>NC_136878.1:46089624-46417124 GCF_949152265.1 Phoxinus phoxinus | reverse complement strand
GGCGCGGTAGACGCGAATACACCGCTAATTGAGCGAATCATTTTATAGTGCTTTTTGTGCATTCACGCGTTTGACACGAATTCGCGCCTGCCGCCCGAGTTGAAAAATCGGAACTTCTGCGTCAATTCGCACCGCGTTAACCAATCAGGAGCCTGCTTGCTGCTGTCACGTGGTGAAGTGATAAACGGGGAAGGCCCGCTTTTCAGATTATAATGTCATTTTAAATGTTTGGCCTCAATCAATTATTTTGTAATGACTAAATGCCCGCGTGAAAGAAGGAATGACATTGTTCAGATGTTAACTATGAATGTGACACTGAACACTTGCAGTCGTACATTTCTGAATGAGATGAAGAAAAACTCACATAAGGTTAATTAAAGAAGTCGTTTGACCTACGTTATAATGAGTCATTAATGTATTTTAACTTGTATGTTTCATATAATAGAGCCGAAGCTATAGATTGTGAATTTAAACATTTCTGGTTTACCAGCGGCAGACGTCAGGAGGACTAGCCGAGGTGAGGCTGCTCCAGCGGGTTACATGAGCGCTGAGCGCCGCTGATCGCCTGGATCTCACAACTCCAAAACGTCAGATCAAATGTTTTAAATAGGCGCTATCTTTATAAACAAACCACATATTTGAGCTTTAAACAACTACATTCTCCACTGAACAACTCTTAAAACTACATTTCGTGACACAATAACATTAGTATTTTTAAATTTCCCGCAGCACTTGCCTCTCCCAGAAGAAGCGGATTTCATTTCGGACGCGCGTCCATTTCGCTTTGGACGTGCGAATGCATTCAAAATGTTCGAGCGTCAAACTAGACGCGGCAGGCGCGAATTTGATGCGCTATTCGCGTCCGGTGTGAACGCACAGTTATAGAAATTGTCTCTGTTATGATTCATTACAGGTCAGAAGTCAGATTGGATCAGAACATTCAGAGTATTTGTCCAGTTCCATCTGGTTGGAAGTTGGAGACGAGTTTGTTGAGGATTTTCAGCATTCAACAACTTTAATACTGATCAGCTGATGTTTAAAGTCATCTGGTACTGCCGTCTCCAGACTCAGATAAACTCTGCCTCTGTTCATGTCCACTCCTCAAGCCCAAGTTGGCCCACTTTAACAGGCCAAATAACCCTGGCCGTTGGGCCCGAGGAAGCCCTGGAAGTGACAGTGGAAACGCTATGATACTAATGATGTCATGAAATGCTTTCCGGCGAAGCATCTCACTAGATTTCCAAACAGCGGTCTCGTGTGTCCACTAACTCACACTCAACATTCACACACAGCCGCAGTTTAACCAGCATAGACAAGCTGTCGAGCCACGCCGCCTCTGCTGACCTCTAAGATAACATTACGCTCTTAACCCTTGAGCTCAGATATCCTGTTTCTCTGGCTACGAGATTGAGACGGACCAGTGTGATCAATAAAGGCGGAGGTAAATGAATAACGCAATTATGCGAGACAACGGTTTGACTGCCTCTGTCAGAAATGATGAATTGCATGGTGTGCAAAAAATGATAGTCGCTGCAATAGATTAGCACTTCAAATCGGTCTCATCCTCATGCCCTCGCTCTTACAGATGAAATAGATAAGCTTCATTAATTCATCATTTGCCAATTGGATTACGGAGAAACGAATGTATGAGAAGAAAGCAGAGGTCATGACCTTGTAACCATTATTATAATGTGTAGTCCATCAATAGAGATGGAGGCACTGTTATAGGCGAGAGCATGAAGGGTCAGAGGTCATTGATCGGGGGCCTTCCTGTCAAAAGGTCGTATTGACCTGACAACATCCATAAAAACATCAAACTTTACACAGACAAGCACAACGGTATCGATTCCAGGCTTTCTCCAATACGGTCCTGTAGTGTATTGACTTCAGATGAAATCTAGACCTGGGGCCCGTTGCATAATACACTATATTAAGACTGGATCTTAAAGTCCCCCTCTAGTCAATCATTGTATCCCTTAAAACTCACCCTTGATCACCAAAATGATATATTTAAACGTTATTTCCTTGAAAAAAAAGTCTTCATGCCTTAAATTTCGCTTGACTGTAACTCGACACCCTTGCCTCATTTGGTGTACGTGGTTCTATGAATATGCAAATGAGCCCTGCCTCCACTCACTCACTCACTCAGAGATCCACTGGTTGACGATCACACGTTGATCTGATTGATTACAAGGTAGTTTGTGACGTCAGAAACACCAGCGATTTCAAACCGTGTTTACTTTCCCTATTATAATTTGACCAATCTACCATGGTATGACTTTAAAAAGATAGGGTCAGTCTTGATGAAAAACTGTAACTTTTAAGACTAGTCTAAGCTGTTTGTGCAACCGGACACTGTGCAAATCGACTGCAATACAATGGGAATTTTGGAAATGTGACAAACAAACAAGTGTGAGGGTTAGTTCACCTAAAATGAAAATCCTGTCATAACTTCACTCACCCTCTTGTCATTCCAAACACATAAGACTTTCGTTCATCTTTGGAAACACAAACGAAGATATTTTTAATGAAGTCTGAGAGATTAGTGAGAGAAGTCTATTCAAAAACCTTTGGTGAACTAATCCTTTAACGTATATCTAATCATGAAGACTGCAGACAACCTTGTGTATACTTTCACTATCGTGTGTGAGTGTGTGTTATCTTGACACACCAATTTATGTAATTTGATCTGGTTATTCAACGACTTTCTAGTGGGATCATTTTTTTTAATTTTTGACAAGAGACAACATCAAAACCTGCAAATGTATGTATTAAGGATGGACATTATGGACCCTATTTTAATGATCTGAAACGCAAGTGTCAAAGCGCAAAGCGCAAGTAACTTTGTGGGCGGATCCCGGCGCTGTTGCTATTTTCCCGGCGGGATAAACGACTCTTGCGCCTGGCGCAAATGTAAAAGGGGTTGGTCTGAAGTAGCTTCATTATTCATAGGTGTGGTTTGGGCGTAACGTGAAATAAACCAATCAGAGCGTCCTCTCACATTCCCTTTAAAAGCCGGCGCGCTTGTTCCATGGCGGATCGCTATTATAACGGCGGGTTTGCCAGCGCACGCCAGGAGCGGTTCACAGCCGAGGAGACCGATGTTCTCGTCAGGGCCGTAAAACACAGAGAAGTGACATTGGGGATGATGGGAGAAACACACACAAATTAGCTTCGGTTAAACAGGCGTATAATTTGGGTAAATGTGTAGCCTAATCTAGATATTTTTTTTTTTTTAATCTAGATAGATCTTTTTCACATCTTCACGGACACAACAATGATTTCCCTCATGTGTTAATATTTTTCCTTGTAATTATGTATGATTTGCAAAAATGAAAACTGCTGCGTCTGTTTATATTAAAGAATCAAAGTGGATCCGCATTAACATTATGGCCAAGCACGCGCCCTTAAAATACCATATCACTAACGCGCAACGCGCCGCTGTCTTTAGACTGTTTTTTTCCTGGTCAGTGGCGCAATTGCTTTCTAAACCTGGAAAATAGCACCAGGGGAGTTTTGCGCCGGAACACGCTCCTCTTTGCGCTGAACCGCCCCCGCGAGCGCAAGTTCATTCCCTAATTTACCGACGTGCGTCTGTGGAGGGAAAAGTCCGCTGTGCGCGGGTGCAAAATAGGAATGATGCATGCGTCGGTGTACAAAGTCAATTGCGCTGGGTGCAAGATAGGGCCCTATGACTACAATTGTATATATGTTAAATTTTGGTCTTATGCTAACTGTTAACAAAAAAATATATTTGGTCAAATCAAGCAATATTCAATAAACATTTTTTTGTTGAGAAATATATAAACTGGTTATTGTGTATTTAGAACACATTCAGTGTTTTATTACAGAAATCTGACCAGTTTCAATTGACTGATGAATATTCATCACATTATTAGTTTGTTAAAACTGTGCAATCCAAGTTTTATATGCAATTCAAATACATAAATCTTAATAGTAAAAATAAAATAAAAATCTAAAAGTACAGTTAAACTCTAAATTCTGATTGAATGCAATCCTGAGAGCCATTTAACAGCCAATATATGCACACCAAACAGCCTTAAAGGGATACTTCACCTCTGGAAAAACGAATTTGTATTTAAAATGGGTCATTTATGTAGTAGAAATGTGAAACTATTTTTGAATTTGGAGCCTTCTAGACTGAGAAAAGCCAGAAAATGTATTTTTGGCTCATGTGGATGAAAGACAACAACTCCCAGAATGCACTTGCTTCGCTGTCCTACGAGGCCACGCCCAAGCCACGCCTACCGGTAAGAGCGCAGTTAAACAACTAGGCTAGGCTACTAGTTGACTCGAAACTTAAAAGATAACGTTTTATCATGAGTCTCCGTGACGAGTCTGCCCTGGATTGTCCGGAATTGGCCCAAAATGTCCGGGATTCGGCTTTTGCGTTCCACAGTCGTCATTCCTCATGTTTACTGCGGCGAGCAGGACGAGACTGACGGCCGCAGGAGAACGACGTGAGGCCGGTGGCGTGATTACTGATGAGCGGCGCCTGTGAGACGCACCGGTCTCGTATCTCTCACGGAGGAGCGGGAATTTTCTTAGCAATGTTAAAACGCACATTAACCGATCACTTGTTTAGCGTTCATGTAAACACCACATTCAGATTCACCAATCGGGATACATTTAGTTAGATTGAAACAAACGGTGTGTGTGTAAACAATGAATGGCGACTGCAGAAAGCAAAAGCCGAATCCTGGACATTTTGGGCGATCTCGATGGCCGGACATGTCCGGGAAAAACCGCTACTACTCCGCTTTCTCCACAGAACAAGAGCCTGTTAGCTTAGCTTACAAATAAAGATGGCTGACACTATTTGTACATTCTGTGAGTGAGATCCCTCCTCTATGGGCGGGTTGAAAACATGCAGATCTAGCGCCTCCTACTGGCTGTAGTTTTAAGCCTCTGGCCAAAAAATCCTCCGATGACGCAACATGAAGTTTTTTGCGTAATCTGAGGATTTTTTCCAGACTAAAAATACATAAATCTCTCGTGTCAGGGGGACTTGAGGGAGGGAAGCACAGTAATTTGAAAATACTACAGGTTTTCTACTGATACAAAGCTTAATGCTAAATCCTGAAGTATCTTAATAACATTTCATTTTCAAACCTCATTCTGTGATGAATATTCACATAACATGAGTACAAAGCGTTGTTGTGAAGCAAGCTAAACGCAGCAGTGATTGTGCGATCGGAGAGCTTCGTGTCTCGTATGTTTGTGTGCATATTCACCTGTTCTCAGGTGTGATTAAACAGCTCAGATATCGCATCCAGCAGACAGAAACCTCCAGATCTTTGCGTCGCAGTGTGAGTTGATTAGAAAGATTTCCTCCTCGCAGCACATTTTCCCTTTCATTGCTCTCTACAGTAGCCGAGCTCCACTGCACATTGATTAACCTTCGCCCAACGAGGAGAAGATTCAGAAGGACACTCTCCATGCATTTCCATCAAGCTTTGCCATCTCATTCGAGAGGCACACTGAATCATTTCCATGTGAACAAAGAAGTGCAGTTCCCTCATCAGCAAATAAATATTTATGAAGCCTTTAAAAGTTGAAGAGCACAGGGGAAAGTCTACCCGGTTACATAACACACATTTGGCCGCTATCAGCACTCTCGCTGTTGTCGTTGATGTACATCTGAATGCGGTTTTGCATTTTGATGAAAGCAACTGTGTGCCGGCATTATCTGATATTAGAGGTGACTTTGTTGAGAAGAATATAGATTGCTAGGTACAGATGAACAGGTGCTGGATGCTCTTAAAAGAGTATTGCAGTTCTATCATTATTTACACTCATCTTCATGTTGCTGCAACCTCAACGATGCTCTTATTATTATCATCATTTTTTTATGGAACATAAAAGGAAGAAGTTTCATGCAGCTCTTTTACAGATGACGGATGATGTATATAAGGTGCATGAGTCGCACAGACTTTAATAAGCAGGGGTGCACATAACTGGTATACGCAGGTACACATGAGTGACAAAAATCAGGAATGCGTAATGCCACTTGTGTTACTACGCGCCTTTGCGTACTTTAAGGGTAAATGTCACCAAAATGCAAACAGTGTTAATTTCATTTTTTCACAAACGAAAACGAGACGATAACTACATAAAAACCCGTTTTAAATGACGACCACTAAATGTATTGATATTTTCGTCAACGAATAAAAACGGAAATGTTAGGGAGGGACGATTGGGGAAGTGATCCAGTCAGAACTGATTTGCGTTTGTGGTAGATGCGCACATTTGAATTGCTATTATTATTATTATCATCATTTTTTTATGGAACATAAAAGGAAGAAGTTTCATGCAGCTCTTTTACAGATGACGGATGAAATATATAAGGTGCATGAGTCACACAGACTTTAATAAGTGCTTTTCTTTACTTTTGTCACCTTTTGTTTTTCATGGTAAGAATATCAGTGTAGCAGAAAAATATATTTTTGGATGAACCATCCCTTTAATATGCAGCGCTGCTCTTTCAGGCAATCTCTTTTAATGTAGTTTTGCAGTAATGCATATGATAGAACATATGGCATTTAAATGTGATACTCCATCTTTCTAAATATGCTCATATTTCTTAAGAAAATGCACTGGAAGGATTTTCACACTGTCATATCCTATGGTGTTTGATGGCATATTCATCCGCTTTGAGTGAAATGTGCCTTCAAGGAATACGTAAACATCTGTAGCACTGAATCTGATTTCGACACGGCTTTGAGACATGCATCTGGCCTCTGCACTCCGTCATGGTTTTATATTGAAACGTATTTGATTGCTTGCGGTGTTTGCTCAGCGGACAGAAAGCAGCGTGATCTGATCTCATCTGAACAGCTCTTGGAGTTGAGCGATTTAACTCACTGGTGGGTCACACACTGTCCGTGTTACTCAACAAATGCGTGTAATCAAGTAAACATAATTTAATCGTGTTCTTTCTGTGAAAAAGATGCAGGATGTCCTGATAATAATATCAAAGTTTGCTTCAGTTGCAGTTGCAATGTCAGTATCATTCAAATTCCACCTGCAAACACACAGTATATATATTGCAAATTTGTGTGATTATTTATATCGTCACAAAATGTATACTAAATAATCACACAGTTCTATATAAAGTTGGATATATATATATACATACGTCATACGCAAGTAGAGGGATATACATAATATGTGACCCTGGACCACAAAACCAGTCACATGGGTCAATATTTGGAAATTGAGATGTATACATCATATGAAAGTATCAAATGAATAAATAAGCTTTCCAATGTATGGTTTGTAGGATATGACAATATTTGGTTGAGATACAACTATTGAAAATCTGGAATCTGATGCAAAAAAATCTAAACATTGAGAAAATCTCCTTTAAAGTTGTGCATTTATGTTCACGATTGTGCTGCATTCACTCACAAAAATACATGTTTTATATATTTACGGTAGAAAATTTACTAAATATCTTCATGGAACATGATCTTTACTTAATATCCTCACAATTTTTGAAGTAAAAGTAAAATGGATAATTTTGACCCGTACAATGTATAGTTGCTATTCCCACAGATATACCCGTGCAACTCGTGACTGGGTTTGTGATCCAGGGTCACATATGTTTTAGTTTAGCTTTAATTTTTGTCAGTTTTTCAGTCTTTTTACCCGCTTCCCAATCAAAACTGTCTAATCTTTTCAAGTGAAATTGGCATTAGAGTTAGTGTGGATCTTGACTACAGATTCTAGTATGACTCAGTATCTTACTTGAACTGTGCCTTTAGTTTTATAGGTATAAACTCAAAGAGAAATCTGTGGAAATGTTTTCGCCACAGAATAAAACTTTTTTTTTATTGAGAACTTTTAGTCTCACAATTCGGACTATATATAGCAAAACTGCTTGATTGTTTATATTAACACAACATTTAAACTAGATATAGAGCTCTGCAATAGTATAAATTTGTACATAACCAACTTTATTCGCATACATACATTACACTCATGTTAACTGCTTGATTGTTATAGATCATCTAAAAATGTGAACTATATTATCAGCCATATGATATATATATATATATATATATATATATAAACATTAACGTAATTGACTTGATTGTCACATTTGACTACTGTAAGCTGTAAGTTGATTGATGAGAACATTCAGTGTTACAAACCAAACTAGTAAGGACATTTGCTGCTTGTAAACACTCAGATGGCCAAACCAAACGCATTCCTCCTTATATATCAGGCCTTAAACAGCTTGTTGTTAAAGTCCAGCTGTCACACACTCCCTTAAAATACTAACTGTGGTTAAATTTGTCCTAGAATTGATCCTCGTATTAAATAAGACACAGGTAACAATATGTTTAAATGGGTTCGTTTACATTTAAAATGACAAATTACTTGTTTGGTAGTAGGTACACATACTAAATGAAAAAAAAAAATGAAAAAAAAAAATAGATAAATAAATTATAGCTAGCGTTATATTGCAGGAGAACAGAACAACAGTGATAATATCTAAATATGTGAACATATTCTGACACACATCCGATGTTTCAGAAGAACAGTATTGAGAATGCTTGGATGGTTGGTTGTTAATACAAGCATTGCTAATGAATGAGTTGTTCAGTCTGTGTAAACCCAGGGCTTTGAAAGGAGTCTCTCTGTCACTACCAGTGGCAGCTGGGAACAATAGCTCATTGTTGACGCCCAGGTCTATTTTGGATTTCTTCCTTTTATAGTGTGTTATAGGACCTGCTTGTCAGACTGATCTCTCCTCCCTGGGGTCAAATGATATAAAAGCTTTAACCGACAATCTGCCCTGAGCTGCTCCCTGCCATCCATTCTGCTGTTCCTGACTCTCCCCGCTCATCCAGGAGACTCCTCACATCAGCAACATGGCTCCCAAGAAAATCGAGCCCAAGAAGCCAGAACCCAAGAAGGCTGAGCCCAAGAAAGAAGCCGCTCCGGCTCCAACGACCCCCAAACCGGCTCCACCGCCAGAGCCTGAAGTTCCCGTTGAACCCCCATTTGATCCCAAGTCCATCACGCTGGAGTTCAGCGCGGACCAGATCGAAGAGTTCAAAGAGGCGTTTCAACTGTTCGACCGCACGCCGAAAGGAGAAATGAAGATTACGTACGCCCAGTGCGGGGACGTGATGCGAGCTTTGGGCCAGAACCCAACCAATGCAGATGTGCTGAAGGTCCTGGGAAAACCCAGACCGGAGGAAATGAACGCCAAGCTGGTGGACTTTGAGACCTTCTTGCCGATGCTGCAGCATATCTCCCGCTCGAAGGATCAGGGCAACTTTGAGGACTTTGTGGAAGGACTGAGAGTTTTTGACAAGGAGGGCAATGGGACCATCATGGGGGCCGAGCTCCGGCACGTTCTGGCCACGCTGGGCGAGCGGATGACCGAGGATGAGGTGGACCGACTGATGGCCGGACAAGAGGACGCCAACGGCTGCATCAATTATTCTTCATTTGTCAAACACATCCTGTCAGGTTGAACTGGATTGGACTGGTGTGGGTAAATAATCAGTGTGGGTAAAATAAGAAAACTATTTATAATTTAATTTCCCTGAAATGTATCGTTCACATTGTTTGAATAATAGCATTTAAAATGTCTAAAACTGCTTTTTCACAAACACTCTCTTCACCTACAATACTTTTTTAAAAAATATATATATACATTCTGACTCATGTGAATATGATGGCATATGTGTTCAGTCACAAAACAATAAAAACAAACAGATTGGCATGGACTTCAGTTTATTTGTTTTTTAAAGAAGGCACAAGATTGTCTACATTGTGAAATGGGGTTGGATGCTGTCAAGTTCAAAAAATGTGATTTATACTGTATTCCAAGTCTTCTGAAGCAATGGCTTTGTGAGGAATTGATTGAAATGTAATATTTGCTGTAACTCTTCATTCATATTCACACAAATTAACACGTGGTCGATCAAGATGTGCCACACTAGCTTTGATATCAAAGGCACACAAGAAAACTATTTATCTTTTTTTTTTCTTCTGAAATATATCGTTCACATTGTTTGAATAATAGCATTTAAAATGTCAAAAATCGCATTGACGTTCTGCGTTTTCACAAACACTCTCTTCACCTACAATACCTTTTTTACTATACATTCTGACTCGTTCTGACTCATGTGAAAATGTTTTCTAGGTTTTGTCCAATGGCATGTGTTCAGTCACAAAACAATAAAAACAAACCGATTGGCATGGACTTCATTTTATTTTTTTATAAAGAATGCACAAGATTGTCTACATTGTGCAATGGGGTTGGATGCTGTCAAGCTCAGAAAATGTGATTTATTCTGTACTCCAAGTCTTCCGAAGCAATGGCTTTGTGTGAGGAATAGATTGGATTTTTGCTCATTGTAAATTCCCTTCTGCTTTAACTCTTATTCTTGTTCACACACATTAACACGTGGCCCATCAAGATGTGCCACACTGGCTTTGATATCAATGACACACAAGAACCAGTATTTGATCTAATAGACATGGCTAAATATAGTGTTTGAAAGGAAAGTGACCTAGTTAATTATGGGCGAACTATTGCTTAAAGCTCCAATTTTAATGGGATTCAGTGGTTGCATGGTAATGAGGTAACACAACATTTGTTTCCAATGCCCCAAACCACTACACGTCTGATCTTGACGTATCGAAAGTCTACAATTGGAGAAAAAAAAAGGTGCACTGAGAATGTTCAATTAACAATAACTTGCAAGTATTTTGTATTGAAATGAGTCTCTGTGCTATTAGTACAATGACACATTTTTAATGAAGTTTTGATTCACTTCCATAATGAATCACATTTAGCTCTTGATATGAAAGCAGTCTTGCCGAACATAACTCATGCAGCAATCCTGCGCTTTTGAATCCATGACCTTTCCCCACACAGCCTGCAGAGTCTGGGCTGCTTTTGAAGACATCTTGGGATTTCACTTTGATGAGGTATGGAGCTTCTCTCTCTATACGAAGGCCAGGCACAAGGACTGTGTCCGTGCATCAATGGGAATGTAGGCTATGTAATCTCGGCTCAGGAGAGCCAGGTCTTCCAGCCGTGTACTTCGGAAATGCAGCTATCTATGGGATGTAGGGAGAGAGAGCACTTGAAAGGGTGGTCAGAAGCTCAGGAGAGGGACAGGGGGTGATCTTTAAACACTATCCTCCTGTCATCAGGCTGACAGCTGCCCTAGGTCTCCCGTCTGTGATCCCCGGAGTGTCCCACTTGGCTCGGCCTCCATGGCAGACCATAAACATGAGTTTCTCACCTCCGAACACAAACACTGGTGGTGTGAGAGACGGCAGCGCTTCTCCAGGGCTCCTCGATGGGACACGACACTCCTGTGATGTAGATCCAGGCCTGAATCGGGAGTCTGTCCAGGTTTTTCTGATTGGGTTTGTGAAACGGCGCTCATTTATATGCTCATTTAGATGCAGACTGGCAGAAAGTTGGATGTGAAGGATCCTATAAGATCATTAGAAAACCACACTTGGATCTAATAAACTTGGGAATGACATGTGTGCAGACTGTATAATAATGACACCTATTGAATTGTAGGTGAAACAAGTTAGTATAGAAGAATAAACATCATCAGCATGCGCTAGTGGTGAACAAATAAAGCAAGATGAATCGCACTTTGGCAATTGTGGTTTTTATGTGCGCTGAAACAAAGGGGATGCGAAAGAGGGGAATATGGACGCGGTCATGGCTCAAGAAAAGAGACCAACTCTGCATGACAATTTTGTAAATGGAGCTTGAGGTACAGTAAGCAGTTTTAAGTTTTAGTGCCATGTTGTGCTGATTAATACACCATTTCATGTTGCATTTTTATGGGCTAGTCAGTAGACGGAGGTCGTAAAAGCAAACACACTGTGAGATGTTCATGACATAGTCAGAAAATTGTTGGGTTACACTTTATTTTAAGGTGTCATTGTTACAGTGTAATTATACATTTATGTACTGAGTAATATTAAGCAACTACATGTACTTACTATAGGGTTAGGGTAGGATTAGGGTTTGGCTGAGGGTTAGTTGCATGTAATTATGCATAATTTACTGCTATTACTATGGTACGTACATGTAACAAGGACACTGTAAAATGAAGTGCAACCAATTATTGCAGGATTTCTTTGGTCGCAAGTCCGGCTGTCTTTGAACCTCTCTCTCTCTGAACAACATTTAGGAGCCTCGACCACAGAAATCTCCACGATTGGTCATCTTTCATATGAGACAGCACAAAATCATACAATGTGTACCGGACATTAAAATACTAGAGGAGTAGCTCACCCCCAAAAAAATAAATTCCCACTTTTTTTTCTGTGGAATACGAAAGCAGTAATTTCAAGGAATCAAAGGATCATTCAGTTGACACAAATAAGGAGCATAAAAGTAGTTCTGTATCTGTAGGCCTTTTGAAACTATACACTCTCAGAGATAAAAGGTAAAAAAGCTGTCACTGGGGTGCTACCCTTTCAAAAGCTACACCTTTGTACCTTATTTACCCCTGACAGGAGCATATTAGTACCTCAAGTGTCTGTACTAGTACGGTTTGAAAGGGTACCACCCCAGTGAGAGCTTTTGTACAATTTTTAATAAGACTGTTTTTTGTAAGGAACATAATGAAATGTAATTTTTATTCAACTAAAAATGTAGCTTTTTCATTTAAATGACACGGAACAATATTTGTACAGATCATATTCAAACGCATCTCGCTAAGTTTAGATTTGGAAGTGCAAATGAGATCTGAAAGCTAAGATGAAAGATTATCAGTGAACGGATTAAATATTAAAAGCATAATCAGTCTCATTAGTGAGAATCCAAAACAGCTTCGTGTTTGCAATTGTAAAATATCAGTGTTTTAAGCAAGATCTGTTCACTGATGTAATCTGAATGAATTAAAAAAGTGTTTTTATTTTAATTTTCTTGGTGTTTGGCATAATAAACATGCAGGTCTCTGGGTTAGGGAAGAAATCTGAAATCAAATTTTGAATGTCTATTTTAAAGCCAAAAACAATGAAGAAAGTTTGAATATTGTCTAGTGCACATTCATAATAAGTTAGCTCTCCATGTCAAATTTGTCTTGCTCTCGATGTTTACTCTACAGTAGCAAGGATGAAGTATGATATTTCTCAATAGAGCTTTATTGCCTCAAGATTTCAAGAATATGGTGGATGTTTCCATGGAAACTATCAGCAAGTAAGATAACTTTATTTTCTGTGTATCAACAGTAGAATTCTGAATTGCAGGTTCCTGAATTGACCTTCGCAGACAGTTGATAAACTCTCAGTATTTCTAAGCTCGATATGGCTCTTTTTATATTGTGAAATGCTGTCTACTTTTGATTGTTTTTAACTGCACTTAATTTATGCATCACATTGACACTCAGGAATCACTCCTGCTACTGTGCAGAAACACTGAAACAAACCTGGAGTCAAAATGCATTATTTTATCAAAAGTATTGTTGAACCTATAGTCAGTCTTGCTGTGTGTCTCCAGGCGTAATGTTCTCCCTGGGGCTGGAGGATGACAGTGGCCTGTGATGATGTTATCTGGCTGTCCTGGTTCTCGGCTCAAAGTTACTGAGACTTACCAGCTTTCCTTTCACTTTAAAACAACTGGACCAACTGTCATGACAGCACTGCTGCTGATGAAACAGTGTTGCTGACGAAATGTCATGGTCAGGATGGAGTGAGACATTGGTGTATGTGGAGAAGTTATGATTAATTTTGTATGTTTAAAACTCTCTTCTTTTTTTTCATAAAAATGGGCAACTAACATTTTGCGAATAAAGTCCAAGGACAGATAGTGTTGCGAATAATAAAGATTTCTTTCATAAACAAAACTTAGCAAGATAACAAAACAAATTATCTCAAACTCAGCCAACAGGACTGGTAAACAAACACCTAAGAGACACAAAATAACATAAGGAACCCATAGACACTAATATTATGATTTTCTGACAAACTGTTCAAAAGTTATTGATCTCATGACCTGTAGGTGGCACTGTTCCTAAATTTAGTATGGACCCTTAGATCATGGTTTTGATTACGCGCACCAATTTTCATTTCGATTGATCAAAGTTTGGCTGAGATTCAGCGTCAGAACAAAATTGGGGTCAACTGCGTTGTGTTTCAGACATCATAACTTTTGAACAAAAATTGATAAAGAACAAATCTGTTTAGTCTGTGCGGCTCAGTCCAAAGATCATCTCAGTCAATTTTCATAAGAATTGGGAAACGTTTTAAGGAGTAGCAAAAAAAACGTAATACTGTACTTTTCTCAAAATGGCCGCTACTGTATGAGCGGAGTCATAATGTAAGATGTTGATTGTGGTCAGCACGAAGTAAGGATTAATTAATTGTAATTTTTCGAGAACAAAGTGTTCAAGAGTTATAACATTTATATGTGAATTTTCAAACTGGTGGTGGCGCTATAGAGTTAGCCCTGGAGAGTCCAAAATTGGTCCAATTTCTATTCATGACCAGCACTACAAGTGTGCCAAATTTTATAATCAGAATAAAAACACAACAACTACTACACAGCAAACAATAGGCAAGCACTGATCACAACAGACAGGCTGATAAACATGAGGGAACAAACCAGTACAGGACAGAACACCCAGGGAGAATTAACAGGGCATGGGGCAACATGGGAGAGCAGGAGGGGCAAATGAACAAATAAGAAGTGAGATAGAAAACACAATAAAAGACATGCCAACATGACATGACCCAGACCACATGCACAAAGAAAACAATACAGAAGAACACATGGCGAGTTAACAATACAAGCCAAACTGGGCTGTAAGACTTCTGTCACACATCATCAAGAGATCGACTACATGAAGACTGTGGTTTCACTGAGCAATGGCTGTGTGTTGCTGTCTGTGCAAAAATCATTCTCTTTTTTTAACTTTCACATATTCAGTGTTATATTAAGCATGTGAATGTGTGCCATATTAACTATACTGTGAAATTAGTTGAAAACAGAACTCCCCCTCCACATGGAATCAGTGTTATGCAAATGTGTTTCAATTATGAAATATTTATGCCACAACCTAATATCTACTCTTCAAGATATTAGTTGAAACGTGTGTGTGTGTGTGTGTGTGTGTGTGTGTGTGTGTGTGTGTGTGAGTATGTGTGTGTTTGTGAATATTAAAAATCATAATGGTTCTAAATGTATGCTTCATGCGTAAGAGCAAAAGACAAAACAGTGAAATAGTTGCAGTCCATTATCTCCGCGTCTTTAATTGGCCCGAGGCACACAGAGGATGTTATGAAAGGTGCTCAATACACATTACACTCATGGAAAATGAGAAAGAGAAACTATCCTGAGGCAAAGGCTCAGACGGCAACTAATTCAAAGGTATTACCAAAAGAAACCCCTTTTAATTTAGGGTTTAGAAAATCCTACTTATACAAACCAGAGTTTATGGGATGCAAGTGCATTAATTAGCCTGTGGAGCTTATGCTAAAAATAATAACACGAGTGGGTAGTTTTGATTCAGAATTTCACTTTATGCACATAAGGTTGAGATTAATGAGCAACTTTATTTAATATAATTGTTTGATTACACATTATATCACTGTGTTACTGAATATTTACATGGACAACTGTATATTTCCAGCGCTGCGCATGGTTACAAACTGTTATCCATTATTGATTGCAAATTACATGACAATTTTAATATTTTAATCGATTATGTTACACATTTTAGGTATTACAATCGGATTACTTTTAGATTTTGATCTGACTCATTTTTCACATTAATTTGAATAGGGTAATCTTGAACTATACTAATATAAAAATTAGGGCTGTCAAAAGATTCATCGCGATTAATCGCATCCAAAATAAAAGTTTGTGTTTACATAATATATGTGTGTGTACTGTGTATTATTATTTATATATATAAAAACACACACAATCATGTATATATTTCAGAAAAATTGGTTATATTTATATCAAAAATATTTATATATAATATAAATTATATAAATGTATATACAGCATATAAATGCAATTATTCCTTAAATATATATATATGAATGTGTGTGTATTTATACATAATAATTCTACACAGTATACACACATATATTATTATTTTGGATGTGATTAATCACAATTAATCTTTTGACAGCCCTAATAAAAATATGAAGACAAAGAAAACATATTCTATCATTTGTTATCAGCAACATGAAGAGCATTAAACATTAAATTATGTCAGGGTTTTGTGCTGGACATTCATATGTTGATGAAAATATAAGGATTCAATCATAATAAAAAAGAAAAGAAAATAATAATAATAATTAAATAAAAAGATTTGTTTACCTGCATGTCAAGTGACCATTTAGCAACACAACTCAAGCATTTAATTAATTTGATATTCTATATCATTCAACATGTTCTTCAAGCTGCTTGAAGAACATGTTGAATGATATAGAATATCAAATTAATTCTGTTATTTTTATTGCTATAAAATGCAATATGTAACAAGGACACTGTGATAGCCATGTTCTGTCATCATTTAGGAAATAAATCAAATTGGAAATGAATGTCTTATTAAGGCCCTCCCTCGCTGTCTGCCGAAAATAAACAACATATCTTGTGATGCTAAATTAAATCATAATGAAGAAGTCAGATGTGAAGTCCTGTGGATCGGTCTGAAGGGAGAAGCATGCAACTCTGATTTTAATATTTCGCCCCTAAAACGAGGTTCAGTATATCGAACTGAAAGCCGATGTGTGGAGTAAACATATGATAAATCATACATATTGTGGATTCGTACAGTTTCAAGGAAACGATCCACAGGCATTCAGCGCTGAGATTCAAGAAAACACTGAATAAATGAGCGAATGCTTTATTAATCACCATATTTGCTCAGGCAGTTACTCACGCACAATCGATTAACCTAGCATGTGGATAACAAAATAACATTAATTAAGTTTCCTTTTCTTTCATCCTTGGAGTTGTCTCTAAAAATATATATTTGTAAAACTGAGTGAGTCAGACAGAGTGAAATATCGCTATTATGCACTAGAAGCTGTGTTTTACACAGATAAAACTCGAATGTTTTTTTGTTTTTTTGCGTCTACATGTGATACTCACTCATTGGAAGATATGTTTGCATCACAATATCTATGCAGTTAATTGACTGTGCTATTTTAAAATGCCTTGATCTGTAGCTCTAATTAACCATCTTATTTAAATCAGAACACTGAAACTTTATTCTCATGTAGATCTATTTACTTTCAATAGCACTTGGGGAAAGGCCAAGAAAAAGTTAAGAGAAGAAATTAGTTAAAAGTATTTGAGACTTAGCATCGCATTATGAATTAAAACTGAGGTTTATATAAAAGACAAGACCATATATAAGCGTTTTTATTTCTTATTTTTGGCACAGTCAGCTCAGTAAGGTCAGTTTCTGAAACTCTTGCTGTTATTACCATTACCAGACAAAAAAAATGTTGCTAACCTGTTAATGTTAGAACAAAAACCCAGTAAATTACTTGCTGGTTCCCTTTCAGTCGAGAACGTCAGACGTAGTCGACGACGACTGACAATGCGGATCACGCTTAGGGAGCCTGTCTTCTTCGTACTACTATTTAATCAAGCCAATTCAACATTGGCAGCAGTTGAACCTTTCGCTTCCGAGCCGATCGGATGTCTCTGAGGAGTATTGTTTGCAGAACAAGCGAGTGTGTCGGTGTTCTTGCAGTGTTGTTGTTTCTACAGCGTGAGTGCAGCGGTGATCGCGAGCTTCTCAAGCTCTCAACTGCTGTTTTAACAGCATCACATTTCTGTTTGTTTGTTCTGACGGCTGGTTAGAGGGCGAGAAGTGAGAAGGTCACGACCTGCCTAACTTCAGGGTCTGAGTGTCAGCTGCATAATCGATGGAGATATGCTTCAGTTCTGTATATGTGTGGGAAATGAGAATCATTCAACCTGAAGCAAAGATGTAGCTTAGACCTTTGGTGTAGGTTATAACGGCTGTGATCTTTGTAACTGTAACGGGGTGGACGACGAACTCATTGTGAGTCTTGAAGCTGAAGCTAAACTGCAAACTATCTTCAGTAAAACTTTTCTTTAATTTATTATAATTCTGACTCTTGTCTTCAATTGACTGCACTTCTGACTCCGGGTCTTTATTTCTCATATCTGGTTTTTGACTGTAAATCCCCTTATACTGTATTACTGTTGTTGAAGCATCTCTATCATAACACAGAGTGAATATTGATGCTAAACCCTTACACCTTTCAAAATATGTACAATTTTATAAGCATTAGTGACTTATTTGACCGCTCAGGGGTGCGTTTCCCGTACAACTATACAGCTCACTGCTTAACTACCACAGTACGATGCATCGTTGGAGAAATCAACTAGCTAGTCACGAGTGTTTCCCGAAACCGAATGTCGTAAAGTATCGTTCAACCACGTTGGTTTATGACGTCTCGCACGTGGTGGACTAATAACTTTTTTTAATTAATCTGTTTGAGATCGAATTAACGCTAGATTTCGTCATATAAGTTACATACATGGCATCTGAAGACCATTTCAAATTTTTCTCAGTTACTTTGCTTTATTACCAGACTCAATATTTGGCTCGTTCTTACATAGTTGAGCACGTTCGCACATGCGCAGTCTTCAAAAACGGTGCTTTAAATCTCTTGACAAACTAAAAGACGTAAATTACATTTGTATGTATTCTAAATAAAAAATACGGGTTGTACTGAATGTCAGCTTGCTTATTTTGCTAAAGATAAGGATTTATTCAGTCTACATCTCATGTAAACTAGGAACTCTGCTTCTAACCACAGCTCGAGGGCTGTCGTTCCAACCACACAAGTTTGCGATGCTGTTTGTGAACGTTCGTTGGAACGATGGTTTCGGGAAACACCAAATTGTTGAACTATGCTGATAACGGCGGAACTTGCGATCATAGTTGGCTAACGATGCTTTCGGGAAACGCACCCCTGGGCAGCATTGCACAGCCGTTTCAGTCGCTACATGGCGCTGAGATGAACACCGGACCAATGGAAGACAGCCAAGACAGTGCTGCTGTACAAGAAGGGTGACCGCGAACAGTTGAGCAATTATCGGCCCATCTGGCTCCTGCCGGCCGCGTACAAGGTCTTCACCAAGGTGCTGTACAACCGACTAACCAGGCAGTTGGACGAACAACAGCCACCCGAACAGGGGTGTGTTTCCCGTACAACTATACAGCTCGCTGCTTAACTACCGTAGTACGATGCATCATTGGAGAAATCAACTAGCTAGTCACGACTGTTTCCCAAAACCGTATGTCGCAAAGTATCGTTCAACCACGTTCTCAACTCAACTTCTCAACTCAACTTTTATTTGTAAAGCACTTTCAAAACCATTAAAATGGACCAAAGTGCTGTCCATGAGTATTAATAACTCCAAAAGTTACACAAAAATTAAAATAGCTCTAAAATACACACTAAAAGACATCAACACATGACACCATTAAATAAAACATATAATCACTCGCAGTTCTCAGACCCATTCAAACATCATAAGCTTGATGGAATAAGTAAGTCTTCAAGTCCTTTTTAAAAGTATCTATGCTTGGCAAGGATTTCAAAGATAGCGGCAACTCATTCCAAAGTGCCCGGGCCGCCACAGAAAAGGCGCAATCTCCACTACGCCTCAAGCGAGATCGTGGGACGGTTAAAAGCATGTTCTGAGAAGAACGTAGATGACGTTGAGACTGATATGGGATTAGCATATCCTTTATATATTCAGGAGCTCGATCATGTAATGCTTTAAAAACAAACGTTAAGGGACCGTTCGGTATTTATGGAATGGGCCACCGGAGGAAAATAGGGGAGGGTCATGCCTTTTTATTCTTTGTTGAGGGGAGGGTCATCCAACTTTTTTTAGTCTAGGGGGAGGGTCACCCAACTTTTGTATTGATGAAAACAACAAACTTTCAAAGTGGCTTGTTTTGTGCATATTTTTCCATGTAGCTCTCTCAGTCTCGGTCCCCCCATAGCTAGCAGATGGGTCTGACCCAACAAAAATCAGACGCGAAAGATCAAGTCCAGTTTGGCGCTGTTTGACAGTGCGCGCGCGCTCAGAAAAAGTGCATCATGTCAGAACAGAACGCCAATTAAATGTTTACCACGAGCAAATAATAAACTTTTGTGATTGCGAATCACAAGCAGTGTCCTGTGAGTGTGTCCTACGTCGATGTAGCCTACGTCGAGTTTGGGACTGAGGCGCCAGAACTGCAGCTGATAGAATGTGCGCTGTAGTGTGTGTGATAGCGATACTACCACATTTCTTCAAAAGCAGATCGTGGAGATATTAAATCATCCACGATCAAAAATTGTGATATCGCATAAGGACAAGTATAAAACAACTGTTAGGCTATCATGTCTGAAAACAAACACAAATGACCCGTGCTACATTGGGGCTGTTTACACCGGGCCACTTCATGCGTTTTCTCAGATCGGATAGCTATCTGATTTATCAAAACGATTCCATTTACATCTGGTGTGGTCGCATAAATGCGTTTTTGCAAAACGGATTTTAAATCCTATCTTCAATTCTTCAAATAGTTTGCACGTTGGCTCATCTGCAGTGATGCGTGTTGCAGTAGCGTCGTCATATCTGGCTATAACATGACATAGGTATAGCCTAACACGCTCTCACGTTTATTTTTATTTTATTGCATTTTTTGGGAGGAGTACAATTTACATATGTGGTTTCAACAACCAGATGCATTTACACATGTCCAGTTTTGTCGGGAATGTGGCCCAGACCTCCCCTGAAGTGGTTTGAGTGATCGGATTCAAATCCGTCTCGAATGCGTTTCGGAGGGCATTTATACCTGGTCTTTTCTAGGGCTGGGTCCCGAGTCTCGATAGTTTTTAGGTATCGACCGAATTGCCGATTTCGATACCGCGCACATACTCATATGAGACGCGCGCGCACGCACAAACTCGACGCGCATACTTATGAGACGCGAGGACACACACACAAACTCTCCGCGCACATATTCATATGAGACGCGAGCACACACACACAAACTCTCCGCGTACATATGAATATGAGACGCGAGGACACACACATAATAGGCTACCTTAAAGGTGTGGAAAAGTCGATCAAAAGTGTGGGTACATTTCTCCAGACTCGATGCCAACAGCGCGCGATGCAGTATTTGCGGTAAAATAATTGCTGCAAAGACCGATAAATACGATGAAGACCTTGACAGTGCACGGAGTAAACATAAGAGCAGAAAGTTGCTCCGTCTTCGACTGGTAAATGAAGAGATACCTTGTTGATCTGACAGTGTTTATGTTGCAATAAATAATAACCTACTGAATGTACACTGCCGTTCAAAAATGTGTTGGTTTACTTGGCTAGTCAGAATTTTTTTTCAGTAAGGATGCATTAAAGTTATTAAAGGTGACATTAAAACATGTGTAATGTTACAAAATATTTCGTTTTTAAATAAATGCTTTTCTTTTGAATTTTTTATTCATCAAAAAATGATGAAAAAATGTAGGCCTATCATAGTTTCCAAAATACTTTTGGATACTTACTAATTAAATAATGTCAAATATAGTAAATGTATTGTTGCCATATACTAAATATTTGACTAGTCGCACGTTAATTTCTGCTTAAATAGCCTACTGCATGGGATATGGCCCAGTCTGCGCTCAAGCGCATGTATAATCTTGCCGCAAAAACAGGCTGATAATAAATATGTATTTAAAAATAACGATGCATTTTAATTGTTTATTAATAAACTCTTTTTTTCTAAATCAGTGTCCGCTGCAAACATGTCTCCATACATCTCCGCTGTAAAATGCGCCTTTAAGAGAAATGCATCTTTCATACGGATTACATCAGATGATATTTGCTTTCGATTTGATTTTTTTCGTTTTTAAAAGTGGACATATCAAGCTTTATATAGATATTTTTTTCATATATTTGAGGCTAGTATGCAGTAAAAAAAAAAAAAAAGCAGAAACATATCGTAGGCTATATATAGCCTACGATATGTTTCTGCTTTTTTTTTTTTTTTTTTTGACGCGCTACAGTTCACGGAGACCATGAAAGACCCTGATTGTTTTATTTTAATTTACGAAAGCAAAACGTTTTCTTGTTATTGTGAGTTTACACAAATAAAAGTATTGCAACTGATGCATTATTCTTTTCTGTATGGCCATAAATAGAGTATTTTAAGTTGTTTCCACTGTTGATCGCATCGGCGCCTCCATGCCATGCAGTGCGCGCTACACACTCCGCACACACACTTGGTTATGCGCCTAAGAACAGCGAACAAATATCTAGGTTAATTTTAGAGTGAGCGGCCATGCCAGACGGATAATCCTCATGTTTAACAAATCAAATCATGCAGTTTTTTACCGCGAGTCAGCGTTGCGCCAGTTTGAAAAAGGCGGGTGTACAGGAGTCTTTTAATGAACGTTTGGTGTAGGTCTAGGCATAGAGATATCTGAACATCTTTGCCAAGCGCAAACCAGTACAGAAGTAATAATGAATAAATGATCGGGGAGGGTCATGCCTTTTTTCACAATCATTTTGGAGGGTCATAGAAAAATGTATTGCTGGCGAAGGGAGGGTCAAGTCTTTTTTGACTATTGATCTCAAAACTCCTCCGGTGGCCCCTTAAATAAATAACGAACAGTCCCTAACACCTTGTATCGTATTCTAAATTTGACAGGTAGCCAGTGAAGGGTTATCAATACAGGTGTTATGTGATCTCGTTTTCTGGTATTTGTTAAAAACCTCGCTGCAGCATTTTGAACATACTGAAGACGAGTAACCAGTGATTCACTTATGCCTAGATAAAGTGCATTACAATAGTCCAACCGGGTTGAGACAAAGGCATGCAGAACAATCTCCAAATCCTTGTATAAAAGGATGGGTTTTAATTTAGCCAATTTTCTCAACTGAAAAACAGATGATTTCACAACGCTATTAACTTGACGATCAAAGCGCATTTCAGAATCGAAAAATAATCCTAAAAATACTCCACGTTGGTTTATGACGTCTCGCACGTGGTGGACTAATAACTTAATTTAATGAATCTGTTTGAGATCGAATTAACGCTAGATTTCGTCATATAAGTTACAGACATGGCATCTGAAGACCATTTCAAATTGTTCTCAGTTATTTTGCTTTATTACCAGACTCAATATTTGGCTCGTTCTTACATAGTAGAGCACGTTCGCACATGCGCAGTCTTCAAAAACGGTGCTTTAAATCTCTTGACAAACTAAAAGACGTAAATAACATTTGTATGTATTCTGAATAAATAACACGGGTTATACTGAATGTCAGTTTGCTTATTATATAAAGATAAGGATTTATTCAGTCTACATCTCATGTAAACTAGAAACTCTGCTTCTAACCACAGCTCGAGAGACCACACAACCACACAAGTTTGCGATGCTGTTTGCGAACATTCATTGGAACGATGGTTTCGGGAAACACCAAATTGTTGAACTGCTGATAACGACGAAACTTGCGACCATAGTTGGCCAACGATGCTTTCGGGAAACGCACCGGTCTGGCTACAGCATGATGGACCACATACACCTGCTGAACCAACTGCTCGAACGCTGCCGGGAGTACAAGATGCTCTTGGTGCTGGCCTTCGTAGATTATGAGAAGGCCTTCGACAGCGTGGAGATCAACACTGTACTGTTTGCCCTCCAACAACAGGGAGTCGCAGACGAGTATGTGGCCCTTTTCCAGGAGCTGAACCACTTTGGTGGATGTGCCACCAACATCACCCTGTTCGACCGGCCACTGTACATCCCCGTCACCAGAGGCGTCAAGCAGGGCGACCCCATCTCGCCCAAGCTGTTCATGCCGCGTCTGGAGCACGTCTTTCGACAGCTCGACTGGGACAACAAGGGTATCAGCGTTAACGGCTATCTGCGCTTCGCCGATGACATCGTCCTAATCGGCGAGTCAGCTGCGACTCGACCAGCTCGACAAGGCCGGCGCAGCGGTCGACCTAAAGATGAACTTGGCCAAGACAACGTGGATGCGCAACCCCCAGGCCGCTAACAACAACATCCACATCGGCCAGAAGAAGATTGAGCAGGTCGACAGCTACGTCTACCTCGGCCAGGAGCTGACTGCTGGGCACAAGAACAACCGTGAGCTGGCACGCCGACGGAGGGCCGTCTGGGTCAGCTATGCGTCCATAGCAGAGGTGGTCACCAACATGGACAATGCCCCCCTGCGCGCCCACCTGTTCAACAGCACCGTCCTACCCGCCATGCTCTACGAGGCCGAGACCTGGTCGCTGACCGCGGCCGACAGGCAGAAGCTGGCAGTGACCGAATGCGCCCTTGAGCGGCGGATGGTTGGCGTCAAGAGGACGGACCACATCAGCAACGAGCTACTGAGTAAGAGGAGCAAGGTCAAGGACGTCGTCAACCAGGCCGAACAGGCCAAGAGGTGCTGGGCTGGACTCGTGGCCAGGAGTTCGGACGGGCGATGGACGCGGGCTGTGACCGAATGGCTGCCACTCAACATTAAAAGACCGCTCGGCCGCCCCGCAACCCGAAGCCGGGACTCGCTCAGACAAGACATCGGCGGAGACTGGATGGGTCTGGCCAGGGACCGAAAAGCCTGGCAAATTTGTTGTGGCCTGCGTCGAAAGACTGAAATAAAGGCAGATGTAAAGATTGAAAGATGACCAGCAGAGTCTATAGTAAAAGTAAACAAAGGTAATCAAAATCACTCCAACAGGTTAAACTGATAGATGCTATATATATATATATATATATATATATATATATATATGGTAACACTTTATAATAACTGCACACTATTAATCATTAGTTAAGCATTAGTAAACAGTTAATTCGTCATTTATAAAGCATTAATAGACAATAATAAGCAGTTTATAAATACAGTTAAAAATGCTTTATTCTTGATTTAAAAGCATATCTATAATGTGTTTAATAATCATATTTTCATATGTTATTAATGATCAATTTATCATTTCTAAATTAAGTACTGCATTATTTACAAACCAGTTATTTAGGAGTTGTCAGTGGTTCATAATATTACTTAGAAAGTATAAGTAAATGATTAATAAACTATTTAAATGTACATTCATACATCTTATTATTCAGGCGTATATTAATAGTTACTTAGTGTGTTAATAAATGCTTTATTAACATGAATTTCTACTGTAATTCATGGTTAATTCATGTAGTTATAAAGCATTTAGTAGTGGTCAGTTAACTATTATTGTGAGCTCATCTAAAGTGAGGACTAGTTATGCCTTGTAAAGCATTTACAAAGGAGATTTAAAGGCTGTTAATATTTCTATGTTACCATATATATATATATATGTGTGTGTGTGTGTGTGTGTGATAAATGAGAAATCTTTTTAAAGACAGACGCTGCTCTCAGACCGTAAACAATGATGAACCCAATCCATTATTTATCATCCCAACCGAGTGAGTCTTAAATCAACATCAGCATGATTGAGGAAATATAACTTTTATCAAATAAGCATCAGTTGAGCCCTGGCTTGTGTTCGTCTGCGGGACAGGAGAGGACGGGGAGCTGAGAAGAGCGGGTCAGGGGTCTCCGTTCCACTTATGTCTGCATGTAACGCTGAATAAATTGGCCGGGCAGAGAGACGAGCGGGTCACTGGTGTTTGTTTGACAGCAGGTTTCAGACCAGTCTTGTTTGAATCTGGCCTTGATGTCACAGTGAGCGAGGGGTTCAGATTTGCACGGCTAAATCAGTTTTATATCTGTCCTCTACAAGAGTTTTTGAGATGAAGCATACACTGAAAAACAATTGTGTCGTTCTAGGTTAAATGTGAGCATGCATTTATTCATCTCACAGATACAGTATTCCTCAAAAAGAACAAAAACTGCCAAATGCAAACTAAAAAAAAGAGTATTACGCAAACCTGTAAATATTACATTACACAAATGTATGTATTTACTCTCACTTTATTAACTGATGTCTCTGCTGCTGACGTTTGATGATCCGATTCAACCACACTTATAAGCTAAAATGACTTTAGATAAACATCACATGCGTTTCATTTTTTTGTTTTTATCGCTGTAAGTAAGAGAGTTGAACTTTTGAACTGCTATCCAGAATGACAGCACATGTATACAGTAACGGCCACACATAATGGTAATTCAAAACTATTTCATTACATAGAAGGTGTCAGAGTGAAAATGTAATATGTAGGGAAAAAAAGAGTAGAAGGAAATGAAAAAAGACCAGACATATTTACAATACCGTTTCCCAACTCAATATCAGTACAAAAACTGAAATACAATTTAAAAGACATTCACAAATCAATTGTGAATGATGCACGACCCTGGCGGTGTTGCCGTGTCGGAAACACACGACTGATGTGTGTATAGATTCACACATTGAAGGCCATACAGTGATAAATTATTCAGCTCATTTTTGCTCCAATATTTCATTGGTAAATCATGTGTTTACACACAAACACTGCACCTTCACCCTTAATAAGCATTTGGCATGCTACTGTTGGCAGAATGCATTTTGCTGTAGGACTAATAAAGCAGAAATCAAATAACGCACTCCGCAAATGTGCAAACCCACTTGGAGGGACCATTTGTAATTTCCATAATGATGCTACCGAGCAAAGGTTTTCTCCAGAAGACTGCGGAGCAACCCTGCATGTGTGAAGATGCTGTTTTCTGCTCAAAAACTGTATTCAATGTAGATATCATGTTGATTTATTTATTTATTTTTTAATCTGAGTGAAGAATAAGACCCTAAACTTGGTTAAGGTGTTTATCTGCCAAAGTTATTTGGCAAAAAAAGGCAAACAACAGCTAAAGGTTTTCATACTATATAAAAAAACGAATAGAAAAAAAGCTCACAGAAAAAAAAAATAGTTCATAATTTATTTGTATGAAAGCCTGGATGGAAATTATGTCGGCACAATCATGCATGTTATTATCACAAACAAAACAATTGACTCAAAGCACAACTATACAATATGCTTTCAAAATCTTTAACAAAATGGTAAATGGACTGCATTTATATAGCACTTTCAGAGACCCAATGGCCACCAAAGCGCTTTACATTTTGCCTCACATTCACCCATTCATACACCGACGGCGGTGTCAGCCATGCAAGGCGCCATCCAGCTCGTCGGGAGCAGCGGGGGTTAGGTGTCTTGCTCATGGACACCTCGCCATTTGGTCAGGTCGAACCGGGGATTGAACCACCAACCTTCCGGTTTGTAGACAACCTACATGAACCACTGCCGTCCCTCAAACAAGCTCTTTTGAGTGTGAATAAAAAAATTGTAATACTATTTTAATAAAGGGTGAAGATGTCCATGTTCCTATAGGCCAGACATCACTTTTGGTCATGACTGTAATCCTTACACAGTTTCAAGAGTTAACTGTGTCTCTGTGCAGTTTTAAGAGTTACAGTTATAGAGCAGTGCATCAGCCATACCGATAACTCAATATAATTTGCCAATTTTATGCATCACTCAATAATATTCCCGCTTGACTGGTCATCAGAAAGGGATTGCTCTACATTATGTCAGATTATCTAGTCAAAAAAAAAAAAAAAAAAAAAAAAAGAAACCTGTTAATTTATTTATTTAGAAATGATCAAGCACAATTCTGTTAAAATTTCCATTTGTTTTGCTGTATTTGCGAGGACTCTCCATAGGCGTAATGTTTTTATACTGTACCCACTGTATATTCTCTTCCCCTTACACTAACCCTATCCCTAAACCTGCCCATCACACACACACACACACACACACACACACACACACACACACACACACACACACACACACACACACACACACACACACACACACACACACACACACACACACACACACACACACACACACAGCCCCATCCCTAAACCTGCCCATCACAGGAAACATTCTGCCTTATTACAATTTTTAACAAAAACTGTTTATGTTTTTTAAGCTATTTGAATTATGAGGACTCATGAAATGTCCTCATAAACCACGTTTAAGTTGTAATACCAGTGTAATACACATGTCATTATACAAATTTGTGCCATCATAAATCACGCACACACGCACGCACGCACGCACGCACGCACACACGCACGCACACACACACACACACACACACACACACACACACACACACACACTCACTCAAAAGAGCTTGTTTGTGTCTTATAAGATCTACACTATGATCTGATCTAAACAGGATCATGAAAAAAAATGCTTGACATAAGAGCTGACATTTCACCCAGTGCAGAGGAATAAGTGTGTGTGTGTGTGTGTGTGTGTGTGTGTGTGTGTGTGTGTGTGTGTGTGTGTGTGTGTGTGTGTGTGTGTGTGTGCGCGCGTGTGCGTGTGTGCTCGTGCTCGTGTGTGTGTGTGTGTGTTGGCCTGCACTTGAACAGGTGTTGATTGATGGCAGGGCTGAGGCGTCATGCCTCACAAAGCTTGTCAAGACTTTAAGCTGAAAATTGCCTTTTCCAAACAACTCTGCAGTTGCGAGGTTGGAAGTGTGCGAGGCTGCATGTGTGCATGCGATATATGAAACTGTATTAAATTGAAATTGATTGCTGTGATGTGCTGCTGGGATATGATAATTTCTGACACAAGGAAATTATTAGTGTGTGTCTGTTTGCTTAAATTGATTAATTTAGTAATTAAACCAATCCATATTCTCCACCCCTCATATAGTGCAAGATATGTTGACTATGAATATGAATAAGACCGCAACTGTAAATATATGCACTATTTCTAAAAAAATGTGTAGTACAGAATAATTAGCACTTTGAGTTCAACATGTTTCACACATAATCATATTCTCACCTTTATCCTTTAAATATTTTACATTTAATTATCTTATTTAGTTTCTTGTTAAAATCTGCCTTTAATTAATTCAATATGATTATTAAATAGAACGTGCAAAGCTATACAGTGTTTTACAGTACAGCATTTCTGCACAAGATAATTATTTGAGTTGATGTGATCATGAGTAATGAATATACACAGTGGTAGGACTAAGTGGGAAAATAAAGTTTTAGCTAATGCTATAGTGGATATATATATATATTGTGTGTGTGTGTGTGTGTACTTGTACAACTATCTTTGTGAGGGCCAGTTTGAGTTTTAGACTAATTGGAGTGAGGACAAAGAGAGTAAAGTGAGGACATTTTGGCCGGTCCTCAGTTTCTGAGACCCCTTTAAAGGTCGGTTTGAGGGTCAAGACTTGGGTTTAGGGATAAGGTTATAATTAGGTTAAGGTTTAGGTTTAGGGTCAGGGTTCGGGTTAGGCACTCAGTTGTGATGGGTAAGGTTAGGGTAAACTGCTAGAGATGCTAGTGTAAATGAATGTCCTCATAAAGATAGATGTACAAGAGAGAGTGTGTGTGTGTGTGCATGCGTGCATGCGTGCGTGTGTGCGTGTGTGTGTACGTGCGTGTGTGTGTGCGTGCGTGTGTGTGTGCGTGCAAATTAAAATATACAATGATGTATATTAATTTTAAATATATATATATATATATATATATATATATATATATATATATATATATATATATATATATATATATATATATATATATATATATATATATTAGGGGTGTGACGACACAGTTAGCTCACGAGACGAGACGTGAGATTGAGTTCACAAGAACAAGGCGAGATGAATTTATTTACACAATATTTTCAAGAAATCCTCAACATAGAAATGCTGCTGATACTAATCTTGTAATAACTGTCATTTCAATTCTACGTTGAGTATAAATGTATCATATGCAATAAAATACAACAATATACAAGCACTGTAAAAATGTTTAGCCACAAACAGATCTAGTCCACCAAGACCAAATACATGTACATTGCCATATTCAATAACATGCTAAAATTATTCAGGGAGTTTTCATAATTTAAACTTTTGTCAGATATATACCTTAACTTTTACGGTCATTAAAAACAAGCGTCACTTTTGTCGTTTCACTGATTATTACACGTTTACTCTTCCACAAGAATAGTTAGACAATAAACCCTCTTAATAAACCCTGACAAGTTCAACATTGAAATATGATGATAGAGACAGTGACAAAAAAAACAATGCACCAAAGCCCAGTGTAGTGGAAATGGTTTCTCGCCCTCTCCGTCCGGTCCTTTTGATCCGTGTTTTTGGAAAAATGAGTGCACAGACCATTTGCTGGGAGGCCTTACCTCAAATGGGTCTGGGCAAAGAACCCCTATATCCACCTTTCATTTTCCATTTCAATCAGCAAATGCAGTCATTACCACACTCCATTTGCTGCTGCATTATGTTGACAAAATAGCCCATTACTAACATGAAGTTGGAGAAAAGCAACAGGACTTTTTGCCTGAATTAATTCCAGGCTTCAACCAGAGCTAGAATTATGACTTCAGAAATGTTGCATTGCAGGCCTCATTTACCTTCTGCAAAACACGGGCCATAAAAAGATCTCGGAAGTGGAAATTCTGTTCCATCTCACATGCACACATACATCTTTCTGCGGCTCCACAGGCCACGATATGTTTAATTTATATATGCCAAACTATTTACTATTTAACTATTTATTTCAAGTCTACAGATCAATACATATCCACATTTCATTTTGATTTCTATCTCATTTTTGAATGAAAATGTATGATTTATTATTATTTGACCTCTTCTTGACCAGCTCATGAAAACAAAACAAACACTACACAAATTCTATTTGAAAACTGATAATTATATATGTGACATGTATATAAAAAAACACTATTATACATACATAAAATATATGAGCTGGTTTTATATGTCAATTGTTCCATTTTCTAATAGATTTTATATATGGGCTTATATATTTTATATATGTGGATATATTATATATATGTATATTTCATATGTGTACTTATATTACATCTCCGTATGGGGAAATGGAGGGAAATATTGTGAAGGTGAAAAAAGTGTCATGTCGTTTGTATCCATTATAAACATAAGCTATGGCCATTAAATATGACTATATATGAGCTATAAAATGGTCAACTTCTACAATATCACAACATATAAAATGTTTAACCGTTTAGAACCGGATGTGCCGTCGCCGACACAGATCAGCGAGCTGCATTTATTGTAGCGTAACTCTTCAACCGCTTGCACTATCAAAACCATTAAAACTGCCCCTGACAGTAGACAACATGCGCTTTTCTGCAATATACGGCTTATTACGGTAATTTCATGCTTTCCGTCAGCAAATGACAGCAGCTTTCTGGCAGAGCGGGAAGGAAGGATTTGAACCGAGAGATACGAAGTGTTCTGGATTGCATAAAATAATAAAAGAAACGAACAAATACATGGTGACAGAAGTGTAGACGGCAGAAGAGGGGATTGGGATGATTTTAATGAAACTTGAGAGGCGGATGGCCGTTACTCTTTCACGTATCTTTACATGTGTATGCATGTGTATGTGTGCGTGTGTGTGCGTGTAACACAGTCTCACCCCAAAACGTCACATACTGTTGGGTCTTGACCATACGGCAACGGGTACCCTTTAACGTCCATGTGTGACGATTCGGGTATGGTTGGGTTTAGGTATGCGTTAGGGTACCGCTAGGAGGCGCTGCTGGTGTGCTTATGTCTGCGTCTCATATTGACGTTATAGGGGAACCCTTTTCGTCGTATGTTGACGTATGGTCAAGACCCGTCAGTATGGGACGTTTTGGGGTGATACCGGGCTGGTGCGTGCCTAATATGAATGGACACATTTGTATTTGTGCGTGTATTAAAAAAGTGTCCTAAATGAAAACTGTGCAACCCAATGTCATAAAAAAAGACTTGTATTTGTATTATACTTCCTTTTTAAACTTTAAAGTGTAAGTTTCTTTCGTTCGTGATTTTTCAGTTTTGTCTAAATAAAAATCTGAAAATGTATTCTCGTTTTTAAAAATTATATTTACAAACTCACCACACACAATAATGGTCAATAACTGTAATTTGTTGAAAGCTAATCTTTTTCTGAAAAAGATGACACCTTGCACATGAAGATAGCACTTAAAAAAAAAAAAAAATTTACAGTAAAAAAATCTAAATATGTGAAAAACACTAATTGTAACTTCAGTTTCTGAAGGGTTAAAGGGGTTATATGTATAATTCATATCCTTGTTTTTAGCGCCACCGGTGGCTGTTAAGTGAACTGCAGCAGACACGTTTTGCTCATGCACACGTAACGTACACGAGACTGAACGTGATTCAAAGCACCGATAAACTCACAGCGAAGTTATTTTTCATTCTTTGCTTAGGGATAAAAAAAAGTTGGTAAAACCTTTGCATCGATATACTATTAACGGACATTCAGACGCGTACGCTGCTGAGAGCGACGTTTAGATGAATATATACATATTTGCTGAGCACTTTCCTCTTAATAACAATATAAACACAGCACAAATGACACAGCGGTGAGAAAACATCAGTTCAGAAAGCATCTGATCACAGAGATGTGGATGTTTGCTGTTCACCGGCTTCATGTCGACAGGTGAGGGAATTAAAATTACACTGTTATGATAATTTGATTATAACGTATATTGTTTGGTTGTCTACACACATGGGTTTCTCTCTCACCTTGGCTTTCTTCTGATATTCCTCAGTTAATGGTAATGAGCTGCCTCTGGTAAGACGCTTCATCAGTAATCATGTTTGTAATGAACAATTATGCAGAATTTCTTTTAAAAGAATTTTCACTCAGAAATTGTTATAAATAAACGGCAAGTCCCGCATTGAGAAGAAAGACTGATGTATTATATTGTAAAACATTTTGTTTAATTGACAACTTTGAAGCATATTTTTTTATAGTCTCGTGATATTGCTTGCAAGACTATTATTATAAGGTTATTAACGTTAACTAAAACAAGTATATCAATTGTGTTAATATTAATAAAGCTGAAGTATACAGAATAGATATGCAAATGTTCAGCTTTTACAGCCAATTCTGAATGAAAGTTGAAGCACTAAAATTACTAACTGGAAATAAAATAAAAACAAAAGGAAAATAAACCAGTATTATTATTAAAAGGATAAAGATGAAAAACTTTTTTTCCCCTAAAAATTTAAATAACTGCTGAAAGTTTAAATTAAAAGTTAATTCAATAAAATTCATTAATATGAATAACAACTACAATATAATTAATACTAAAATAACAATATAGCAAGACACATCCTGGATCACCGGTAGCCTCATCAGATCATGTATCATTTATTCTCTTGTAGAAGTAATCTACAGAAGATCTGTCCTTGTTTCCCGTTGCTCTTCTGCTTTCACACACTCGCTGGTCTTCGTGTGTGTGTGCTGGTGTTTGAGGACAGCTGTGTGTGTGCTGGTGTTTGAGGACAGCTGTGGCCATGCTCTATCAGCTCCAGCTCATGTTATTTGCAGCCTTTGGCTTGAAACACATTTGTGCTATCTATGGACATTGATATTTTTCTCTCAGTACAGAAGATTGCTTTTACTTTTCCATGGCAGATGCATAAGTTCCTCGTGTCTCTGCCTTGATTGTTGATTATTATCTCCACGTGCTGTTATGTTACTTATGCATTATCTTAGTTTGTTTGATTAAATACTTTTATTTTTGAATTCATCTTCATCTGATCTTCTTCTGTGGACCTTGTTCACTGCGATCGTGACAATAATATCTGTGCAGGAAACCGTGAAAAGGAACAAAAGTCATTGGTGTTTTGTCACTTCTAGTGTTTTTTTAAACTGGAAATTGCAGTGACTTTTATACATAGGTGTGTTTTTGGTGTTTTGCAAAAAAAAAAAAAAATGTTTTTCTATTGAGCATAAGTTGATTTCAACATCACCAATGTACTTTTACTGTCAACCAATTATCAGTTAAGACACAATCTCCAAGAATCCCAGTGCACATCTCAGATGTGATGTGTTAGTGAGACTACATCAGAAACAATAGGAAAATACATCAGTCGTAAATCAATGAACACAAAAAACAGCAGAGAGAGTTAAAATCCAGAAGGCCATGCTTGCACGGTGTGGGAAACGAAGCCCTGAAGGCAATGGAGTGGTTTGCAGGTTTTGATGCTTGGCTGAAGTCAACCTTTCTTTGAAGTAGCCAGGGCCACCTTTACATTGTGCTAACCTCAGTATTAAATGTCACGCCTCGAGAACTTTTAAAGCATTTTCTGTCAACCAGAAGTCAAGGGTTGAGTGCTTCAAATGTGCCATGGCAAACAAAAAGATGCCCTTTTGCAATAGTTACAATATAACCTAAAAATGTAGCTTTTTTAAAAATTAGGACACACATTTCAGTTTTTTCCATGCTGCTATATGTGGCAAAAAATAACCTAATAGTTGGCAACAATATATACTGTATATACACATGAAGACAAGTGCCATCTGAAATTTTCTTCTAGAATGATAATTTTTGTCAAGCCTTTATGTTTATGTGCAGTTATTTCACTTTATAGGCAATGAAAATTACCTATTAATTGTCAGAAAATGGAAATTACTGAACTTAAATATTCGAGCTTGATAAAAATGCTTATTTTAGAAGAAAATTGCAGATGGCACTTAAGTGGCTTTTATGTATAAAACCAGGTGTAAACATCACAATTTGCACAAGCAAATCAGTACTCAGTATTTGGGTAAATCAGTTACTATATTTAGTATAATTATACCAATATAATTAGTTAAAAAAACAAAAACAAAAAAAAAGCACTTTGAATTACCATAGTGTATGAAATATGCTACATAAATAACCTTGCCTTGCCTTCTGCTACTACATTGCCAGATCATTTACATTTTAAATCAAACCGGAGGATTACAGATCCTGAAATTGTTGGGAGAGACATTTAAAAAGGTTTCCTCGTAATTGTAAGTCCTGTCCTGCTACGTTTCTCTGCTTTCTTCCTGTTCAGCTTTCACAAAATAATCAATCCAAAGCATTTAATTAAAGGCCAAACTCATATTAAAACCTTTTCCATCATAAAAATGTCTCTCCGCATGGAGTCTGACTCTTTGTTTGCCATGTCGCTATTTCTACGGGGGAAAGACTTGGCACTGCTGGCATTTGTTTGGATGTGTGACCTTTTAAAGATTCTAAAAATCTACAGCCATCTTGTTTTCCCTCCTGAAATTCCCCAGATGTGCGGCTGGAGGGAGACTGACTCGAAGGAGAAATAACCTCAAGGTCGTGTGTTGTTGGGTCAGCGTGTTGAGCGCGCGACCGCTGCTTGTTCGGCTCTGAAAAGTAAGTGCTGTCACAACAAAACTCCTGTTTGATGGGGGTGATTCAAATTCTGAACCTGGTAAAGGTTGTTGTTTAGGAACAAAACGAGAGCAAACGACTGACACTCATTCATGGGATCAGATCTGGTGCGCAGGTTTGCACAAATGAAACCCTCAGAAAGATTTGGTGCAAAATAAAAGTGACTAAACCGAATGAAACAGCCCTTCATCGTGGCATATGTCATGCTGTAATCTTTACAAGATTGTGCACTAGTGAAAACATCAAAAAAAAAATTTCAAGTGTTAAAGTTAATTCATTTATAATAATTCATAAATTGTTTATTTTGATTTCATGGTGACTTCACGTGCTATTTTGTGCATTAAAGACACAAATAACACATGCAGATTGTAACATTATGCACTGCAAAATGCTTTTCTGACTTAGTATTTTTGTCTTGTTTCCAATCCAAATATCAAAAGATTCTTAAATCAAGATGCATTTACTAAAGTAGTTGTTTTATGGGGAAATAAATCAAAATTAGAGTTTTTGCTAAAATTATCTACAAGCAAAATTATCTACCAATTGGGTAAGAAAAATTATATTTCTGTTTGAATTACCGTAAGATGAATTTAGATTTTTTCATAACCCAATTGGCAGATAATTTAGCTTGTTATAAGCAAAAACTCACTTAATTTTGATTAATTTCCCCAGAACGCAAAACATTCTATCTTATGGCATTTTACTCATCTAAATGCATCAAGTGAAAACATCAATTATTTTTGTTACCTATAGTTAATTCATTTATAATAATTAATGGATTGTTTATTTTGATTTCATGTTGACTTCATGTGTAGCGTGCTATTTTGTATAGACACAAATAACACATGCAGATTGCAATACTGCAAAAAAATGCTTTTCTGACTTAGTATTTTTGTCTTGTTTCCAGTCCAAATATCAAAAGATTCTTAAATCAAGATGCATTTACTAAAGTAGTAAAATTCCATTCGAAATTATGTCTTGTTTTATGGGGAAATAAATCAAAATTACACTTTTTGCTTAAAACAAGCAAAATGATCTACCAATTGGGTAAGAAAAATAATATTTCTGTTTGAATTAAGATGCATTTTTTTCATAACCCAATTGGCTGATAATTTTGCTTGTTATAAGCAAAAACTCACTTTAATTTTGATTAATTTCCCCAAAACGCAAAACATTTTATCTTATGGCATTTTACTCAACTAGTAAATGCATCTTGATTCAATAATTTTTAGATATTTGGACTGGAAATACTGAGTAAAGCATTTTTGCAGAGTAGAGTGTGACATTCATGGGATCATGTCTAAGTGTGTGTCTGACCTAAAAGGTCAACACATCTCTAGTTTCTAGTTTATTTTTTTCCAGAAGAGATTTGATCTGATTATGTTTGATTTATAGATCAAATTTCAGCTGTAAAATGATTTAGTTGTAAAATAATGTGCATATACTTTAAAATGATTAACAATGGGCATTAAATGCTTGATAATGGTTTTGCATTACAGTGGCAAGATCTTGAAGCCAGATAATTGTTACCGGTTTCTCTTAACAGACAAATGCCCTTTAGTACCTCTGAGCTTCGGGACATGACATGTGACCTTTAGACAAGGACACAAGCACATGTGGCTAATAGTCTTTGGACTCCTGCTCTTCCTCTCAGGCTGGATCGTTCTCTTCACTCCCGTTAGATGTGGCATGTTTCACGGCATCTCATTAGAGCCGTGTGCTGGTCGGCGAGTGTGTGACTGGTTTGCCCAGCAGAGACGATGCAGATTCCCAGTGGCGGTAGAGCTCCGGCACGGCAGATCGATTTAGTCTCTGTTAATGAGAGCGTGTGATGAATGGGGAAGTCAACACTGTTGGCTTTTCTCTCGCCCGTTTGCTCTACCCTCTCGATCAACGCAAACGTTTTCAATGGAATTTCGAAGGTAGCAATTATCTCTTAACGTCCACATAAAAGCATGTTAATGGCGGGCATAAAAGTTCTTTATTTGCAGTGTAAAGGGCTAGAGGGAATATATGATAAGGACAGTAGAAAGAACATTATTATATGGCTATGGACTAGTAAACGTACATGCATGACCCTTTGCGGTCATGGCTTCCAATCAATACTGAGTTCAGAAGATGCTCGGACCGAATGATGAAAACCTCAGCATGTGAACGCCGACAAAAACTATGAGTTGCATGAAATCCCGGCGGATCATGCAGAAATATAGATTTCACATTAGATTATTACACCGAATATGAAAAACAATCACATTATTGCAATTGTGTTTTCTTGTCTTAAGGACAAACCTCAATAAAGTCCTTTAGATTAATGCTTAAAGAAGTACAACAAACATGTTTGAAAGGAACTAATGACTGTCTTTGCCTGGTTAGTGATGACACATCTTTGAAAAAGATTCAGATTTTTTTTCATGCACGACAATAGGCAGATCAGGCAAGAAAGAGGAGATGACGATCCAATGCAGTTAAAACGTTCATTAAAAAGCACCAAAGCAAAGAAGACAATCCAATACGAGTGGGAAAACTCAACAGCTTCACACTGAATGCAAAGCACAGGGCTTACATACACCGGAGATGATGAGCAACACAACTAGAAACAGCAAACTGGAAGGAAACAAGAACATGCAAACTATAAAAGTCTATGGAACATAAACGAAGATTTTACTTTTAAATAAACATATTTAGATACAAGTTTAGTATGTGCATGATGATTTTGCATAATTTTGCATGATGATTTTGCATGAACATGCAAAATGATTCAAAGAAGCACCGTATCCAAGTAAATTTTTACAGAATATGTAAATTAACATTTACATATGTTTGCAAAACTGACATTAACGTAAATTAAATTATTTTTTTTTCTTTAAAATTATGTTTTGACAATTTAGTTGAAAATGTTAATAATCGATGACAGACAAAAGAGCATCCCAGTGAAAAAAAAAATTATCTGAAAGTTACATTTATTCAATGACTTATATACAGGAATATGAATATTTAAACATTTAACTGGCCATATTTTAAGTGAAGATATGTCCTAAAAGCTACACTGTGAATTCAATTTGAATTATTTAAGTACATTTTTCTAAAAGTGAAAATGTCTGAAATGTACATCTTATTGAATGATAAAAACATGAATTACAATATGTATTAAATTGAAAATAACACTACTAACCACATTCTACCTGGGGACTTCATGTGGCCATTCTGGAGAATCTTATCTTTTCACTTCAAAATAAAAAATATAATTTTTAAAGAGTGAAATCCTGGAATAGTGCTTTCCAGCGGTCCGCCTTCACAGATGTGTGTAGTGTTGACATGCGGAGCTGCACAGAGCTGGTGCACTGCGAGACCAGAAGAGAATAAATCACAGAGAAAAGAAAGCTAACAACATGTTTTTCTCCCAGTGCTGAGACGTTCAGAGACAGGGACCGGGCGCTGAGACTTGTTTGGCCCGTTGCTTCAGATGAGGCCGAGACTGCGCACACAAACACTGACAGATAATGAGGTTTCTGCCAAATAACCCACAGACCTCGACTAATCAGAGCGATCTTCCTCACGTAAACGCCTTTACTCGTCCTTCTTCTCCTCCTCTTCCTCCTTCAGAGGTGCTGCACTTCAGAAGACACATTCAAACCGCAACTGATGCAAAGTGACAAGGGCCACTGAATACAAATAAAACAGGTAATTGCGGCTTTTTATTTCACAATTCTGATATTTTCTCACAATTGCATGATATAGACTCACAATTGCGAGTTATAAAGTCAGAATTTAGCGATATAAACTCACAATTGTGAGTAGAGATGTACCGATACTGATACTGGATGGGGGCCAAAACTCATTGAAGGGGTGATTGATTATGATTTCACTTTTCTAACTTTAGTTAGTGTGTAATGTTGCTGTTTAATGTTGCATAAACAACATCTACAAAGTTACAACGCTCAAAGTTCAAAGCAAAGGACGATATTTGCAGAAATTGCTTTTTAAGAACTACAACAAACGGCTGGTAGGAACTACACGACATTCCTCCCGGCTTATTGACATCACCAACCCTAAAATGTACATAAACCCCGCTCCTGGAACACGATTTATAGATTATCATGACAGAATATGCTAATCAATGACTAGAAGATAACTACACATAAGCTTCATAAACTCATCAACTAACCATTCAGAAATGTCCTGTTGCTTCTACATGTTGTTACTTCTTCTCGAGTCTCTCCATCATTGTCTGACTCCAGTTTGAACAAACAAGGCTAAAAGTTTTTTTTAAATTTTCAGTGCATGTGTGTGTGAGATAAAAGGATACAAGCTCTTGAAGCTCCGCCCCCTGTGTCGGGAGCAGCAGCTCATTTGCATTTAACGGGACAGATACAAAAACTGTGTATTTTTGCTCACACTCAAAAAGTAACATGCTGTATAAAATTATCTGTGGGGTATTTTGAGCTAAAACTTCACACACACACTCTGGGGACATCAGAGACTTATTTTACATCTTGTGAAAAGGGCATTATACCACCCCTTTAAGGATAATCAGAAAGTATGCTCTTGAAAACTTTTTTGGTCCCAAACCAGAGCCCTGGTGCACTCCTACATAAAATACAGTATACACACACAATTTTGTATATTGAGATAGACACAGACATGTACAATATTGAGATAATGACAACAATACTTATTTTACATCTTGTGAAAAGGGTATTATACCACCCCTTTAAAATTATCCGATATCTAAAACCGATACCACGCTGAGTGTGTACAACAGTGTTTGTGTCCAGACAAAGAAACACAGACAACAGAGCAAACTGAGAGTAACATGGAGATATCAGAAGAATATGTCTATAAAGTAAATTTACCTAATCAACAGAATATTAAACAAATGAAGTAATCACGCATTGCTGCTGTTTGCGAGTTGATCAGTGAAACCAGTGGATTAAGCGCATCCTTTTTTTTTACAGACATCACTGGAATTTGGAAAGTTTGAAGTTTGGGTGGATATGTAAATAGAAAAGCAACATATTACTAATGTTACCTGATGGTAAAGACACTTCTGTTGCATGCTCTTGGTGATCGCTCACTCAGCACATGCATCATATGGAGGAAAACTACTTTGTTTGAAAACTACACATCATTTATGTACATAAATACAACAGTAATCACTTTTTAAAGACGTTCCTCATTGTTCACTGGTACAGTATAGTAACTCTTCTAACTCCTGTGATAGCAGTTCAGCTTTTCTAAATGGTTTACCTCTTTCAGTAACAAGTCACTTTTTTCCTGTGTGTGTGTGTGTGTGTGTGTGTCTGTGTGTGTGTGTGTGTGTGTGTGAGAGAGATATAAATCACCCGGTCAGTGAATGGGCTGCTAATGTATAGTTTCACTGCATCATCATTGACATGATTACTTATTACATGTTATTTTATTTATTTGAAAGGGACCGTGTACAATACTGAACATGAAATTTTCCATTTGATGCTATGTACCATCTGCAGTCTCTTGGCAGGTCACCAAAAAAAAGTAGAAGTAGTAAAATAACACAGAACAAAACAAAATCTTCATTAAACATCTCTCTCTCTCTCTCTCTCTCTCTCTCTCTCTCTCTCTCTCACACACACACACACACACACACACACACACACACACACACACACACACACACACACACACACACAAACACACACACACACACACACACACACACACACACACACACACACACACACACACACACACACACACATAATATGTATTGTAGAAGCAATTGCAACAGTATCACCGCTTACAAAGTTACAGTGTAAATATACAGTATATTAAAAAAAGTATGTTTCTCCGATATACAGTGATGCACTTAATTGTAATAGTTTTCCCTCTTTTCTTGAAATGAAGATTTAAGCCCATTATTAAGTCCAGACATTTAAAATCAGTGACTATATCAATCTTTCTCCATTAATTAAAATGTCAACATTGAAAGATTGCACATTAGTTTGAGTAAAGAATATCTCATCCCATATTTAAACCGAGGCAATATTCCTCCAGCCAGTGTGTGTAATCTGTGCTTTAAGATAAGTGTGTAATTTCCGCAGAAATAATAAAAAAAGAAAAATAAAGATAATTTGACCTTTTCAAACAGGTGTTCTCGTGCCAAACTCACAGAACTAGGAGGATCGACCCGCTAATGTTCACTTCTAATTAACTGTGCAGAGGAAAGAAAGGATGGGAATATCACACACTTCACTTTAAAGGGTCACTCCAGTTTTTTGGGGGAAATAGGCTCATTTTCCAGCTCCCCTTAGAGTTAAACAGTTTTACCGTTTTCAAATCCATTCAGCCGATCTCCGGGTCTGGCGGTAGCACTTTTAGCATAGCTTAGCGTAGATAATTGAATCTGATTAGACGGTTAGCATCTCTCTCAAAAAAAATGACCAAAGAGTTTCAATATTTTTCCAAACGTGACTCTTCTGTAGTTACATCGTGTACTAAGACCGACAGAAAGTAAAAGTTGTGATTTTCTAGGCCGATATGACTAGGAACTATCCTCACATTCCTGCGTAATAATCAATTAAGAAACTGCTGCCGTACAACAGCGCAATGATATTACACACTTAGTGCCGGTCACGTTGGAAGTTACCGAGCTGGGGACTATTTTCAGGCGCTGTGTAATAGCTGCTGTACGGCAGCAGTTCCTTCATTATTTTTATTTATTTATTTATTTATTTGACATGGACATACAATTACATTGGACGAACCATATGCATTTGATTAAGTGTTTTAGCACACATGCTAATTGTCAACACCTGTCCACGGGAGGCTTTTGGAGATAAAATACAGTAACAAGACTAGTAAACAAAGTAATGCTAAAAATACTAACAGAAAAGGATAGCTAAAATATACCATATAATTACAGAGAAAAGAAAAAAACAAATTGCATACATAAATTATAAAGCAGAAGCATCAGAGTTAGAGAATATCATTATTATTCATGCGAGCACCGCTGTTTGGTTTTTAGCCATTGTTTAAGTCCTCTGTTAAAAGCTTTGCCATCGGTCTCTAGTTTTAAATCAGTAGGCAAAGCATTCCAGAGTTTTGGCCCCTTTACAGAGAAAGTAGACTGACCAAAGGAGGTCTTACACATTGGGACTAAACAGTCACATTATTACGCAGTAATGATTATTATGCTAACGGTCTAATCATTCTGGGCGCTTTCACACTAGCACTTGTGACGTCAGAGTTTGGTTCGTTTGGATGATGTGAATGCTGTCTTCCGAACTCGGGTGCGCACCCGCGAAGGATAAAAGGGTGGTCTGGGGTACGGTTCATGTGAACTCCAGTACGGTTCGCTGCTGATATGAACGCAATCGTACGGGATTGACGCACTGCAAGCAGAGAGATGATTTATGCGTGCCTGTTGCCTCCGCAAAAATCGAACTCGGGTTCTATGCTAAGATCTATGATCAACGCTATCTATGCTAAAAGTGCTACCGCCAGACCCGGATATCGGCTGAATGGATTGTAAAAACGGTAAAACTCTAGGGGAGTTGGAAAATTATAGCCTAGAAATCTAGACGCACTCTAGCGCCAGCAACATGTATTCTGCAGCCAGGGCAGTCTAGCAACTCTCCATAGACCTTCTAGCTGCAAAAACCTAAATTGGGTCAGGCCAATCACGTCGTGTATAGAGTAGGCGGGGCGGGCTTAACGTATGACGACAGAGTTACGACGGCTGCCACTTGAAAACAAAGAATGGCGGCTGCGGATGGAGAACAGCGGTCTTTCCAATCGGCTTTGGCCGCGACTCTGGAGGACTTGGAGTTAAGTTTTTCTTTGAGAAAAGAGCAAAGAACGGCACTTAAGTCATTCTTAAAAAAGGAAGAAGTGTTCGGAGTTTTGCCGGACCGGATCTTTGCCGCTCTGACTACGTCACCTTCTTCGTTGCTCTGGGGTGCGTTTCCCGTACAACTATACAGCTCACTGCTTAACTACCATAGTATGATGCATCGTTGGAGAAATCAACTAGCTCGTCACGACTGTTTCCCGAAACCGTATGTCGCAAAGTATCGTTCAACCACGCTGGTTTATGACGTCACGCACGTGGTGGACTAATAAATTATTTTAATTAATCTGTTTGAGATCGAATTAACGCTAGATTTTGTCATATAAGTTACAGACATGGCATCTGAAGACCATTTCTAATTTTTCTCAGTTATTTTGCTTTATTACCAGACTCAATATTTGGCTCGTTCTTACATAGTAGAGCGCGTTCGCACATGCGCAGTCTTCAAAAACGGTGTTTTAAATCTCTTGACAAACTAAAAGACGTAAATTACATTTGTATGTATTCTAAATAAATAACACGGGTTGTACTGAATGTCAGCTTGCTTATTTTGCTAAAGATAAGGATTTATTCAGTCTACATCTCATGTAAACTAGAAACTCTGCTTCTGACCACAGTTCGAGAGACCACACAACCACACAAGTCTGCGATGCTGTTTGCGAACGTTCGTTGGAACGATGGTTTCGGGAAACACCAAATCGTTGAACTGCTGATAAAGACGGAACTTGCGACCATAGTTGGCTAACGATGCTTTCGGGAAACGCACCCCTGGTTGGTTGTAGCGCTATCCTATTGCGTGCAGAGGGATTCTGAGAGACAACCGTTTATCCCGCCCCTCGGATTGAGCCGCGTCTATGGAGAGTTGCCAGACTAAACATCTTGATGTAAGTCTGGCTTGCCAGGCTAGGAAAATTAGCCTTTTTCCAAAAAAAGTGGAGTGTCCCTTTAACTTGGACTGAATAAACTGATGCATTGCAGCAGTCAGCAAAAATATATTATGCTTGAATGTTTCATAATTTAAGTGCATCTATTTTAACTTTCTTTTTTGTCATCATCATCAATTGATATACAAGTTTTTTCTTTTCTTTTTAATTGCTATAAATGTTAAATGTTAAACTTTACACTGTAATTTCACTTCTAATACATCAACACCCTTCCCAATCTTCACAATTTTGGCAGATAATTATAATAAATAAACACTTATCAATCGGCTGATGTAACCATGGTCCTACATCTCTCCATTTTCTATGTATTTATTTAGTTGAAAAGCCTTTGGGATAAACACATTTTAAAAACAGATCAATATGTTTTGCACACTTGATTTATAGATTTGAAAGCTGAGTCTTGTAATGCAAATAGTTTCCCTTTTTGCGGACGCACAAGAGAGAAGAAGAGAGAGAGATACACGATTCAAGTTTCCAGTGCAAACATGTCATGAAGATGAAAAGCAGGAGGACGATCACGGCCATTTCTGTTTCTTTGGCGGTTTGTGAAAGAGAACATCTTCCACTGAAGGAGAGTCTATACAGATGCAAATATCTGCTACCGCATTACACATAAGCAAAGCCCATCATGTTGCACTTCAGAAACGGCTTCATCCGTGACTGTGTTTCTGTTCCTCAGGCTTTTGAGATGCGAGGTCGACTGAACCATCACTGTCACTCAAAAAGTTAATTTTGGCCTCTTGTTAAATTTAATAAATTAAAATAAGCAAAAGTAACTCGATTGTTTAATATTTTGTCACAACTTAAATTAATTGTGTTCAATCAACCTAATTTTTATTTAAAACGGAAGTTTACTTGATTACTTTTTTTTTAAACTAACTGGGCAGTGGATCTGTAGTTCCCAGCATGCTTTGCAAGGGACTGCATAAATTTAGGGATTAAAGTGTTATTTTATGTGTTTTTCAGTAAATGGAAATATGTTGTTAGTTAATGTTAGTGTTTAATGTTCAGTTATAAACTTAGAGGACTTTCTGTAATGTTTATGAATTTTGTGGTTACCATTATGCAGAAGAGTGGCGACTGTGTTTAGGGTTGTGGGCACTCAGTATACACTTTAATTACTTTAAACCGCTTGCAGAACTGCACAAGTAATATCTAATATTACTATGTAGTGGTTCTAATTACATAGAACACTAGTATCATCTCGCATTAGAAGTGATTGTAGAGTCAAATTAGCTAAAATTATAATGTTGGTGATTTTTAGGCAGGACAAAAACTAACCTGACTAAACTTCATCTAGCAGGATTGACTAAATGAACTTAAGTTCATACAACAAGATCACAACAAATCATTTCAAACAAATTAGATTTTGTTGGAAAAATGTAATTCAATTTACGTGGAAAAGTTTTCCTTAATTTAATTCAGTTCATTCAACAGCTTCTTTTTTTTTGTGTGTAAAAATGTCACGGTGATCAACTTTAATCCGTATTAACGTTCTGTTCAGACGTGAAAGTGATTGTTCCAGCTTCACATCTGGTTTGGAAACATGCGGTTTCAGACTGTGTGCATTTTAGAAAGAAAGTTGCACCTCAAAATAAACTCCATGGGCTGTATGATTTGGGGAAACATTGTTACTGATAAAAATTGAGATTACAATTTAAAATGAAATTTTTTAGAAAGAGTTCCAGGTTTACTGTGCTTGATTGTATAACTATTTGTTAGTATAACAAAATGTGATTATCTATACATATTATTATATAAAAAAATAACAATAATGAGAATAATAATATGTATTGTTATTAAATAAAATAAAAATATTATTACTGGTAATAATACAATTTCACTTTAAAATAAACAAATGATCATTTAAGATAACACTACTACTGATAATAATACTACTACTACTACTACTAATAATAATACTTTTACTTTTACATTTACTGTATAACTCTAAAATTATAATAGTGATATTTGTGGCCGAATTAATTTATTAAACAATCAAGCACTTATTTTGGTGGAAATAATAATAAAATTATACATTTTATTATATCTTTCTACTGTTTTACATTACAGGTATACTGTACAATAAAACAAAAACAATAATTTACAATTATAATATTCATGTCTTAAATTATTAACTTTCAAATGTTCAAACCCGTGTTTTATTGTGGCAAAAAATTAGTGAAATGCTGTAAACTTCTGCCCAAAAAATATGTTGGGATTTATGGGAATGTGTAAATAAAGTAAGCGTAGCACACTGTTAAACATATCCGTGTAAAAGTACAGTATATTACAGGTTATTAATAATTGCATCATCATCCCTGTAACTTCACAGACTTTGTATCTAACTGCACTTTCAATCTATTTTAATATCTACAGTACTATACAATTTAATATATATATAATTATTATTATTTATTTTTTTATACTATGGAAATAAATGGCTACCGTCAACTGTCTGGTTACCAACATTCTTAAAAAATTCTTATTTTGTGTTCAACAGAAACTTTGGATTGGTTTGGAACAACTTGAGGGTGAATAAATGATGACAGAATTGTAATTTTTAGGTGAACTGTCCCTTTAACAAATTGAATCTTACTGTAAATCGTTGCTTCCCATGAGCTGGCATTGGCTCGTTGTGTGTGTGTGGGGATGCTGCCACCATCACACTAGTGTGTCTGCATCCGGTATCAAACGCCTTCACCTGTTTTTGTTTGTTTGTTTTCTTTTCCTCCTCCAGTTTTCCGCTCTTATCTTTTGCGCTTTGGCTTGTATGAATGCTTGAGCAGTTCTTCACACAATACTCTTATCAGCACATCAGCAGAAAGGCTCCTGTAAATCCCTCGCCCGTGTTTTCTCATCGTGTACGCCACACACATATATATACACACACTAAATAAACTCTGTTTTGATCTCGCCAAAAGAAGAACAAAAGGAAGCTTGTGACGAGACGCTCTTATCTGTGGGAGTCGTACTATCTCTCTCTCTCTCTCCACAACTTTCCTCTCCCCTTGAGCCAATTTAAAGTTCTGTGTTCGATCTCTCTCCAACTGTCACGTTGCTCTCTACCCTCGTCACCTCCGTATGGTTCAGTCGCTTTATTCCCACCTTTCCTCTGTCCTCCATTTGTCATTATGAGGTCTGTGCAGAACATTGCACTCGTGAATGGCGCCTCAGAATCCCTTGCAGAGCTCAGCGTAGAGCGTTCGACAGACTCTCTCAGTGATTTCTATCGCTTTGTACAATCCAATTTCCGATGCGGCTCACTATAGAGAGAGGATTGTCCAACATTCATGATGTTCCAAAATGTCTAAGTATAAGACAAGCAACAATTAGGCCTAATAGATCCTTGTTGGGAACTGATTAGAGGAGGAGTTCGGTGTCCATACACTGCATTTGTAGATCGATGAGATTTAGATGAGAGAGAGACATAGATGATTGAATGAGGCGGCAAAACTAATGTCAATTTCTAAATGGAAATCAATTCAATTCAATCAATTCTCAATAAATAAAATAAATAAATAAAACTAAATCAAGGCAGAAAACTTTATGCAGAAGCATGATTTTTAAATAAGTGTAAGACAAGCAGAATAAAAGGGGGATCTGTCATTTTTTAAATCTGAAACTGAACATTTACTTTTTACTGTTTATTCAATTGATTTGTCCAATGAATTTGAATTGGCAAAAAAATAAATAAAAATGGAAGTAAAAAAAAAGTTTTCACATTTTATATTGTGATGTATGTTTTGTTGTATTTCATCAACTTTAATTTAGTTACAATTATATAATTAATGGACTATTTCTGATAGACATAGACATAGATTAAATGGGAATCAAGGCAGAAAACTTAATATACAGAAGCATAATTTGGAAATAAGCGTAAGAAAAGTAAAATAAAAGGGGGGATCTGTAATTTTTGGAAACTGAACATTTACTTTTTACTGTTTATTCAGTTGATTTGTCCAATGAATTTGAATTGGCAAAAAAAAAAAAAATTGGAAGTAAAAAAAAAGTATGTAAAAAAGTGTTTTGTTGTATTTCATCAACTTTAATTTAGTTAGAATTATAGAATTAATGAACTATTTCTGATATATATATATATATATATATATATATATATATATATATATGTATATATATCATTATTACACTTATGTTATGTGGATACATATGTTGATTAAGGAGTCAATATTTTTGGTGCAGTAAAAATTAAAATCTTGTTTTGAAACTATTGAACATCGAAAACCTTTAAAAAAAGATAAATTAGTAATTTTATTCATCAAGGACACATTCAATTGATCAAAAGTGACAGCAAATACAATTATAATGTTACAAAAGATTATATTTCAAATAAATGCAGTTCTTTTGAACTTTTTAATCATTAAAGAATTCAGAAAATTCAAATATATTTAATTCAAATATATATTTTTGTTTCCACAAAAAATATGAAACAACTGTTTGCAACACTGATAATAATATAAATGTTTCTGAGCATCAAATCAGAAGGATCATGTGACACTGAGTATTGGTGCGGAAAATTCAAGAATAAACTAGATTTTACAATATATTCGCATAGAAAAGTAGTAATAATTTTTCACAATATTTCTTTAAAACCATAAAACCCTTTTTTATATATGTATTTTGGAAACTTTCTGTAGTCATTAAACAAGCTGCCTTTATATTTAATGTTTTATATGGCCCCAGATCTCTCATAATCCGTTGATTTTTTTCCATTAAAATCTATGTCACATTATTCATGCATGGAGAGCTCCTCTCTTATTATGCCCTGCAGAAAGACGTTTACTTTTGTGAATGGTTATGAGATAAAAATTGACAGGTTGGATTGATTCTAAAGCTGTTACTGTTTAAACTATACTCTTCACGAATCAATTATACATAAACTCACAGTATTAGGGACAAGCAATCCATTGGAGACACGACCATAACTGCTTTCCTCTTCCTGCACAAAGCGAAACAGACGATGTTTGGGTGGAGACTCCGGTGATGTACAATCTCAAACCATCTGGAGGCAATAAACCAGAAACATATGTCCAACAGTTTATATTCATATTGAAAATAACAGGTTGGCATATTCTCAGGGGTGTAGCCATTTAATCATAGCACAATACATTCTGAAGAAGACACTCATCTGATTAACAAAGATGCTCAGCATATGGATATAGGAATGAAAAATAAAATGAAAAACCTTGGAACTATAGGAGTTTATATGGAAATATACTATGTGTACACTCTATATGTATGGTATGTATGCAATATATATATATATATGGTCACACAAAGTTTCTGGTGTCTTTCTGAATGTATTTTATGACAGCCATAGCCATAAATGTACTTTACAAAAAACAGAAATATACTTATACTTTTCTTCAGTCCTCAAGGCTACACTATGATACCAAAAGAAAATTAATAAAAATAACGTCCTGGTCAGATATTGTTTATTTCCTTTTGGCCTCATGAATAACCCATTAAATTTGATGGTTATATAAATGGACTGTGAACCGTTTTTAAGTTGTCTGCCCTGGGCGTTGTTAATAAAGGAACCGCAATTAATGCTTGTTAAATGATGCCCTTTTTAAATTGAACCTATCATGTCTCATCTTTTGTGATCCGTGATACTAATTGGCTTATTTTCCCTGACTTAAACCAGATTTGATTTTATGAACAGAAAGAAAGGGCTCCATGCAAATAAGTAAAATGTATGATGCATAATTTTTCGTAATAAGTGAGAGGGCCATTAAAAGTGATAAATTTGTTGGGGTTTCTCTTCATCAGAGTGGCTGAATATAACATCTCTGACTCAAATGTCTGAAAAGTCATTTAAAAGAAGAATAGGTTTCCTGTGAAATAAGGGGAGATTGCTATCATCTCCAGGGTAACTAGACACCGAATATTACAGAAAGACTATAATATAAAAGTTACATAATCACATTTTGGGGTCAGCATTCATCAGTAATTTATCAATATTTTCCAGTTCTGGCTCAAAGGCAGAGGATTCAGTCGTCTGTGTAACCCCTGCGGGGTCATAGTAGTCGTATGCCGTGAGCTACATGATCTACGCCTTCGGAAGGAGTCATGGTTCTTCAACAGTGTTGGGGAATTTTACTTTTAAAGGTAATGCATTACTTCCGTATTTTCCGGACTATAAGTCGCACTTTTTTTCATAGTTTGGCTGGTCCTGCGACTTATAGTCAGGTGTGACTTGTATATCAAAATTAATTCATACTGACTGAGATGAACCAAGAGAAAACATTACCGTCTACAGCCGCGAGAGGGCGCTCTAGTTAGCGGAGTTGTTCAGAAGCGACACCGAGGAAGAAGAATTCAATGGATTCAGTGTTGAGGAATGAGATCGGGAGCTTGGTGAACTTGCTGACCGGTAACTTGTTGGACTCGCTGGCTAATTCAGCCTCCCATATACAGTATATGTTCTTTATGCTATTGTGTAGGGTTTCCCGCAGAAAATGTGTTAGTTAAGGTGTAACTTAACTTTGTGTTAGCCTACGTCTCCATTGACTCTGCATTGCGAGAGGCTCCTCCTTGTCATTTCTTGCTTCTAACTAAAGACAGAAAAATGCCTAAAATCTGCTGTGTGACAAGGTGTACAGCAAACAAGCTAAGAAACCCAGAAATACGTTTTTATAAGCTGTCGACCCCAAAAAAACGAACGTTTAAGGACTTAAAAGTGGACACAGGCTGGAACAAATGGGTAAATTGTGGGATCCTGACACTCAGTATGCAGTAAAAACACAGTTACGTGTGCCGTAAGTTAAACATTTGGTCACTGGTGAGTCAAATATCCAATGTCAGTTTTATATATTATATTTCTGTAAGATAAGCGATCCTGTGTTGCTGATGACGTTCTCCTCCAGCGGACGTACGTCAGTTCTCAGAGTAATGAGACGCGTTACGCTCTAACAGCCTGTCTCCACTTTTATGTCCTTAAACACTTGTTTTTTGGGGGTCAACAGCTTATAAAAACTTATTTCTGGGTTTCTTAGCTTGTTTGCTGTACACCTCGTCACACAGCAGCTTTTAGGCATTTTTCTGTCTTTAGCTAGCCTCTCGCAATGCAAAGTCAATGGAGACGGTTGGATTGTTTTCCCCCCTGGTGTGGGCGTGGCCTAAATATGCTCCGTCTCTATACTGGGACCAGCCACATGGGGGTGATCGGGACGCTTTGGCTTCACCTTTCAGGACTTATGCGACACGCTTGATCTTACCATATGCCGAGTCGGTCTGCCACACCACAGGCCATGCCTGCTCGTCTTCGTCAGACAATTCGAATCTGTTTATGGTCTCTCTGACGCGCTATGCTCAGTCATGATATCCATATGTTCAGCCAATCAAAGACTGGCATTTATGGACACTTGCTTCAGACACCGGCTCACACAAAGCATTCCCGTAGCGTCAAGCCATGAGACGGAGACTCGTTTCTCTCTCAGCGAATCAGCTTACATAGCCTATACATAACGTTATCACTGAAACTAAAAATATTTATGAGATGTGAAACTGAAATGAACATTAATAACAACGATATGAACATTTGCATAGTAAAAATAACAAAACGCGTAATAGAATGAAAACAGAAAATATAAAACCGAAAAATGATTCAAAATGTGAATAACAACTACTGTATATAATAGCGTTTCAATTAAAATAAATAAAAAACACTGTTCTGCACAGTTTACTATATAATTTTACAATTTCAGCCCACATAAAAATACTATCAAATCAATAAATGAAAATTGCACTGTTCTGTAAATCCTTGCAAAAGGTCGGTTGGGACTGTCATTGAAATTGCCAATTTCTATAAAATCTAGGTCTTGTAACAAAATAATCTTTAATCTATATTCAACAACTGGGCCTTGAACATCTCCACACCAAAAACAAAAACCAGGATGATTTACAGTCATTTTCAAGACAATTGAACCATTCAGCGTGGTTATTCCTCTGTGATTATTGTGTTAGTTTGACCGATCCACTACATTTAAACACAGATTAATACTGTTTTCTATAAGAAAAGCTTCCTATTATTGGAGGTTAATTGAGTGTCAAGCTCACACCTGGGTACGTCTAAACCATCAAGACGTTTGCGTTTGACAGGGAAAGTGTGGGAAAGCAGTGAGTGGGTCTGGTTCAGCAAAGATAGCACACAACGACTGAAAGCCATATAAAACATCTGAAGTTGAATTGGCTTTCAGGCGGATATAGATAGCCAGTGAGTGGAGAGTAGAACTGCTACTTCATGGAAACTGTAGAGTTCACATTGCATTTCTACTGAAAATGATTCAACAAATGTGCAGTGCTGCTGTTTCGCTGGTATTCAGCAACATTTAAATCCCTGTAACGTCATGTGTTTGCGGTGAGTAGTGTATAAAAAGCTCAACTTTAAACCCTTATATTGGCACATATGGGCCACAGCCATTACATATTTAAAACAGTAATATCCTATACTAAACCTAAACTAATCTTCACAAACTATATATCATTTGAAAGCTTACACTCTCTAGTTTACATATTTGGTGACTGATTTTCAAAATAAATGACAGAGGAGCCGTAATTTATCAATTTGCAACAAGAATATGTTCATACTCCTAATGGTGCGTTCACACCGGACGCGAATAGCGCGTCAGGCGCGAGTCATTTCAATGTTAAGTCAATGCAAAGACGCGTTACGCGCGTAAAACGCGTGTAACGCGTCTTTGCATTGACTTAACATTGAAATCACTCGCGCCTGACGCGCTATTCGCGTCCGGTGTGTGGGTGCAGTTAGGCGTGTTCAGACCTTTATTTTGAAATAGTGATGAACATGAAAAATCATGAAAGAATGGTAGAAACCTCAGTTTGTTTTCATGCCAAGAGTTCAAAAGATAGCATCCATTCAATTATTTTAGAAAAAAAGGTCTAATTTTTTTTTAATATGAAGAAAAAATTAATAGATTCAGCATTAGTGATGTGGCAGCGAGCTATAATGCACATAAGTGATCTTTTGTGTTTCTTAAAGGTTGAATTCATTTCAAAATCTCAAACTTCCAACACTACTTCTGAATAGGATGTCTACATAAACTGTATGAAAATTGTAAAAAGAATGGTTCAGATCACTCAAAATATGGAAATGGACCTAAAATTTGAAACACAACTTGTTCTGATTTTTGGCTTTGATTTTTTTTTGCATTTTTAGAGACCTCCAGGTTTTGAAAATATATATTTTATATACAATATGTATAATTACATTTTTAACATTGTACATTTTCATAAACTCAAACTTCTATAACTTTTTTTCTGTTTAACTTCCTTAATTTATTTCACTTCTACATGAACAATCTGCCAAATGTCTTCTTTAAAACAAGACCAATCTTACATCTATATTCCAAAGCATTCCTGAATTACAACCCTTTAAGTTCGGAATATGGATTTTCATGTCTATTTAAAAAAAAGGGGGTGCCGCTTAAGGGGTTTAAAAATTGTAAACTCTGACTGATTAAACTTTTCCAACTTGAAGACACTTTACAGTATCTGCAAGAAGACGGATTCGTGTTATTCTCTTTGGAAGGTGTTCCCAAAAGTAATTGCTCATTTACATAAAGTTTGAATGACAACATGTTGTTTTATCGTCTGCAGTGTGAACGGGGCCAAACAATACTGGAGGTGTGTTTTTTGGCTCTCATTAAGAACTGAAATGATGAAACGAGTGTATATGATGAATTTTATTATCAATAATAAAATAAAATGCTAAACATCTGTTCAGACTCTAAAATGTAATTGGACATGCCATCTTTGAAGCTGTAGTGAAACGTGTGTGAACTCGCACTGAATTCTATAATAATGTGGCAAGTTGTTTAGAAACCACAATTGACCCCTCGCAGGGAGTTTGATTGACAGGTGAATTAACCAATCATTTTTCGCCATCCGCCATTTTGTCTGCCAAAGCAGTCAGGAGAGTTAGTAGATTAATGTTGGAGGATTTGAACTTGAGAAGCGGAGTGTACTGACGTCTTTCCACGGTTAAAACAACATTCCTTCTGATGTTCATTCATGTTTATTTGATGCTATAAATGAACTAGAAGGAAGAGATGATCGGTTCACGAGCGGCTTTAACTGAGGCGACACAGCGATCTGTCACACACATTAAAGAGCCACAAAACGCTATTTATTGTTTACATTTCTTTTAAAAAATTACCAAATTTGAAAGGTGAGACTTTGTTTAAATACAAAAGTAACTGAAAAGTGCCCTGGTCTGTGTCTGTCAGTGTGTTGTCAGTGTCTCTCTGCTCCACAATGTATTTTTCACTGCGTGAGAACATGGTGTGTGTGAGAGAGGCGTAGCTTGTCGGACATAGCGACAGTAACTAAGGGGGGCGGGTCTTTGCGAACGGTCAATTGGGCTATTGAACTATATTACATTAATGAAGATTGCTTATGCAATTATTCTTATATAGTATATTATATAGTATTCTTATATAATATATAGTAACTATTTATTGAAGATTGCTATATGAAAGGTTATTCAACTCTGCACATTTCAGCTATTTAACCACAACTGAAGGGGTTTTAGTCCCTGTATGTGTCTAACAGCTCAGTTTACCTGTCTTGTGGTAAAATTCAAATATTGAGTGCTTTCATGCTTTATTCTGAGATCTGTCTGGATACGCAGCTGTTTAAAGCTGTATAAATATAGTAGTTATATTTGCACACACTTGAGGCACGTGAATTCTATATTAATGTACTAAGTTACTTGGCAACCATAAAAAGTCTACAGTTAGACTGATTAACTATTATCTGGCAAAGAACGGTTTGTTCATGATGATGATTATTAATTAATGTATTTTTTTTAACATTTCTGTTATAAATGGTGGAAACAGCAATACAACAAAAGGATTTGGTCACTATACGGCTGAGCATTGTGTCTACAATCATTCATAAATAATGGTAAAATTACTGTAAAGCACAGTCTTATAAGGGAAAAATACTTTTATTCAGAGGCCCAAAATGAGCAAAAATATCACATTCGGTGCAGATGCTGATATTTAAAAAAGCAAGAGGGAATTATATAATGTAATATAAATCAATCAGATCTTTATAACAGTATATAAAATGCATATAAATATCAGTCATCACTCAATATCTGCCAATACTATGTCTTAGTTTTATGATCAAAGCTCTGTAGTTTTCAAACATATATATAATGCAATACAATGATGATTGAGAGATGAACAAATACACCTTCCTCAAAAGCCTGATGATAATATTTGATACTCACATTTGAACATGATTCTTCTAAAATAAAATAATTATGTGCTGATGATCAAGTAAATGTATGTTTACTTAGTTATAAAATCAATTTTAGGTTTACTTGACAAAAATCAGTAAAGATTTCACAGCAAACATATTTCACACCACGAGCTGAAGGTGGACGATTGAACAATTACACTTTTACTAGCTAAAAAAAAGTGTAAACTATCAGTCAGCATGTAGTAGATTGAGTGAAAGCAAAGTTTTGATCATATTGATCACGTAGATGCCTTAGAATATGAAATATGGTACAGTATAGGCTCTATAGGGTTACATATTTTCATTAACTTGACAGTGCTGACATTGTGAGTATCACTGCCACTGATGTTGATTTCTAATTCCTGAGATTGAGTTTGGAAGATTTTCTGGCTCTGGGTCTTTTTCTGCTGGTATTTTTTTGATTTTTCAAGTATTTTGGTGTATGATTCAGTGTGCTTTTTGATTAAATCTGAGGTGCCGGCCTAGCGTACCAATTAAGTCCTGTTCTGCAAGACTGAATGAGACCAGATTACTTTCATTTTGCTAAGAAGCCAGGATACTAGATCATTACCTTTAAAAAAAGCTTATTACGCATTCAGACCACCTCAATTACCTTGCCAATTCACAGAGCCATTATCTCTTCCCCCAATTTTCTGATTATGCATTAATAAAGACTTGTTTTCGAGCACAGTACTATGTTATGAGATCAAACCACGTTTACCATAGTGCATGATCTGTAAACTAATACATTTTGAGGTTTGCATCACATAATCAGCTCCATATACAGTCGTATGTGTAGTAAACTTGCTCAGACGCTCACCTGATACCGAAGCGCTCGGGTTCGAGTCTGTGAAACATGAGTCACGGTAAAAGAGAAGCTTGTAGAAGCAAGACTAAATGGCATGGTTGCTTCAGTAAATGTGTTTTGGATAGGTTTAGTTTATGGATATATTCTAATGTAATAGGGCATTAATCTTTTAGTTCTGCTTACCGAACATTTCACTTTGAAAGTGTCACAAAACATGCAAAAAGCAATGTAATATCATGCAGAAAGGTTGCCGCAAGCAGGTTTTCCAATGAGCTTTTCCCCCATGTGTTTTAAAAACGCAGTGTGCTTGTTTGAGTGTATTTGCTGTGCTCGACTATTACATTTAGCACAGGTAAATTGAAGACGTAAAAATGCCATCTAAGTCTTTCAAAATAGTACATCGTCGGTCCCCAAAACCCACAACTCTATCATAAAGAAGCCAGCGCAGAAATGATGGGTCGTAACTTATTTTCATTGTTCTTCATAGAGAGGGTGAGTATATGGCCCATGCTTCTTTAAAAAGCTATTAGAGTAATTTGACCTTTGATCTAGTGTGTTAAACCGATGCTTTGAGACACAGGAGATCCTGCAGGGATAGAGGAGTCTCTCAGCTTTTACATTGAGTCCCTGGTTGACCTGGATGAGAAAGGAAAGAGTGTGAAGACGGTGCATTCCTAGATGTGAGCACAGTATTTCTTGGCTTAAGGCCCTTTCACGTCGGACGTGTAACGAAAAAGCGAAACGGAAAAAACGAATAGTTTGCGTGCGAATAGTTCCCGTCAAAACAATTCACATCAGCCACAATGCGAATTTGCGACGTTCAGAGCTTCAACGTTCTGAGACAGCTGAGAAAACATGGACACTTCATCATCCAGTGAAGACGAGATGAGAGAAGATCATCATTTAATCATTTTCTTTAAAAGACAGAAAAGAAGGTTTTGGGTGCACCCGATCTTAAAGAACAGAGAGTCTGAAGGGGAGTATGCTAATCTTGTACAGGAGCTAAAACTTTATCATGGCCGGTTCCGCACTTACTTCCGGATGTCTGTGGGACAATTTGAGGAGCTCCTTCAGACAGTGGCACCGCATCTGACGAGACAAACCACAAACTTTAGGGAACCACTTGGTCCGGAGCCTGCTGAGGTCAGCTGTCCTCTTAAAATCATCATGGGCTTTGTTTACATGCAACCAAATTAACAATCCACTGTATGTGATTGGCTGAAGCCTTTTTTGTCGCCGCAAAAGTAAAAAAAAATCGGCATCGAAGCGGAAAAAATTAAAGTTTTTTTTTCGCCGCAGCGCATTCACGTTCGGTGTGGAAGCACTCATTACACAAACAGCTGATCAAAAAATTAAAACATTGCGCGAATTATTCGTGCATAAATATTGCGTCCAGTGTGAAAGGGCCTTTAAAGGGTTAGTTCACCTAAAAATGTAAACTCTTGTCAGTAATGACTCTCCTCATGTTGTTCCCCGTCAGACTTTCCTTCATCTTCGGGACACAAATGAAGATATTAGTGATTAAATCTGAGCGCTGTCTCACTCCTCCATAGGCTTCTGTTGTAATTGAAACTTGTCAGCCCAGAAAGTTAGTAAAGACGATGTTTAAAATAGTCCAAGTGACTACAGCGGCTCAACCTTACGTTTATCAAGCGACGAAAATACATTTTGTGCGCAAAAAACAAACAAAAATAACGACTTTATCAACTCTTGATGTTCTTCGGTGTGGGGCTCTGAGTGAGTTCACATAGTGTAACAGCGCAGCGCTTCTGGGGTGTACGCCATGAACAGTTGAATAAAGTCGTTATTTTTGGGGGTTTTACACACAAAAGTATCCTCGTCGCTTGATAAACTAAAGGTTGAGCCGCTGTAGTCACTCGGACTATTTTTAGATGTCTGTAGGGGCCATATAATGGGAAAGGCATGTGACCAAATGATAATAGGAGTGTCATTATTAACTGGGGTAAAACACCTGTTGTTTGTGTGTGTTTGGATGGAAGAATGGGGGTGAGTGCTGGAGCACATACTTTGTTGACCGTGCAAACCTGTACAACATGCAAGCTTCAAGGATAAACGTGTCACAGAAGTTATTCCTCCACTCAGCTCCTTAGTGGTTTCTGGATTGTTTTTATGTCCCGCTACATTGTCTTTACTAACTTTTCTGGGCTGGTAAATTTAAATTACCTAAAAGCCTATGGAGGAGAGAGACAGCTCTCAGATTTAAATATCTTAATTTGTGTTCCAATAGTGAACGAAAGTCTTACAGGAAACAACATGAGAGGGAGAGTCATTACTGACAGAGTTTACATTTCTGGGTGAACTAACACTTTAATGAACGTTAGCAATGCCACAAACACTAGCATTGAGAAAGCATGACAATTTTGACTTGGAAGCTAACACTTCTGAGTACACTTATTACATACATTATATATTTTAAAATAATGACATCTGAATGTATCCTAACGTTTTCAGACACTTAATTGCATGTTAAATGAAACTAGATAAAAAAAAGCAACAATTTATATCAAATGGAATAAGCTAGTGCTTTTGACTTACTCTAAGTAGGACTTAAGTGCCATTTTAATTACTTTATTGTGTTTGAATTATGGTGAAATGCTGAATAACAAGCATTCACGGAAAACTAAAATATACTTTAATTAATTCAAGTAATTTGGTAACACTTTATTTCATAGTGTCCTTGTCATGTTAGATGTAGTTACTGTCGTAACAACTATACATATGCATAATTACATGCAGCTAACTCTTAAACCATACTTGGTAACACTTTATTTTACAATGTCCTTGTTACATATGTTACATGTACTTACAATAGTAATAACAGTAAATTATGCATAATTACATGCAACTAACCTTCAACCAAACCCTAACCCTATAGTAAGTACATGTAGTTTATTAATATTACTCAGTAATTAAATATATAATTATGTCACAGGTCGAGGTGGGCCAAGCCAGACTGCACCCACCCCTAGACCAGGATCACCCTGAGGAGCGTGTCAAAGGAGGAGGCAGGAGACAGGAATAAAAAGAATGACAGGCTTTATTAAATATAAAAACAATTTGAAAATCCTAATCTAAAATTTCTCTTCCTTCCTCTTCCCAGGAATCCAAGGCAAGTGGGGGGTCAGGCTCGCTTCCTTCTGGCGCTGGTGCCAATTCGCTGAACAGGTGAGTATCACAGGTGAGTAGGTGGATCAGGGCTCACAGGAGTTGTAAAGGGCGGGCACTTCGCACCATACAGGTGGGTTTCAGGGCTACAGCAGACTCAAGTCGCAAGCGGAGCGGGGCTTTGGCTGGCCCAGACAGAATCAACGCTTCAAATAGAGGTGAACAGCTCTCACGTTGGTGGCAGGAGACAGAGTCATAAGCTGAGCAGGGCTTTCACTGGGACAGACAGCACACAGACTTCAAGCAGAGGTAAACAGTTCTCACGTGTGTTGCAGGGGACAAAGTCACAAGCTGAGCGACGTTCGCTGGAACAGACGGAGTCAACACTTCGAATAGAGGTGAACAGCTCTCACAAGGGTGGCAGGAGACAGAGTCATAAGCTGAGCCGGGCTCTCACTGGGACAGGCAGCATAAACTTCAAACAGAGGTAAGCAGTTCTCACGTGTGTGGCAGGGGACAAAGTCACAAGCTGAGCGACATTCGCTGGAACAGACGGAATCAACACTTCAAATAGAGGTGAACAGCTCTCACATGGGTGGCAGGAGACAAAGTCATAAGCTGAGCAGGGTTCTCACTGGGACAGACAGCATAAACTTCAAGCAGAGGAAAGCAGTTCTCACGTGTAGTGTGCGCACGGGGGCTTTTCCTTCTGACATCCAACAGGTGACTGCAATCGATCTTGCTAGACTCTTATGATGGACGGTAGACCAGCATAACACATGGGGAGTGCACGGCGATAAAAGGTAAATCTTCCACACACACACGACAGTCCAATTCCAAACATGCAACGTGATGGGAAACGTCAATTTCAGCACTACAAATCCACTCTTCAAGTGCAAAGTAAGGCCAACACTCACCCAGAGGTCTCGATCTGAAGAGCCGACGATAGTCAGAGTTGGGACAGATGCGGTGAATAATTTCCTCACCACTACAAGCGGCTTCACTTTGCTGGTTTCAATGGCCGAGGGGGAGGCTAGAGATCGACAAGGAATCAGTATATTTCACTCAGTGCGATGTATACAACGTGATCCAAGCACTTCAAACCAGTATCCAATTTAGTGTAGAAAACATGCGTTTATGAGATTCAATTTGTCAATCACTCATCTCACTCTTTCCCAGTCCAGACGACGAATTCCACTCTTCACAACTGCCCTCGGATCCCACAAGCAACAATCCTCTTCTTTCACGATGATCCTTCAGCTGCAACACTCTACAAACTTTTCCCCACGGGAGAGAACCACACCAGATCGACGGGGGAAGACAAAGAAACAACAAGCCCACACGGAGAGAGAACACTCCAGATCAACGGAGAAGAAACAACAACACCAACCTTCTCTTCCCCTTGTGTTTTATCCTCTCAAAATGCTGGCGTGGCCTCAATCAGACACTCAAAGTGAAGTCCCCACACCTGTTGCCAATCTGCCGTTTAGTTGTCATGACAACAGACACACACACCGGCCCGGGGACAGTGTTACACTGAAAGTGCCCCGGCGGGAACACTTCTCTGGTGGAATCAGTTCCGGGGATTATTTGTCACCCCGTGACATGCCCCCCTGCCAAACCGTTCTAGTCCCGAGAACGGTCTCCAGACACCCAGTCTCCGTACCTGGCTGGAGGCTGACCCCGATTCTCTCGCTGAGAACGTCGTGGTGGGGAGATGGGTGCTTCAGGTCGTGGTGGGGAGATGGGTGCTTCAGGTCGTGGTCCTAGGCCTAGGCCCCTCGGGATCACTGCCCATCCTACCAGCGGGGGCGTCCAAGTCGTCTCGGCCGGTGGGTTCTCTACCACTGGCTTTGGGTAATTCGGGCAAGGGCGGATCAGGTTACGATGTAACACCCGTTCGGGGCCCGTCTTCCCTTCGGGCCGTAGGGCATATACAGGTTGGTCCGGATGGGGTTGTCGCTGAACGACATATGGCTGGGCCTCCCATCGGTTGCTCAATTTTCCCTTCCCTTGTCGGCGATTGTCCCGTACCAGCACCCTCTCCCCTGGCAGTAGCGGTGCCTCTCGAGCCGTCCGGTCATACAACCTCTTGTTCTTTAACGCTGCTCGGTTAATCTGGCCAGAGACTCGTTCGTACGCCGACTGGAGGCGTTGATGGTGTCCCGTCACCCAATCTGTCAAACTACTCCCCTCTTCCCCTGCAGTGGTCCCCAGAAGCATATCCATCGGAAGTCTCACATGTCTGCCGAACATCAGGTAAGTGGGGGCGTAACCAGTGATACTGTGCACACTATTATTGTAGGCCTGTATCATCGCCGGGAGTCTGTCGACCCAATGGCCTTGCTGTTCCTCCTCTAAGGTTCCTAATAAACTCAGCAAGGTCTGATTAAATCTTTCACACCCCCCGTTCCCTTGGGGGTGGTAGGGAGTCGTATGGGTCTTCTTGCATCCGTACAGCTGGCACAGCTCATGGATCACCCTGGACTCAAAGTTGGTTCCTTGGTCCGAGTGGAAAATTTCTGGGCATCCAAATGGTTGGATCACATACCTCCAGAGGGCGTTGGCAGTCGTGATGGCGGTTTGGTCCACAGTTGGGATGGCCCAAGCATACTTGGTAAACAGATCGGTTACCACAAGGATATTCTGGATCTGATCCGCTGGCCGTCCCAAAGTCAGATAATCCATGGCCACCATATGCAGCGGTGCCTTGGCCTGAATCGGAACCAGCGGTGCCCGTGCCTCCTTCTTGGTTTTAAACAACATGCAGCGTGGGCACCTCCGAAGGTAAGTCCTTGTGCTACCCTCCATTCCGGGCCAGTAGAAATGTCGCCTCACCAGTGCCAATGTCCTCTCCTGTCCCTGATGTCCCATCCTGGCGTGATATGCCTCCAGTAAAGCCTGACAACGCCCTTCAGGGACCACGATTTGGCAGACCCCATCGCCCCGACCTGGGTCCTGGAGGGCCCTACAGAGCACGCCTTCCTTCAAATGGAGTCTCCCCCTCTGTCCCAGCAGGCCCCGCACAATCCGAGTCTGAGCTCGGCGTCCCGCACCCTCAGGCCAAGCCTTCTGTTCTAGCCACGTTCGGACCAACGCTACATCTGCATCCTCGCCCTGCCACAGCCTCCATCGTTGTGGGTCCCACCCCCAACAAGGGGGGGGTTCCTCCGGCGTTTGCCCCGGTGCCTCTACCACTCCCACCATCAGTCCCTCGTCGGACCCCGCTTCTGGTGCCGGTACCTGGCCTGCCGATCCTTCACCGGGTAGCCTGGAGAGTACATCGGCATTAGTGTGTTCTCTTCCTGGCCGGTACTGGAGCTGGTAGTCAAAATTGGCCATTTGTGCTGCCCAGCGCTGTTCCACCGCCCCCAGTTTAGCAGTCTGCAAATGTACCAACGGGTTATTGTCCGTGACGACCCGTACCTTGGCTCCCCACAAATAGTCCTTGAATTTTTCACACAACGCCCACTTCACAGCCAGCAACTCAAGCTTAAAAGAACTGTAGTTGGCGTCGTTCTTCTCCGTTGGATGTAGACTTCGGCTGGCATAGGCAATTACCTTTTCCTCTCCCTGCTGCTTCTGTGCCAAAACGGCCCCCAAGCCCAGGTGGCTAGCGTCGGTGTACAGGATGAAGGGTTGTGTGAAGTCGGCGTAGGCCAGGATCGGGGCCTGTAGTAGTTCCTGCTTGAGCCTCTGGAAGGCGGCTTCACAGGCCGGATCCCATTGGATTGAAGGGGACCCTCGGCCCCGGACTCGTCCCGTACCTCCCAGCAACTGGTTGATCGGTTTGGCGATTTTAGAGAAGTCTTTAATAAATCGCCTATAGTACCCCACGAAGCCCAGGAACGAACGAACCTGACGCACCGTCTTGGGCGCAGCCCATTCCTGCACTGCCACCACCTTCTCTGGATCAACTGAAATCCCCGCCGCACTCACCACATGCCCCAAGAATTTAACCTCTTTGCAGAAGAGCTGGCACTTGTCTGGCTGGAGCTTCAACCCATAGCGCTCCAGGGAGCGGAAGACTTGCTCTAGGTGCTCGAGATGGGACTTGAAATCTGGAGAGTAGACGATGACGTCGTCTAGATAGACGAGGGTGGTGTCCATCAGTTGGTTGCCTAAACAACGCTGCATCAGCCGTTGGAACGTGGCTGGAGCGTTGCAGAGGCCGAACGGCATCCGGTCCCATTCATATAGGCCGAAGGGGGTAGTGAATGCTGTCTTCTCCCGGTCATGCTCATCCATCTGCACCTGCCAGTAGCCGCTGGCCAAGTCAAGAGTGGAATACCAGGTGGCTTGTGTGAGGCTCGTGAGGGAGTCTTCAACTCGAGGCAACGGGAAAGCATCTCTTTTGGTTACTTGGTTCAGCCTTCGGTAATCCACACAAAACCTCCAGGAACCCGTTTTCTTTCGAACCAGTACTATCGGGGCGGCCCAAGGGCTACTGCTCTCTCGAATAATTCCCTTGTCAAGCATCCCTCGCAAAAGGGTGCGGACCTCCGAGTACAGGGTCGGGGGCACGGGTCGATAGCGCTCTCGGCTGGGTGCAGCGTCCCCAGTTGGGATTTGATGTCGTACTACATCCGTGCGGCCGTAGTCCTCATCGTGAGTGGAAAACAAGTGCTGCCATTCCCTCAGGAACTCTTGGAGTTGTCCCAATTGCTCTTCCCCCAGTCCTTCACCCCGTAATGACTCCCCCGTCAGGTGGGCAGGCAATCCTCTTCCTGCCTCTCCTACCCCCGGGCTCGCTCGTGCCAGGGCCACCTCGACCACTGTTGGGCTCACTTGATTGAAGTTAACTTCACCCTGTTCACGAATCTGTTGGGGCCTCACTGAGGTCACTCGGGCCAAACGCTGATGACGGTACAAGGGAACAGGGAAGGGGTTCGTGTTCCTGACTCGCACTAATACCCGGCCTCCCTGAGCAGTCGCCAATCCCCGTGCGACTTCCACCTTGGGACCATCCTCATGGGGTTCCACCATGACCCAATCTTCCGGACTATAAAGTCGAGGAGGCAACCTGACCCAGACCACCGCCTCGCTCTGAGCTGGGATGGACAAGGCGTAACGGCAGACTACTCTTCCCGTGCTTTCCCGGTCCCCCTGTTGTTCAGCCAGACATACCCGGCGGCAATCGGCCCTGATGCGATCCCACTCCTGTCCGGCCGAGGTTGCAGCTGCTCGAGCCGGTCTACCCCGGAATAACTCTTCCCAACAGTCCGAAATGACATTCATCCCAAGCAGGGCACGATGAGACCCCAGGCATGTATCTCGTACGACCACCACTCCTTTCTGAGGCACTACGACTCCATGAATCTTGAGATCGGTCACCAGATATCCCACATACGGGATGTCGAGACCATTCGCCCCACGTAGCGTCAACCAGGGGGCTTCCGCAGGCGGTCGACCTTCGGCGCCAAACAACTCATGGGCCAAGCTTTCGGAAAATAGGGTCACTTGGGAGCCTGTATCCAAAAGGCACTGCACTTCCTGTTCATTGACCTGAACCACCACCACCGGGCAACAGCCCACCAGGCGGCTCCTAGAAGATGTAAGCAGGGAGGGGTCTGACAAGGGGGTCCCGACCACTTGACCCACAGTGGCCGGAAACTCTAAAAACCCCCTTGCGATGCACGTCGAGCAGGACACTGACGGAAGTAATGTCCCGGCTCTCCACAGCCGTTGCAGATGGGACGCCCATGCTCATCCCACTGGAATCGAGAGCCCGAAGGTCGGGATGGGCGGCGGTCGGGGGGACGATTCCCATCGGAGTAAGCCCGCTCCCGGGGTAAAGAGGACAACTGGAGGCGTTCTCGACGAAGCTCCTCCATAAAAGATTTCGACAGGTCAGACATTTGTTCCCGCACATCTCTCTTCAGCTCTTCCCGGAGGGCCTCCTTCCAATCGGGTGCCGTAGTAGCCGAAGGGGTGCCAACAACATTCGTGGCTAAACAGCTGGGAGGATCCACACTCTCCGTGAGATCATGCTCAAGGGCCAGTGCTTCTCGTCGAAGCTCTTCAAAGGTCAGATTCGGAGTTCGTCGAAATTGCACCCGCAGACTCTGACGCACAGGGCCTTCCCGTAGCCCCAATAAGAATTGATCTCGTAGTAGAACCTCTCCTTCCTCCAGGCCATGATCCTGTCTCCCCGAAAGTCTAGAAAACTGCTCTCGTAGTTGCAAGGTAAATGCTCGAACAGATTGGCGAGGGCCTTGCCGAGAATTGAAGAACTGCGTCCTCAGAACAGCTACCGGGGTGGTGTCTCCATATTGTCCCGTGAGAAAGTCAAAAATGGCCTGGACAGTCGCTCGAGTTGCTTCCGGTGCTGCCTGAACTTCTCTTCCCGCTTCCCCTTCCAAGGAGTTTAAAACAAACTGAACCTTCTGCAGGGCACTCAGACCTTGGAGCCCTGCCAAGTACTCCACCTGGATCTTCCACATCGACAAGCTCATTTCAGATCCCGGGCCTCCATACTTCGGAGCCCACGGGGAACCCATGAAAATCGGCATGACAGGTTGCCGAGCCCCAGGCTCTTCCTCCTCCGCCATCTCAACCTCTGATCGCTCAACTCAAGGTGAATCCTGCCGACTACGCCAAAATATGTCACAGGTCGAGGTGGGCCAAGCCAGACTGCACCCACCCCTAGACCAGGATCACCCTGAGGAGCGTGTCAAAGGAGGAGGCAGGAGACAGGAATAAAAAGAATGACAGGCTTTATTAAATATAAAAACAATTTGAAAATCCTAATCTAAAATTTCTCTTCCTTCCTCTTCCCAGGAATCCAAGGCAAGTGGGGGGTCAGGCTCGCTTCCTTCTGGCGCTGGTGCCAATTCGCTGAACAGGTGAGTATCACAGGTGAGTAGGTGGATCAGGGCTCACAGGAGTTGTAAAGGGCGGGCACTTCGCACCATACAGGTGGGTTTCAGGGCTACAGCAGACTCAAGTCGCAAGCGGAGCGGGGCTTTGGCTGGCCCAGACAGAATCAACGCTTCAAATAGAGGTGAATAGCTCTCACATGGGTGGCAGGAGACAGAGTCAATAGCTGAACAGGGCTTTCACTGGGACAGACAGCATTCAAACTTCAAGCAGAGGTAAACAGTTCTCACGTGTATTGCAGGGGACAAAGTCACAAGCTGAGCGGGCGTTCACTGGAACAGACGGAGTCAACACTTCAAATAGAGGTGAACAGCTCTCACGTTGGTGGCAGGAGACAGAGTCATAAGCTGAGCAGGGCTTTCACTGGGGCAGACAGCACACAGACTTCAAGCAGAGGTAAACAGTTCTCACGTGTGTTGCAGGGGACAAAGTCACAAGCTGAGCGACGTTCGCTGGAACAGACGGAGTCAACACTTCGAATAGAGGTGAACAGCTCTCACAAGGGTGGCAGGAGACAGAGTCATAAGCTGAGCCGGGCTCTCACTGGGACAGGCAGCATAAACTTCAAACAGAGGTAAGCAGTTCTCACGTGTGTGGCAGGGGACAAAGTCACAAGCTGAGCGGGCGTTCACTGGAACAGACGGAGTCAACACTTCAAATAGAGGTGAACAGCTCTCACGTTGGTGGCAGGAGACAGAGTCATAAGCTGAGCAGGGCTTTCACTGGGGCAGACAGCACACAGACTTCAAGCAGAGGTAAACAGTTCTCACGTGTGTTGCAGGGGACAAAGTCACAAGCTGAGCGACATTCGCTGGAACAGACGGAATCAACACTTCAAATAGAGGTGAACAGCTCTCACATGGGTGGCAGGAGACAAAGTCATAAGCTGAGCAGGGTTCTCACTGGGACAGACAGCATAAACTTCAAGCAGAGGAAAGCAGTTCTCACGTGTAGTGTGCGCACGGGGGCTTTTCCTTCTGACATCCAACAGGTGACTGCAATCGATCTTGCTAGACTCTTATGATGGACGGTAGACCAGCATAACACATGGGGAGTGCACGGCGATAAAAGGTAAATCTTCCACACACACACGACAGTCCAATTCCAAACATGCAACGTGATGGGAAACGTCAATTTCAGCACTACAAATCCACTCTTCAAGTGCAAAGTAAGGCCAACACTCACCCAGAGGTCTCGATCTGAAGAGCCGACGATAGTCAGAGTTGGGACAGATGCGGTGAATAATTTCCTCACCACTACAAGCGGCTTCACTTTGCTGGTTTCAATGGCCGAGGGGGAGGCTAGAGATCGACAAGGAATCAGTATATTTCACTCAGTGCGATGTATACAACGTGATCCAAGCACTTCAAACCAGTATCCAATTTAGTGTAGAAAACATGCGTTTATGAGATTCAATTTGTCAATCACTCATCTCACTCTTTCCCAGTCCAGACGACGAATTCCACTCTTCACAACTGCCCTCGGATCCCACAAGCAACAATCCTCTTCTTTCACGATGATCCTTCAGCTGCAACACTCTACAAACTTTTCCCCACGGGAGAGAACCACACCAGATCGACGGGGGAAGACAAAGAAACAACAAGCCCACACGGAGAGAGAACACTCCAGATCAACGGAGAAGAAACAACAACACCAACCTTCTCTTCCCCTTGTGTTTTATCCTCTCAAAATGCTGGCGTGGCCTCAATCAGACACTCAAAGTGAAGTCCCCACACCTGTTGCCAATCTGCCGTTTAGTTGTCATGACAACAGACACACACACCGGCCCGGGGACAGTGTTACACTGAAAGTGCCCCGGCGGGAACACTTCTCTGGTGGAATCAGTTCCGGGGATTATTTGTCACCCCGTGACAATTACACTGTAACAATGAAACCTTAAAATAAATTGTAACCCAAAACTCTAATCCTAACCCTATAGTAAGTACATAGTTAATTATTATAAATCAGTATTTGCATGTAAAATTACACTCAAACACCTTCAAATAAAGTGTAACCGAAACAAACTCTGCATTTAAAATATATTTGTAGTTACATAGTTGCAATTTAGTACATGTAAAATATATTAACTTTAAATGCAATATCGAATGACACACTACATTGTAGTCAAGTACTTTACATGTGCTTTAGTATGTTAGTTAACACATCAAAATAAGTATACTTTAAAGCATGCATGACAAAAGATCATTGAAACATTTAAACTTTTACATTTACACTATTGTAAAGTGTACTTTTTACACGAGTACGTAAGTGTATTAAGAAACAATGGACACTAAAGTGGCCTTTTATTTAATTAATACTTTATATTATCTGCAAGTAAAGCATTAAACTTTATTTTGATGGTCCACTTTAAACATACACTGAACAATCAATGACTGTGTGTTGACATGTAGTTGCAAAGTTACTTATAGTTAGTAGAATGTCTAAAGTGGACCATCGAAATAAAGTGGATCCCATTTAATATATATTTATATACTTTTAAGATTGTAAGTACAAGTGCACAAATTATATTCATACCAACATCACAAGTGTGATCATGATGTGAACTTGTTTGGAGCTTGACAGCATCATTAAAAAAGAACAGCATGACTATTCAAATAAACACTTACTTCGTGCTTCACAAAAGAAAGCAAGCACATGAGTGATATTTCTGGGTAAAATAAGCATTATTTGTGTATTCAATGGGAAGATGTGTTTATCTGTTCTCGCTGTGTTAACTGAAATCAATGTGCAAGCACTGCTGTGAACTAAAGTGACGCTTCAGTCAAAACCATCATTTTCTGTCGGCATTGTTTTATAATTGCCACCATTAAAGCTGATGTATCATCTGGCAAGACTGATGAAACCATCTGCAAAGAGACTAAATGCAACTTTTAAGAACACACACATCCAAGACAGTAATACTTATTCACAAAACCGAGTGGAAACAGTAAACACGAATCAACTGTTTACCAATCCATCCACAGGGTCAGAAGTGAGCGTTTCAATCCTTCCCTTTCATTCATGCGATATTGAGACATCAGCGCGCTTCAACGCCACATGGTCATCCGCCGTGTGTTCTGTTCCTGTGATCCATGGACGGCGGTAATGGTGTGTTTCTCAAACACTGGCCGTGATCTACAGCAGCCCGGAGTGCAGAGGAAGAAATAATTGAAGAAGAAAAAGAAAAGAAATCTCTGAGCATGCTGTGTGTACATATACAGCGCTTCTAATCCCGGGTGAGATTTGACAGATGCTCAGAGAACCAAACAAGACACATTGCACAAAAGGAAATGTTTCCCAAAAGGAGAGCAGAGGAGAAACAAACATCCTGGAAGACAGAATGATGCAGTAGATAATCTCCTGATCATACGCAGCTCCAAATCAGTGCAAATAAAAGCTTTTATTGAGTTGAGTTTTACCGTTTTCGAATCCATTCAGCCGAACTCCGGGTCTGACGGTACCACTTTTAGCATAGCTTAGCATAGATCATTGATTCTGATGAGTAAAGTAGCATTTCTTTCAAAATGACCAACGAGTTTCAATATTTTTTTCCTATTTAAAACTTGACTCTTCTGTAGTTAAACCGTGTACTAAGATCGACGGAAAATGAAAAGTTGCGATTTTCCAAGCCTATATGGCTAGAACTACTCTCATTCCGGCGTAAGCATCAAGGAACTGTGCGGCCGTACCATGGGCAGCCGGCGTAATGATATGACGAAGCACCTGAAAATAGTCCCCAGCTCGGTAACTTCCAACATGACCGGGACTAAGTTTGTGTAGTTCTTAGGCGGCAAATTAGGTTTCCAAATAAATACGGTTCGGGATCAGCACCAAAGTAAATGTCATCTAAATCGTCTCTCACAAATGTCTCCGTGCTACAAGGCACGCTCCCTGTGCAAGCAGGTCGTCACGTTGGTTTGTTGACGGCAAGTGCTTCGTCATATCATTACGCTGCTGCACCCACGGTACGGCTGCACAGTTCCATGATTCTTACGCCGGAATGAGAATAGTTAGTAGATGAGATTGAGAATATCTTAGTACACGGTTTAACTACAGAAGAGTCAAGTTTTAAATAGGAAAAATATTGAAACTCGTTGGTCATTTTGAAAGAAATGCTACTGGACCCATCAGAATCAATGATCTATGCTAAGCTATGCTAAAACTGGTACCGTCAGACCCGGAGTTCGGCTGAATGGATTCGAAAACGGTAAAACTCAAATGTTTAACTCTGGGGGAGCTGTAAAATGAGCCTATTTCCAAAAAAAGTGGAGTATCCCTTTAATACTGTGCTAAAGCAGCCAATACTGTTAGTGCGGGATTGATATATATATTGGATTTAATGATGCAAATAATTACATTTAGCGCTACTTTGTTGATAATTACTCTGTGATCTTCTTCTGTCTGGCTCTGGTTCCTCCTTCAATATGCGTCAATGTTATGTTTTATTAATTTTTTCACCTGTTTTATGATCCAGCAGGAGAAAATGTTGCATCTGATCACTTAGTAAAGTAACAGCACAATCTCCTCAACAACGCACAAGAAACGCTGCAGGACGACGCACACACTAATGTTTCATAATTAGTGTTGTTTATGTTTGTAGTCTTTCAACATTATTTTATATTACATGGTCTAATGTAGAAACCCTTATGTTAAGCACTGTGTCGAGGACACAGAGAACAAGCACCACAAGTGAATAAGAGTCCATTTAATGTCCTGGAAGATTTCAAGAACAGTTATGTTGACTGGCAAATAAATCCCGGAGACTTTAAATAAATGACCATTATACGGGATGAAACTCCCTTAACAGATTCTCTCTTACACAACTAGCACACACACACACACACTCCGCTCCAAACCCGGATGAGGGACTGAGGCTGTATTTCCAGGAATCGGACAGAAACATGTAAGGTCCGTGCTTACAAAACAGCTTTATCTTTGCTATTTTAAAGTTTCATTCAACAAATGTACCATGCATATAACAGTTTAAATTTACGCTTTTTAAATATTATTTTCGGTTTTAAATATATAAATATCTATTTTGATCATTACTGAAACTACCTGTTACTTGGGAGGAGGTGGAGGATTACATGAATAATTGAGCATTATTTATATCTGCTCTGTACTTTATTGATTAATGCAATGTACCGTATAGATCGAAAATAGCTTCATCTTATTAAAATATGTTCACACAATTTATGTTCACACTTGCCAATATCAGATGAAATGAGAAAAATGTAAATCATACATTTAAAAAAAATGTTTGTATTATTATTATTATTATATTAAAAAAGTAGATATTGACAATAAAAATGTATAAGTGTATGGAAGTAAAATGTTTTTTTTATTTTTTTTTATAAAAAGCCTGTTGAATTGCACTAATTGAAAAAAATATGCACTGGATTAACCATGCTTGCATTTTAATGCATTGTAATTTTTAGGGCTTTCATTTTTATGGGCTGAAATTCAACATGGTTGTATATTTAAGCTGTGAATATTTCAATTCAAAACATTTCAAACACATTTTCATTAATAAAATGTCAATAATCTATATTCACCTTTCATATTTAACTTCCAAAATATTCAAACTGTTTAAAAAAAAACAACCTATAATATTCAACAGGCAATTTTCAGTCCATTTTATTTCACTTTACAAATTCAGTGGCTCAAATTCGACAATAAATTCAACATTGACATCCAGGAACTGCAGGAAAAGCAGTAGATTACCGAGCATAATCTCCATCTGCAGTTAGTCGACCTCACCAGGGCTACTTTTTGTAACAAAAAGTTACAATAATGTTTTACAAATGTTCCCATTTAGTTATGTTTTATCATTTAGTCACATTTTATTTCTGAATGCTCTCTGAACATTTAAAACATAACATGTTTTAAATGTTTTAAAAATATGCAAAAATTAAGGGACCATTTTTATCATTCTCTAAACATTGTGGGAATGTTACTTTGGAATGTTCTGAACATTCTGAAACTAGTGGAAAGATTTTAAAAAAAAAATGTGAGTCCTATTTTTATTAGGTGTCTATAACTTCTAAAATACACACAAGGTTATGTCAAAAACACACAAAGGTCACAAACACAGTCAGTTTGGCTGTGAATGTAAACAACTGGAAATAAATCACATGTGTATATTAGATCTGTGTATTAATAAATAATACATAATAAAGCACGGCGGAATGTGTACAGGTCACTGAGGGGTGGAGTCTATGCTAATAGGGCGGAGTCAGTCTGCAGTCGTGGGCGGGGCCTAATAATTTGTGACTTCACAAAAGCTAGAATATGCAAATGCACTGCTGATGTATGGGGATTAAAAAAAAAGAAGTGGGTGGATTTCCATCATTATGGTTGCTGTGTACACACACTGACACACATTTATGTTCAAACACTGTGTAAAAGTGAATTTTGCATATGCTAATAGCTCCCCTTTAAGAGTCTCATAAAACAGCTCATACTCCAAAGTGCAACAGTAAAATATCTCAAATAGTAGATGCACCATTGCCCCGGAGCAGAACACAGTAAGTGATGTTTCCTAAAAACATAAACACAACTCTCCATCCTCTGGTGCGCCTCCTCGAAGAGAGCATCCGAGTATCAGGAACAGGTTACGGAGATCTGCACGGGGAGCCCAGGCCTCATTACGCAAGTAGCAAGAGGCTTTTTATCTAGTTCATATGGAGAGCGGGCTCTGGTTATTGATCACAGTTCGCTGTGCTTGAATACCTGACCCATAGCAGACACAGGAGACTGGCTTTGTTTATTTATGTGAAGGCAGAAGACCCTCTTATGTGATTTATATCAAAAGCTGCACTTCCTCCAGACGCCCAATTACACTTTAAGAAGCTCTTCTTTTTTTATTTTTCTGCTGATAGAGGATTCGTTTGGATGGAGAACGTCTGTTTAGCATTAGCTCCTGTAGCTTCATAGACATCGACATATCATAAACATATTTTTAACATCAGGTCAAAGTCACTATTAACTGGATTTTAAGTTTGTTTGTTTGTTTTTTTTGCAGGGAGTTGTGCTTGTAAATATACCATTAGACACTTCTGTTCTTATTAGTCCCACACAAACTTTTATATTTAGCTTCTGTAAAAATTGAAGACACTATATTTGTTGTAGGACACCACAGTAATTGCATGGTCACACATTTGCACATTGTAAAACACAAGTTTTTAAGCACAAGTTCTTGCACTGTAAAATATTGGATTTTTTAAAAAGTTTTTCTCACAATTTCTACTCGGTAGCTTAATGAAACAATGTGTAAGTATTAATGGAATAAGACAATGTACCATTTAGTTTATGTGATTTGTATTCATTATATATATATATATATATATATATACACTGTAAAAAAAAATGACATCCCCAAGTCAAAATTTTCTAGTGACTGATAACATCTAAATTTTTCAATTAGTCTGACATATAATAATCTAAGTAATGAGCCAATTTAAACAGACTATTGCAACAATTAATTCAATTTATTTTACAGAATTTCACTTGGGCCAATTTAAAAATTTAGATAATTCAGTCACTAGAATATTTTGACTTGGGGAGGTACATTTAGTTTTTTACAGTGTAGGCTATATATATATATATATACATATTTAAATGAATAAATATGAATCACAAACTAAATGGTCCATTCCCTTGTTATGATAATATGTATACAAAATGTTTTATTAAGCTCAATTTTTTTTTTACTTAAAATATTATTAGTATTTAAGGATTATTAAATTAAATGGATTTTACTATAACATTGAAATTCATATTTGTGTTCATATAAGTATTATCTCAGCTAGAGGAAAAGCTTGTGTTGAACTGGAATCATGTGACTTTCTTTACCAGGTGTTTTTGAAAAATTTGAATATGGTGCAAAAGTTCATTGTTTATTTATATTAATTCGACTTAAAAGGTGAAACTAATATATTATATAGACTCATTACATGCAAAGCGAGATATTTCAAGCCTTTATTTGTTATAATTTTGATGATTATGGCTTACAGCTTATGAAAACCTTTTCACAACATTCTAATTTTGAATTTGGGGTTTTCATAAGCTGTAAGCCATAATCATCAAAATTATAACAAATACAGACTTGAAATATCTCACTTTGCATGTAATGAGTCTATATAATATATTAGTTTCACCTTTTATGTTGAATTACTGAAATAAATGAACTTTTGCACCATATTTTAATCTCTCGAGTTGCATCTGTATATCGTAAAGGTACAAAACAGATTTTAGCAATTTTTGTATATTGACATTGAGTGGATTACATTCTCTAAAACCCATTGAACAGACACATTCTGATGATCCCATTCAGTCCTGATTAAAATTGTAATTTTACAGGATCTCATTAACATTTAAACCCATTCTGAAGCACTTAAATGCAGTCAAAAAACACTCTCAATGATTCTCATACAGAAAGCTGAGGAGTTAACAGTCCCTCATGCAGTCAAAAGACTTTCATTGTAATGCACAACATCACAAAGCTTGTTAGTGCTAATGAAAATAGTGTGGTTGTGTCTTATTGACGGATGACTTTTAAGTAACCACACAGATGCTGTCTGTGAAAGAAGAATCACAATTAGCCGATGTAACCACACAAATCGTTCCGTGCTCATAAAAGTGATAAATATTAATACCCGTATCCCCAGCGCCTCGGATCTTAAAGCCAGAACAATTAGCTAAGTGAAGCAACTGCATGATCATTTAAGGCCAATTAAGTGGATTTTGTACCTGGTAATGTAACACAATCTTTCCAAATTTAGCAGAAGCTGCCGTATGCTGTACATTACGTTTGACCAATGAGCTTCTTCCGTTCAAATGACATAATCCATCAGCGCTGACAAGCGGAAACATTAAATCTTTGTATTAATGAGGCACATTTGCTTGCGATGGGTGTTTTGCACTAAACTCACTCTTGATTATAGTTTAAGGTCAACCTGAATTTGAATGAATGTCGAGACAGAGGCTAAAAGATATTGATTAACTCGACCATATAGAGCAGAGGTCAACCATTAGCAGACCAGGGTCCAGATCCACACAAATCTATTTTCAGAAATGAATATTATAAATACAGTATTTCTCCACAGGCAACAGAGAAGTTGCATTTGAAATAGCAAACTGTGTATATAGGCAAAATGTAATTTCTGGGTCGATATTGATAGCCGACAATCAACAGCTTGTTGTGTGAAATACCAATAATTTATCATTTCATTGTTCACACAATATATGGTTTATCTGTGTTCTTATAGACATATTGGATCTTTTCATTAGAATAATGTATGTTTATATTAAGCAAAATTGCGATTCCATCTTAATTTTGGATAATCGTGCAGCTCTATTAACCTTAAATTCAAACAAAAACTCACTTCAAATGCTCACTCACTTCACTCAAACAAGCGTCTCTTTTCAAATTATACTCGCATTTTTTTTTTCATAAATGTATTCATCGCACAGATCGCATTGTGCAAAGTGATCACCTTATACTGGTTTTAATTCATTAGAAGGGTTCCACTTCATAATTTGTGAAATGTGGTAATGATAGTAATCTGTCTGATAATAATAATTCAGTCTATCAGATAAGGCTTTATCAATTCAAAGTTATAATGTATCTTTGTGAACTGTCCTTTTAGTCGTATTATATATATTTTTAAAGAGGTCATATTATGGCCTTTTTCAAAGTTTTGACTAAAAATAGCTTTTCCTGTTTAAATGTTTAAACCACACACACACACATTTTCCATCATGTTCTCCATTGTTGCGGCTCCTCTCTTCCCAGTCTGTCAGTAACGCTCTGTTTACTTCCTGTCTCTATGAAGCCCCTCCTTCTGAAGAGCACACTGTGCTCTGATTGGTCGACTGGAGCAGTGTGTTGTGATTGGTCGAGCGCTTCGAGTGAGTTTGGGAAATGTCCCGCCCCTTACCATAACCGCCAGTTTAACACACTACGAACTAACTCAACCAGGCCCCGCCCCTTTATTCTGCGCATTAATTATTATAATGAGGAATATTGTGACGTGTTCGTTCCCGTGAGAAACTCAAGACTACAATGGAGGCGTTTCAGGAGTTCAGAAACACTGACACTCATATAGAGAAGAACTGGAACTTGTTCATGCTCAAACGGCAACATCACACACTATAGAAAGATGAACCTGGAAAAAAGCTCAATAGATCCTCTTTAAAATATTTTGAATGTTATACATATATGGTGCATACATTTATATATAGGTGTCATTTATTGTGTGTGCCTTTCAGCAGACAAATACAAGTGCCAGATGATCATACATAATCATAACCCTGCCTTACTCTAATAATTCACCAAATAAATGATCAGGCATAATTGCTTCACTATTACATTATTTAAACCCAGCTGTGACTAGATCAGTGCAATCCTGGGAAACTCTCTCTCAGTGAGAGTCAGATCTGTGTGATGTTAAAGTTTATCAGCATCTCCGTCCAGCTGACATCAGTTTATCTCCTTCACTGGCGTATGAAACTGGCAGATGCTCTCTTAGCATGTCCATAAATTACATCTGAACTCTCACAATCTTTATCCGATCAGGGTTGAGTTTCCCGAAAGCATCGTTAGCCAACTATGTTCTCAAGTTCAGTCGTTATCAGCAGTTCAACGAGTCTGTGTTTCCCGAAACCATCGTTACAACGAACATTCACACACCGCATCGCAGAGTTGTGTGTGTGAGCGACAGATCTCCACCTGTGAAGCAGAGTTTCTAGTTTGCATGACATGTGGACTCAATAAATCCTGATCTTGAGTTAAATAATCAAGCTGACATTCAGTGCAATCTGTGTCTTTTATTTAGAATACAAACAAATGTAATTTACATCTTTTAGTTTGTCAAGAGATTTAAAGTGTAGTGTTTGAAGAGTGTGCATGTGTGAACGAGCTCTAGTGCGTAAGAACGAAACTATGATTGAATTTGGAAATAAAGCAAAATAACTGAGAAACATGAGAAATAGTCCTCAGATGCATGTCTGTAATTTATATCAAAATATCTACACTGTAAAAAAAGATTAGTTGACTCAACTTAACTAAGTCAAGTCATCTTGTTGCTTTGACTGGGTTAATTTGAGTCAACTTATAGTGTCAAGTTTATGCATCAATTCGTGTTTTGAAGTGTAATAAACTTGACACTATAAGTTGACTCAAATTAACCCAGTCAAAGCAACAAGATGACTTGACTTAGTTAAGTTGAGTCAACTAATCTTTTTTTACAGTGAATTCGATCTCAAACAGTTTCATTAAAATAAGTTATTACTCCACACGTGCGTGACGTCATAAACCAACGTGGTTGAACAACCAATTTAGGACACTATAGTTTCGGGAAACAGTTTGTAAATCCGTTAAGATTTCAGCGAGATAAGAGTATTTGTGTTCGTGCAGATCATCACCGTACATCAGGAACCACAGAGCCACCAGAACGCTTGCCTGTGACAAGATGGCCGCCGGTGATGACGTTAGAGACTCCGCCGTGAGACATCTAGCCTTTATTATGTATATCTATGGTTTTACTACCATTTCACTGTAATATTCAAAAACATAATGTATTCACAATTTTACTGTGTAATTATTGCCAGCTAGGTGATTATCTTGGTGCTGCATTGCGATAACAGTGAAAATAGTTTTGATTTCACCATTTTCACCATTAGACAGGACAATTATCCTGTCTAAGTGATTAGTGTTCACTTAGACAGGATAATTACAGCTGATTTCATTTGTATAAATTGTCTTCTGATAGTGTGACAAAACACAATTGGATGCATAGAGACAATTAAGTAACTTAATATGTTAAATCTGTACAAGGTTATTTGCAAAAGCTATGTATACTTTACTCTATTTAATTAGAGAATTTAATTATCTAATGAGAGTTATTTGACATGTAATTGCAAAGTTATTTATAGTTAGTAAAAAGTCTAAAATGGACTTTCAAAATAAAGTTCAGATATCTCATAATATGAGATTTTAGATTTTAATGTCCATTTTACTAAAATATATATTATATGAATATAGAAGAGGTAGGGGAGAGAAATTATTCAGACGTCCCATGGGTTCTGGCTTCTATAACTTCTGAAGATGAGGTCTTTACTCTTTTTAATGTATGCATTAAATCAAATGAGTACACGTCCCAAGAAACGTACTTTTAAACCAGTCAGCATTACTGTTGTTTAGACACAGACCGACTCCAGCGGAGCAACAATGCAAGTCATTATTGGGATCCTGCTCATCAATACTTAATATGAAGCAATAATCCACTCAATACTGCAGATGAAATATAGATGAACAAATGCTGTCAGGCTCACTCTCCAAAAGAAGTTCACAAGATGGACTAATGATAGGTATGTAAGAAGGAAATAATTTACTTTAAAACTGTTGTTTCTCAACTCTATTGAAATCTGGGTGGCGTTATAAATATTGTATTCTCACTCAGATTAATTGAAATGTTCTCATTTGTAAGTCTCTTTGGATAGTGGCATCTGCTAAATGAATGAATGCAAAATGTAAACGTCTTTTAATCTTCATTGTGATGAACCTCAAACTGTCAGTCTGTGATGGACTCGCGCACAACATCCAAACTCTCTGAACTCAATTAGAAGAAAACGTGGAACGCAACAACACAAGTAAATGGTATTGCATGCCAAAGAAATGTTGTCATATAATTTGAGTGCTGCAAAGAACAATGTAAAATTATTCTTCAGCTGGATTTATATGAATACTGTGCAATTCACTAGGAATAAACTGTGGCTGCTGATGTTGTTCACATCAAGAACGATAACTATAAAGATAGCAATAACTATATTAGCATCATCAGCGCACAATATTGTTTCTAAGCGCACTGCATTTGTGTTGTCTGTTGGTGTAAATGCTTGAGCTCTTCAACCAGGATTTATTTGGCTGTCAATGTTTTCATCGCTCATCAAATAGTTTTGAAAGGGATTCCAATGATATTGATTATCTGTGCCGTAGGGCTGGGAATAAATTCAGATGTTCCAATTTGCAAGCTCTCAATTCGATTCGATTTTCAATGTCGATTCTCGATTCGATTTTCAATTTCGATTAAATTTCCAATGTTGATTCTCTTTTTTCTTTTTTTTTTGGCCAGCCACAATGTCGATTCTCGATTCAATTTTCGATTTTCAATTTCGATTCTCAATTTCGATTTTCAATTTCGATTTTCAATTTCGATTTTCAATTTCGATTCTCGATTACATTTTCAATTTCGATTCTCGATTAAATTTTCAATTTTGATTCTCGATTAAATTTTCAATTTCAATTTTCGATTCGATATTCAATTTCAAATCTCGATTCGATCTTCCATTTCAAATCTCGATTCGATTTTCAATTTCAATTCCAAATTAGATTTTTGGTTTCGATTCCCGATTCGACTCAATGAATATAGATGTAATACAAATTCTATATTTATAAAAGAGAACAGTGAACATAAGTTTACAAGTGGTTAATTAATAATAATACAAAATGATGAGCCACAAACCTGTATATTAAACTTTTTATTTTAGGTACACTACATTTAAAACTCTATATTTCAAATGCATACAATAAATAGACGGGGTTTTGATGCAAGATGGAAAAATTATGCTGAAATTTGGACAAGTCAGAACAGTCGCATGTCTTGATAAAACAGGATCAGGTTATTGTATGTTTAAGAGAAAACAAACTTCAAATCTCTCAAATCAAGGCTGCAAACCAGTGTAGGGAAACTAATACTGGCTTTTGGGTCATAGATAAATATATGGAATAAATCGATTCGTGGCCTTTGAGAATCGATTTTGAGAATCGACAACATTTTTAAAAACGAGTAATCGAAAAATCGATTGCCCAGCCCTACTGTGCCGTTATTGTTGTGGTGTGGACTCTGCTCTTCTCTTATATTTAGCACTATATCTTTATGGTTATCCTTAGTGTGAGCGGGCCTGTTTGCAAGTCAGATCAGAGCACAAAACATGCAGCAAGCAAAAATATGGTTAATGTAACCAAGTAACTCCTGCTAAACATTTACTCTTTGAATTCTTGCATCCGAGAACAATAATCGACAACATTGTGACTAAAAGTTTGCTAAGAAGTGTGTCCTACTAAAGCAAGGCAGTATATGTTTAATGTCACATGACCAAATGGGAACACTGGTGTCATCGTATACGCTTGTCAGAGAAAGTGATATCTATGGGCTTTTAAGGTAATCAGCAAAGATCACTTAGTTATTGGCGTTTTATTCTATTTAAATATTGATATGTTAGTGTACCGTGATTCAGGATAAGACAAAAACACGGTTTGGAAAATGGATTCCCCCCGTATTGCTGGTTTAGGAAGTAACCAGGCGAGTGTGGTGGATGCTGAAAAACTGTCGAGGATGAGTATGTATATAGGTCTCCACTCATGCTGATTGGATAGAAATGTTGATTACTGATTGTTGACAGCTGGTTGGAATGATGTGATAATTGGATCAATTATTTGAACGTGCTCCTCACGAACTTTGTTAATAAAACCATTTTTTTGTAAAAAAAAAAAAAGATAAAAAAACTGTCAGGAACTTCAGTTTTAATACAAATTAGAATTATTATACATTTTCATTAAACTGAAAAACATGCTTGAAAACATTCAATTCACACTTACGTTTATTATTTTAAAGCATATTATTTCTGTAAAAAGCTATATTTTTAAAAGTATGCTAAAGCGCACTTCTTCAGAAGGGATCTCATTTCTTTTTATCAGATTTACACTGAAGATAAAAAAGTACACATGATTGAAAACAAAGTAAACACACATGGAAACATGCGCAAGATCTCCCGTGAACACACACCCGCAGATGTGTTTTTGTGCTTGTGAACACACACACACACACACACACACAGAGACCTGAGGCCAGCACAGGCTTTGAATCCGTCTTATCTTTGCTCCCAGTGAACATGGAGGGAGGTTCAGCAGAAGAAAGGCAGAGAATGCTGAGATGACTGAGCCGGCTTCAAAAACGTGTGTTATGGAGCCGCTGCGGCGCGCTGGTACGGGGCTATCGGCCATCTACACCCCAGACATCAAACACACTCGCCAGCACTTTACTCTCTCACGGGAGCCAATGCAAGGCTCTGTGACGGGCTCTAAATGAGCTGAATGCCAGATTAGATTGTCACTCAAATGACTTATTAGGAAATAAACAGGTGTGGAGGGCTGACACTGCCGATAGAAGAGCAATCCTAACAGATCAACGGCACAAGATCCTGACACGTCGGGAAGTCCACTTCCTCAGGGGTTACTCTGGGTGCTGGTGTGGTTTCTGAGTACATCTTAAGACAGGAATAAAATAAAATCATAAAATAAATATGAGATCAACCAGCGGGGTACATTGACTTCCCAGCAAAAAAACAAAAATTTGCTGTAAGAATGTTTTGCTAAAGTCCCAATAAGTTATGAAAATGTGTTCTCTGAAAGTTTTTTTTTTAATGTTTTAAAAAATGATTTTTCTTGGTTCTATGAAATTTAAGGAAACATACCATTTTGCAAACACTGAGAATGTTACTTTTGAATGTTCATAAAACAATATATCAACCCGATCTCACGACAATTTTACGATGTGGCTAATTCATACGAATTCATACGACATCACTCGTACAAATTCATATGATTTTTGCTAAGTCGTACATATTTTACGAGTTGAACTACCCTTGACCCCACACGCTATGTTTACACGGAAACGATCTGAAGAGAAAACGCACAAGTGGCGTTGCGTTATCACTTTTTATTCTGCGTTTAGACGAGCGTTATGGGGAGAAAACTGTGCATATGGTGATGCAAAAGTGTGTGAAATTGGATGTAGTGTGCACTCCAGGCGGCTAGGTGGCGATGTGAAGCACTGAAAGTGAAAGAGACGCTGACACAGTTTTTCATGTTTAATACGGTAAAGCTGCTGCTTTAATCCTCGGTGCTCTTTGCATGTCGCTGAAAAAATACATAATGTTTTTTGGGGGGTTTTTTGTCAATGAAATTAATGCTATATTTTAGTTTGATAATGTTTTGTTATTTTCCTGTACTGGCGCATTCCTGTGACGTAAACGCGTACGTGACGCCTTCACTGTCTAGCAGACTTTTGCGTTTTTACCGTTTTTGCCCTTTAGACGGGAACGCGATGGTGGAGCGTTTTTAAGATTTCCACTCTGGAGGGTGGTTTCACTTTTTTGCATTTTTAATTAAGCCCCAAAAACGCCGTCGCCGTGTAAACGAAAGGCACATCCGATAAAATATTTTTTACGTTTTCACCCGCGAGCGTTCTCGTGTAAACAGGGCCTTAGACAAGTCATACGAATTCATTAGAATTAATCACCTTTTAATCACTCGTACGAATTTGTACGAATTGTTCGTGAGATGGCGTTGGATATATTGAAAATGTTTGTGTGCTAACAATTTCAAATCATGACCAGATAACTCTGAACGAACATTCCTATTAAAGGAGACATATCATGATATTCTGACTTATCCCCTGTGTTTAAATGTATAATTGTGTCCCCGGTGCTTCTACCATCCCTGAAAACATGAAAAGTGAAACCCAGTAACTTTGTTTTGGCGAGCCTTTCTCTGCAAGCATGTCAAAGAATAATCCGATCGGATTCCGCTCTCCTTCTGACGTATGAAGAGGATCTTATTATAATATTAGCGGCCCTTAATCTGCACGTTTACACAGAAATATGTATTGTATTTCCAGTATTTCTTGCACCAGCCGACATTTGGTTTCGCAAAGCAACAACAGAGACCAGTTCTAACAATGGCAGAAGATCCAGCAAAGCATGAAACTGTTGTGTGGTCGAGCACACACGAGCACTGAACACTATTGGCTGTCTTATAAACACCTCAGGAACTGTGTACACGTGTGTAAAAGTTCAACATAATGATGAGATTATCAGTGTAACTCCACAACAACTACACAAATGTCTCCTAACATTCAGAAAATCTTCCTGAGTCTCTCCGTAAGGCTGCAATCGCTACTGGTTATTCTGGGATTCTGGATGAGTGAGATTGGCCAGTTTTGTTATTGCCGGAGCATTTGAAGCTCCACCCTCTTCTGAACGGAGGCGGAGCTGCAGCTCATTTGCATTAAAGGGAAACACACAAAAATGCCGTGTTTTTGTTCACACCCAAAAAGTGGCAAATTAGACAAGCTATAATACATTATCTGGGGTATTATGAGCTGAAATTTCACAGACACGTTCTGGGGACACCATAGATTTGTTTTACTTCTTGTGAAAAGGGACAAATATGTCACCTTTAATGTTACTCGAAGAACATGTTTATAATGTCAGAACGTTAGATACATGTCTACGTTCTCTGTTAGCTGGGTCTGTCCATATGTTAATGCCAGTCTATCTATAATGTATTGGATGTGAGACCTGGCTCATGCAAAGGTGTAAATTATACATCACTAGCGACACACTTCCACAAGTTTCACAGGTTGAATTGCTTTAAATCAATTACTAACTGCACCTGACATCACTTTCTGGGACGAATGCGTCCCCAAACTACAGCAAAAGCACGCATACACACTGTACACACACCCCAGTTCAAGTGCAAACTAACTTAATTATTTCTCTTATCAATTCAAGCCAACAGCGCTGTGCAATTAAACACCCATTAGTGAATAAAAGCCGCGCATAACCGATTATGAGCGCTGGAAACACGTGTAGGCACGTGTGGATGATGATTATTCTGAAGCAAACTTTATTGATTAAAGAGCCATGACATCTAAGATGAAAATATCCATCAAATGTGTTATTTCTGAGCATGATCTTGACTAAAAGTGTGGTGCTATGCATAGTTGTGTTTGCATATATAATTCTGTATTAGTGAGCCTTGTATTTTGTTTGTTTAGTATATGCAATGCCGCACATTTGCATCTTGTAATTCTCTCCGACTTGGTCTGCCAAGAAAGACCAATTAAAACTGAGATCTGTGTAATTGTTTAGACAAGTCTCCTGCTTTGTCACATGTGTCTTCCCCTGAGCTCTCCACAGTATCTACATAGCTAAAGTCAGACATCTCAAAATGAACATTTCTCATCAAAATCCTCCAAGATCAGATTGACTTTCTCACAAGCGGCACACAGAAGCTATCAGAGTAACGCGGCTTCTTTTCTGCTGCCAAAAATGGATTGATGTGCAGAGTAAGATTTGTGAATCAGATTTCAAGCACAAAAATGCATGCTTAGTAAGTTTACTAAAACCTTAGTAAAACAATGGCAAATAAAATAAAAATAGCATAAAGGATCTGCAGTTTATTTTCTCTTGCAGTGTTAATGGTTGTTAAATGCCTCACTGTTATGCTCTTATGAATCAAATAATAATACACTTGAATTGGGTATACATTTTTTCACCATTCGATACAAAGGTGCCAGACTAATACTTGTATAATGCATTAAAAGTTTATATGTTTTACCAGCGCATAACTGCACATGTACTCGTATAAAAATGTACACATTTGCATACAATATATTTAACTTAATTCCACGAAACAAAACACGTGATATAAAAAGCACTGCAAATGTCTCTTTAACATTCGAGATTGCAGGTCTTTCTCATTCCATAGTTTTGCAAAATGTGAGGGCGGGTCCTCTTCCTCCTTAGGGTAACTGTCGCCAAAATGCAACCTAGGGTCTTTTTGTGAATCTACCCGAGGCAAACTTTAGTGTAAAAGCATAACTAGAATGGAAACTCCACTTTTAAGATCGACCGTATTTTCGTTTTCCGTCAAATTGCCTTTTGAATGGGAGATGGCACGTATATGACAGCATCACAAATCGCTATTTTTAAAACACTAATGCGGCTCGACACAACATGAAACTTTGCTCGAAGTATCACCAGGGGCTCTGCACATGAACTCGGGCATTGAGAACATTGTGTGTGTTCACAGAGTTTACTAAAAAGAGAGGTTTTGAACAACTCACTGTAGCTGTGTCCGCCGGCATTTTGTCAGTCAAAAATAGTCGATCTCCGAATGCGACTCTGAATTTTAGTATTGTTTCTTATATGAGGATCCTTTTTCAAATACAAGGTCAATATTGATTTGAACTAACGACAAAACAACAAATTATCATTTAATTTATATACAGTTAGGTCCATATGTATTTGGACACAGGCACAATTTTTCTTTTTTTCAGGTATTTACCAACACATATTCAAGCTATAGTTATTTAATGGATATGGGCTGAAAGTGCACACTCTCAGGTTTAATTTGAGGGTATTTACATCCAAATTGGAGGAAGGGTTTAGGAATTACAGCTCTTGGGAGAGCCACCCCCCCTTTTTCAAGGGACCAAAAGTAATTGGACAATTGAATCAAAAGTGATTTCATGGACAGGTGTGGGCTATTCCTTCGTTATTTATTCATTAATTAAACAGGTAAAAGGTCTGGAGTTGATTCTAAGTGTAGTATTTGCATTTGGAATATATTGCTGTGAACCTACATCATGCGTTCAAAGGAGCTCTCCATGCAAGTAAAACAGGCCATCATTAGGCTTCAAAAACAAAATAAATCCATCCGAGAGATAGCAGGAATATTAGGAGTGGCCAAATCAACAGTTTGGTACAATCTGAGAAAAAAAGAATCCACTGGTGAGCTCAGCAACATAAAAAGGCCTGGACGTCCACGGAAGACAACAGTGGTAGATGATCGCAGGATCCTCTCCATGGTAAAGAAAAACCCATTCACAACATCCAGCCAAGTGAAGGACACTCTCCAGGAGGTAGGCGTGTCATTGTCAAAGTCTACAATCAAGAGAAGACTTCACGAGAACAAATACAGAGGGTTCACCACAAGGTGCAAACCATTCGTAAGCATCAAGAATAGAAAGGCCAGATTAGACTTTGCCAAAAAGCATCTAAAAAAGCCTGACCAGTTCTGGAAAAGCATTCTTTGGACGGATGAAACTAAAATCAACATGTACCAAAATGACGGGAAGAAAAAAGTATGGAGAAAGCTTGGAACAGCTCATGATCCAAAGAATACAACATCTTCTGTTAAACATGGTGGAGGCAGTGTGATGGCATGGGCATGCATGGCTTCCAGTGGCACTGGATCACTGGTGTTTATTGATGATGTAACAGAAGACAGAAGCAGCCCGATGAATTCTGAAGTGTATAGGAATATACTGTCTGCCCAGATTAAGCCAAATGCAGCAAAGTTGGTTGGACGGCGCTTCACAGTACAGATGGACAATGATCCAAAACACACTGCAAAAGCAACCCAGGAGTTTTTTAAGGAAAAGAAGTGGAATATTCTGCAATGGCCGAGTCAATCACCTGATCTCAACCCGATCGAGCATGCATTTCACTTGCTGAAGGTAAAACTAAAGGCAGAAAGACCTACAAACAAACAACAGCTGAAGACAGCTGCAGTTAAGGCCTGGCAAAGCATCACAAAGCAGGAAACCCAGTCTTTGGTGATGTCCATGAGTTCCAGACTTCAGGCAGTCATTGCCTGCAAAGGATTCTCAACAAAATATTAAAAATGAACATTTTATTTATGATTATATTAATTTGTCCAATTACATTTGAGCCCCTGAAAATAGGGGTACTGTGTATAAAAATGGTTGCAGTTCTTAAAATGTTTACTTGATATTTTTGTTCAACCCCTTTAATTAAAGCTGAAAGTCTGCACTTCAAATTCATATTGATTGTTTCATTTTAATTTTATTCTGGTGGTATACAGAACCAAAAGTATGAAAATTGTGCCTGTGTCCAAATATATATGGACCTAACTGTAGAACTAAGCTTTAGGAGCTTCCATCTTTACTCTCCTCATGTTGCATTCAGAGATCGACTATCGAGTTGTTCAAAATCTTTGTGTACACAAACACTGTTTTCAATGCCCGAGTTCATGTGTAGAGCCCCTGGCGATACTTCGAGCAAAGTTTCATGTTGTGTCGGGCCTTCTTAGTGTTTTAAAAATAGCGTTTTTTTAAAATCGCTCACCCCTAGCTCTCCCATTCAAAAGGCATTTTGACCGAAAACGAAAATACTGTCAATCTTAAAAGTGGCGTTTCCTTTCTAATTATGCTTTTACACTAAAGTTTGCCTCGGGTAGAATAACAAAAAGACCCTTGCATTTTGGTGACACTTACCCTTTAACCAATCAAATGAGGTTTTCGTTGACGGGCTTAAACTGATCTGGGGTGAGTTTCCCAAAAGCATCGTTAGCCAACTATGTTCGCAAGTTCAGTCGTTATCAGCAGTTCAATTAGTCTGTGTTTCCCAAAATCATCGTTCAAACGAACATTTACAAACAGCATCGCAGAGTTGTGTGTGTGAGTGACAGATCTCCACCTGTGGTTAGAAGCAGAGTTTCTAGTTTGCATGACATGTGGACTCAATAAATCTAACCCGATCTCACGACAATTCGTACGAATTTTACGAGGTGGCTTATTCGTACCAATTCATACGACCTCACTCATACGAATTTGTAAGTTTTTTGCTAAATCGTACATATTTTACGATTTTCCAAAATCGTATGAATTCATACGAATGACCTACCCCTGACCCCGCCTCTAAACCTGCCCATCACCTGGGTTTAGACAAATCATACAAATTCGTACGAATTAGCCACCTTTTAATCACTCGTACAAATTTGTACGAATTGGTCGTGAGATAGCGTTGATAAATCCTGATCTTGAGTTAAATAATCAAGCTGACATTCAGTGCAATCTGTGCATTTTATTTAGAATACATACAAATGTATTTTACGTCTTTTAGTTTGTCAAGAGATTTAAAGTGTAGTGTTTGAAGAGTGCGCATGTGCGAACGAGCTCTAGTGCGTAAGAACGAGACTATTGAATCTGGAAATAAAGCAAAATAACCAAGAAAAATTAGATATAGTCCTCAGATGCATGTCTGTAATTTATATCAAAACATCTAGCATTAATTTAATCTCAAACAGTTTCATTAAAAGAAGTTATTACTCCACACGTGCGTGACTTCATAAACCAACGTGGTTGAACGACCAATTTAGGACACTATGGTTTCGGGAAACATTCTTTTTCCAACGATTATCCAACGATGCATCGGAATACGGTAGTTAGCGAGTTGCGTTGCTGTTTGGGAAACACACACCTTATTGGTTAAGTAACATGTCAGTCAGCTTCTTCATTTCGCAGCATCATTCAGTCTGCCAGAAGTGTATCTGTAGATAACTCTTTCTAGAATAAGCAAATGCTACACCCTTAGCATTCGTCCGATACTTCCCTCCATCTGTATTTTAGTCAGAGGATTGTCAATAGTGTTTCGACTCAATGGCTGTCTGTCATCTGAGAGGCGATAAAAAGGTTTGCCAAATGCATCCATATATTCCTTTAATTAATTACCGCTAATTTAAAAAAGCAGCTGACGGAGCTGGAACCTGCCCTGAATGCCAGCTGAAGGAAAGTGGCCTTTCAACTGTTCATGGATGTGTGACTGAATCTGCTGCCCACAGGAACATGATCCTCGCACGTGAACTTCCAGTCCCAGCGGCACATTTCTATGGAAATATGCCTGTCATGAGGGAACACAGTTCTTCTGACTATTATGCAAATGCCTCAATAACTCACTCTGCTGTTGATATAAACTCTAAGGAGCACAACAATAAAATATAAGCTGCTTTCCCATACAGTGACGTGGCGGCATACAATTTGATCAGTCTTCCACTGTAGCCTTAAATATTAAAACTGCATCTTCTTTGTTTTGCATCATTCAATGCAAGATGTCAATATTTTGATGGTTAGCATGGATATAATCTATAGCCAAAGACTTTGCATACAAAGACGCTGCATTACTATGAAAGAGAGAGAGAGTGCAAAACACAATATGGTGGAATAAATTAAAGAGCCAATCGCTGATTGATAAAGTCATTGTATCACTGCAACTGAAGCTTTGTTTGCTATAGTCAACAGTCAGTGTTTTGTAGGGGTTGCACAACTAGGTTTCTGCTGGTCGATTTCTCATCAAAACAATACTCGAGTTACTCGACTACTCGTGGATCATAATAGCCTACTGTAAATGAAAAGACATGAAATAGTTATTATCAATAAATATGTATTAATTCATAGCCTAATGCAACAATTACATAAGTAAACTCTCAAAACATTGTAATTTTGACATTACATATTTAAATTTTCATGTAACAGAGTAAAGCCAAATAAATAGCTGTTCTTATGTTTCACTTCAGACGCAATGTCCGCTTTTAGGGACCGTTCACATATCGTGTCTTTTGCACGCTCAAGTTCGTTATTTAAAATGTCAAATGCGCTCATAATGGAAGCGTTGTGGTCGACAACCGCAGGTCATGTGGCAAAAACCAACCGATCACCTTCGGCCTTTCCGTAACATCATCGAAAGCTCGGCCGAACGCTGATCATAGTTGTACAGGGCCGGCTTTTATTTTTCATCTCCAGAAATATATCTAGTAAAGCTAAGGCAAGGGCTAGAAATCAATTAATCCTTTGCTGATACTTCTTCGTATTCATGAAGAGCGCAGTTCATGGTTGCAATGCAACGACTGACGCCACAGGAGCGCAAGCAATTGTGGAAAGGAGAAAGCGGCGCTTTCCAAACGTTTTTAGACGCGATATGCGAATGGATATGTGAACAGAGTTGGCAAATTACTATATTTTTGTCATCCTTGATGAAATATTTCCACACATCTGATGTGTCTGTTGGTGACGTTCGCCATTTTTAATTAATTTATGGTTACACGCTCGAGTAGTCGATTGGGTCCGACAGCGCCGACTAGTGGTCGAAGTAGTCTATCTCTCAACTACTCGACTAGTCTATGCAAGCTCTAGTTTTTGAGACGCGTGATTATGAATTTTCAGCATCATTACTCGTCTTCAGTGTCACATGATCCTTCAGAAATCAGTATAATATGCTGATTTGCCGCTCAAGAAACATTTATGATTATTATCAATGTTGAAAACAGTCATATTTTTTAGAAAACTGTGATAAATTGTTGCTGTTTTTCAGGATTCCTTGTGGAATTGAAAGGTCAAAAGTACAGAAATAGATATATGTTTTATATTATAGAGGTTTTTATGGTCACTTTTGATCAATTTAATGCACCTTTGCTGAGTAAAAGTATTAATTTCTTTAAGAAAAAAAAAATGCATAGATAATAGAAATCATACTGACCCACATAGTACATAGTACATTGGTAATGTTTTATTATATTGACGATTCTTCACCTGTGATTCTCAAAACGGTGTGTTCTTGCTGTCATCAGCCAATCAATGTTGATATGACGTCATATAGTCAGTGTCACATGACCTTCACGCCTCGGGCCCTAATATCAATGCTTTGGCCATGAGCAAAGATAGACACATAAACCAAACACATCATCATATTCCCTGTCATTAAAACACAATAAACATATCCAAAGATTGCTGAACCGAGGAGAAAACAGAGATAGTTTAAAAAAGACTGATTGGCATCATGCCTGTAAATCGCATCTGGGACAGACAATCTCTGCATTCTTAGTTGAAAAAGCAGCTTATAAAGGGAAACATCCCATTTTACTCAGATAATACTATTATAATAATTATTAAATAATATAATTATCTAAGAATTTAGATAATACTAAATTCACAATACATCATATTATTGTGATTTTGAATCACATGCATATGAGTTCATACGTGAGACTGAAGCAAATGCAAAATATAATGTTTGTTACCTGTAAAAAAAAAGCATCAGGCAGCAGTGTATTATTCAGTTTCCCTCCATGATTAATAATCCAGTGACTGACAGATGCTCCACCATAACACACACACACACACACACACGCACGCACACACACACACACACACACACACACACACACACAAACACACACACACACACACACACACACGCACACACACACGCACACGGGTCCAAAGTCTGAGACTTTTATTTTCACATTGTTCGTGTAAGAAATTGCAAGCTGAAAATTTACATTTACACAGAATTGTACAGAATTGATATGTCTGCATTAAACTTTAATGACGCATCACTGGAGCCACATGAGCAAAACCTGATGATATTCATAATGTAAAAGTGTTAGAAATCCCCAGAACATATTTCTGCAAGATAACTTTCTTGAAGTATATTTATACATTTAAATTAATAAATTAGTATTAATATATCTAACAAGAAAAATATTATTTTTGGCAAACTCTTAATTTAGATTAATTTATTAACCAAATCAATAAAGTATTATAGATATATTAAAATAATAAGTCTGTTGATCCTAATTTAGCATCTTAATTTAGTAAAATCTTAATTTGGTATCTACATAAAAATGCTGTAAAAACACACAAACTGAAACCGTATTTCATGCCTCCTTAATATTGTTTGTGATTTATCAAAACACAATGTTTATAATTAATGCAATATATCAATACTCTGTCATTCTGTAAATAATAAGTCAACTTTGTCATAATTGATTACAGCAGAAATATATAGCTGAAGAAAATGTACCTTTTTACTGTAATATTATTGATTATTGATTATATTTATTTCATTCATGGATATTTCCAACAAAACTTACTTCATCATCCTCATATATATAATTTATAAAACCATGATGAAAAGGAGGCAGGATGAAGAATATCTTATATTTCCTGCCCCCTAAAAAAAATCCAACATATCAAAAAACTCAACATTTCAAATCCCCGTCAATGCATGACGATATCAAATGAAACAAATTAGAAACCATAACATCAACCTGAAACAGATTCCAAAGCAAAAGCAACCATGATCACAACCATCATCATCATCATAAATTTCTATAATTGTTCATACAAATTCATTATTTTATCTTTAAATCTTTTTTTTTAAATGAAATATATTTTTACATTGCTTTAGTTCATTTTGCAAAGAATTCCAAATTTTCACTCCCACCACTGACGTACACATTTGTTTTGCTGTTGTCCTTGCAGTTTGATACCTAAAATGTCCCTTTCTTCTTCCCTCATTTTCTATAAGGATAAACAATTGTTGAAGGTTTATAGGTAATACTCTATCTCTTGCTTTAAGCATTTACAATAAGTGTCCGTAATTCGACCAATTCTTTAAATTTTAACAATTTAGAGCCAAAAAATAAGGCATTTGTGTGCTCTCTATAATCTGCTTTAAATATAATTCGTATGACTCTCTTTTGTAATAGAAAGAGTGACTTTGTGTTGCTTTGGTATGTGTTTCCCCACACCTCCACACAGTAGCTGATGTAGGGCAACACCAGTGCACAATACAAAGTTCTCAAAGCCTTATATTGATTGAGAACCAACTCATCCCACCACAATATACTGTATATAAATATGTAATATAATATGTAATATTACAATTTTTATTAAACAAATTTTCTACGTCCTAACGAGGCAGTAATTCGAGAAAATAAATAAACTGATACGCCGGTTATCAAAATATTGTGCGTGTGTGTGTGTGTGTGTGTGTGTGTGTGGATGAAATATTCTCTGCATCAGTGGAGCAGAATGAATGAGTGTGTGTTTGGCTTGAGTTACTGTACGCGTCAGCTCTTTCATGGGCATTAAAAGACAACAACGCCTCTTCCACGTGTGTTACCGCGGCCGTTTGACACTATATACACTAATAACTAATGCAATTCTGTCATCTCATCAAGTTTTAAAGGCACAGTTCACCCAAAAATGAAGATAATGTCACAACCCTTACATCGTTCCAAACCTGTAGAGTTCATGCAACCAAAATATCGTAACATAAACCGTCGTACAATTAATCCTTATGAACTGAGAGGTTTAATCCAAGGCTTGTGAAGTGATATGTTCACTTTATATGACGAATGGATTTAATTTCGGCTTGTATTCAAACTAGGGCTGTCAAAAGATGAATCGTGATTAATCGCATCCAAAATAAAATGTTGTGTTTACACAATATATGTGTGTATACTGTGTAGAATTATTATGTATAAATACACACACATTCATATATATATTTAAGGAATAATTGCATTTATATACTGTATATACATTTATATAATTTATTTTATATATAAATATTTAATATTTAATATTTCTTAAATATATACATGATTGTATGTGTTTTTATATATATAAATAATTATACACAGTACACACACATATATTATGTAAACACAAACTTTTATTTTGGATGCGATTAATCGCGATTAATCTTTTGACAGCCCTAATTCAAACAACGTACATAAAGTAAATCGCATAAGTTAATCCTTTAGAACTGGAAGTTAGAATATGTGTTTGTGTCACGCTATAAACGCTTAATGTAGTACCTTTATTTTATTTTTTAAGTAAATCAATCAATTAAGGACTGTGAAGCTTTAGGGGTGTTGATGGACTCGATCAACTCTGTGTTTCGATCATCGGCCTGAATCTGATTCATAGCTTTTTTTTTGTGCTTTTTGCTCAAACATGTTGCTTTTTTAAATGAAACTTACCCACATTCAAGTGTTGATAAATAAATAAAAAGGAATGCATGAAGCTAGAATAAAACGTGTTCTCTTACGTAGAGTTCTCTCGTACTGCGTCGAAGAACGCTACGGGAAAGATATTTCTTTGTCGAGATTGAAGCCTAAAATTAATCCTTAATTTTGTAATATTGTAAAACGCTTTTCTGAAGCATACAACCTAGGCGGAGCAATACAGCTCACCCATTGGCTGCTCTGCAAGAAAAGCACAGCCTATGCGAGGCCAGAGACGCTGACCAATGAGGACGCTTCGCGCCCTTCTGCGTCACCTCCCGCCCAAACAGGCGTGGCCTAGGCCTATAAATACGAGCATAGCTGTCTAACACGCCGATTTTCTTAAATTCACGAAGCTGCACGCATCGTTGGATTGGATTCGAGCCGCCACAGCCGTTTGGAACAAGCACCTCAGCAGGACGCGCCTCTTACCTGAAGCCGCTGGTCATCGCCGCCTTCAGCCGCCGTTCCCTGCTGCGCTTCTCCGGCGTGGAATATCCTTTACATTATGTGTGTGTGTTTTGTGTGTGTGTTCGCCGTCGCGTCACACAGTTTTTCACCACTAAAAGAGCCGAGCGTCTTTTTCAAGATGTCTCGCACCTCCTGTGGCTCGTGTAGAGCCCCGCTCAGCGACGGGGACCACGTGCTTGTGTTTCCTGCCTGGGTATGATCACGCAGCTTCAGCTCTCGTCGATGGCGGCTGCCATCACTGTGATTGGATGCCTACGGTGACTCTGCGGACTCGCCTGGCGTTCATTTACTGAAGCTGCATCTTTTCCGCCCGCTGTAGTGCCGCGCCGTGAAAAGCGCCGTGCTTAGCAGAGCCCGGAACCTCCCTCCACCACGAGGTGCTCGCCGCTGCTGCCGCTAGCTTCTCTGCCCGCTTCGCTGGACTCTCTGACCGACGGACAAGGGCCGCTGAGTGCCGCCGCGTCCGTCATGGACGAGGGGGAAGCCGCGTCTGTGGAGAACGACTGCTATTCTCTCCTCGCTTCGGGTAGCGAGGGATGGGCGAGCTCCGAGGATCTCCCCTCCCCCGCCGCTCGTGAGCGTCGACGGAGAAAGACCAGCATCGATGCGCTTGCCGGCTGGATGGCTGCTTTTCTGCAGAGGAACGTACGTTACCGTCCTCACGACCCGCGCCTTTTTCTTCCTGAGTCCCGGAAAGCCCCGTTTTCAGCCAGGATGCGCACTTCTGCTTCGAGGAAAGCTACAGTGTTAAAATCCCGCTGCGGCCGGATTTCACTAAAATGTCTCGCTTGCACAGTCCCAACATACGCGACCGTGCCAGTGTATTTTGCAGTCACCAAATCGGCATCAATGCCCGTTTGCCTGCACACAGACGCCGTTTTCACGACGCCCCAGGTAAATCTGAAAATGTATTTTCTGGTGTCCCGGCCACGGCCGATGGTGTAATGTGTGTATCCGTAATGCCCACGACCTAGTGCCCATTCGTACACACAAGCACAGCCCTACACAATACAGGGCTTGCACACATAAAATCGACTCGTGTCGATTGTGCAATACATGTAAGTTAGTGAACGTGCCCGCTTTTCAGTGCCCACAATCACTACACACTGCATGTCCCGTGGTTTCTGTAAAAACGAAACGAATGCACGGTCAGTCGGTTCTGATAGACAGTACTCTCTGTGCTACACGGTGTCCCGGCCACGGCCGATGATGTAATGTGTGTAACTGTATGCCCACGACCCAGTGCCCATTCATACACACAAGCACAGCCCCACACAATACAGGGCTTGCACACATAAAATCGACTCAATGTCGATTGTGCATTATATGTAGTGAGCGTGCCCGCTTTCAAGTGCCCACAATCACTACAAGCTACATGTCAACATGGTTTCTACGGAGCTCGCACCGCGTGCTCTCTCTCTCTCTCAGCTGAGAGAGCTGAGCGCGCGCGCGGGCTGCCCGCTCGATAAGCGCGCCCCCGCATCACGCCATGTTACAGCACACGACTGCTCTCGTGTCGCCGCCATTTCGCGACCAGAGCCCGGTTTTTCAACCCGTGCAAGCACAGCCCCGTACAACACAGGGTCTGCACACATAAAATCGACTCAGGTCGATTGTACTTTACATGTAGTGAGCGTGCCCACTGTCCAGTGCCCACAACCACTACACACTGTACGTTCCGCGGTTTTTCTGTAAAACGAAACCAACGGACGATCAGTCAGTTCACAAACACAGTATTCCCGGGCCCACATTTATTCACAAATACACGAGCCCTACGGGCAGCCCCGTTCAACACAGGGTTTGCACACTTAAAATCGACTCAGATCGATTGTGCTTTACATGTAGTAAGCGTGCCCACTGCCAAGTGCCCACAACCACTACACACTGCACGTTCCGCGGTTTCTGTAAAAACGAAACTAACGAACGGTCAGTCAGTACACAAACACAGTGTCCCCGGTGTTATAAATGTGCCCGCCACCAAGCGCCCACGTTTATTCACAAGCATAACGAGCCCTACGGGACTCGTCCCGCGCGCTCTCTCTCGACACAGAGAGCCGAGCGCGCGCGGGATGCATACTGTGTTAAACATGCCCCCCGCCTCACACGCCACGGCGTCCATGTCACAGCACACGGTTGCTCTCGTGTCGCCGCCATTTCACGACCAGGGCCCAGATTACATTCAACCCCTAGTCACACGTGCAGATGCATGGGAAAGACTTCCCGGGGTCTCAGAATGGGTGCTAGAGACTATAAAAAGAGGCTATTCGCTACAGTTTCATCGACGCCCTCCCCGTTTCACGGAGAAAGTCGAAACCACGGTGAAAACAGAAGTAGCACATCTACTTCGAGCCGAAATAGCGAAGCTATTGAGCAAAGGGGCCATAGAGCCTTTATCTCAGAGCGAAGGGGGTCTGTACAGCAGATATTTTCTGGTACCGAAAAAAGACGGGGGTCTCAGACCCATTTTAGATCTCAGGCATCTGAACAAAGTGCTGACAAAGCGAGAGTTCAGAATGCTCACGACCAGAAGAATCCTCGCGCAAATTCGCCGAGGAGACTGGTTTATGGCGATAGATCTGAAAGACGCGTATTTCACATACAGATTGCGTCACGTCACAGGCGATTTTTGAGATTCGCCTTCGAGGGCCGGGCATATCAGTACACAGTCCTGCCATTCGGCCTGTCTCTAGCACCTCGTACATTTACAGTGTGCATGGACGCGGCGCTGGCACCCCTGAGACTCCGAGGCGTTCGAATTCTGAACTATTTGGACGATTGGCTAATTCTGGCTCAATCGCCGTCAGAACTCGCTCACCACAAGACACTAATACTCGATCACCTCGAGTGCTTAGGTCTGAGAGTCAATTGGGAGAAAAGTTCACTGTTTCCCAGTCAAAGGATCTCCTTTTTAGGACTGGATCTGAACTCACTGTCCCCGCCGTCCGCTCTATGCTTTTCCTCCTGTCTCACTCCTGCCTCAAGTGCTGGAGCGTATCAAGGAGAGCGGATGCTCAGTACTACTAGTTGCTCCATACTGGACGAATCAGACCTGGTTCCCAGCTTTGATGCGACTGAAAAGTACTGCCCCGTGGCCGATTCCAGTGAGGAGAGACCTCCTCTCACAGGCCAAGGGCTCGATTCTGCATCCTCACCCCGAGCTTTGGTCCCTACACGTATGGGCCATAAAGGCGCCAGGAGGTTAAACCCTCCAAGGCCTCCTTCAGTCCCCGTTTGGGACCTTTCTACAGTGTTGAACGCTATGAAAGGGGCCCCTTTCGAGCCTATTCACTCAGTTGACATGAAACACCTGTCTTTCAAGACCGTGTTTCTTTTGGCTCTCGCTTCAGTGAAGCGTGTGGGAGACTTGCAAGCGCTCTCAGTGAGAGCTTCTTGTATGGAGTTCGGGCCAAAACGACTCTGTAGTCGTATTGAAACCGAAGCATGGGTACGTGCCTAAGTCCCTCAACACACCGTTCAGGGCTCAGGTCATCTCCCTGTCGGCCCTGCCGGCCTCAGAGGACGGAAATAGCTCCCTTTGCCCGGTCAGGGCATTAAGAGCTTACGTGTCCCGCTCCGCTGTTTTTCGACAGACGGAGCAGCTCTTTGTTTCGTTCAGCGGACGCTCCAAGGGGCGAGCCGCGACGAAACAGAGTATGTCTCGATGGGTAGTGGACGCCATTGCGCTAGCCTACGCATCTAGAGGTTTGGAATGCCCTTTGGGCATCAGAGCACATTCCACGAGAGGCATGGCCTCTTCATGGGCTTGGTATAGCGGAATCTCGTTACAAGATATCTGTATGGCGGCAGGCTGGGCCTCCCCGTCTACATTTATTAGGTTCTATAACCTAGAGGTTCCTGCGTTGCAGGCTAAACTGCTCTCGGTCTAGAAGACTATGTATAAGTGCTCCTGCCCCGCGCTGCGGCCCAGGTCACTTCAATGTTAATATGTATAAGTGTTCCTGCCCCGCGCTGCGGCCCAGGTCACTTCAATGTTTAATATGTATAAGTGTTCCTGCCCCGCGCTGCGGCCCAGGTCACTTCAATGTTTAAGCATCACTCACTGACATGGTGTCCCATGAGCATGCTATTACCCCTCATATATATCTATATTTACATATATATGCTATTATGCCTTAGAGGCACTACTATAAAGGGATGATGCTATTTTAGCCGCTCTCCCTATACTTCTTGGGGTAGGCACTTGTATGCCAGGGCGCGCGCGCCCTTAGGTGTCTGTGTCGGTCCAGGAGCACGCATGGCGGGTTACATGGGGTTCCCGTAGCGTTCTTCGACGCAGTACGAGAGAACTCTACGTAAGAGAACGTACTCGGTTACTAACGTAACCTCGGTTCTCTCTAGAAGAGGGAACGAGTACTGCGTCTCATGGCCGTGCGTGCCCACGCTGCGTCGCTTCATTGACGAAAATCGGCGTGTTAGACAGCTATGCTCGTATTTATAGGCCTAGGCCACGCCTGTTTGGGCGGGAGGTGACGCAGAAGGGCGCGAAGCGTCTCATTGGTCAGCGTCTCTGGCCTCGCATAGGCTGTGCTTTTCTGGCAGAGCAGCCAATGGGTGAGCTGTATTGCTCCGCCTAGGTTGTATGCTTCAGAAAAGCGTTTTACAATATTACAAAATTAAGGATTAATTTTAGGCTTCAATCTCGACAAAGAAATATCTTTCCCGTAGCTTTCTTCGACGCAGTACTCGTTCCCTCTTCTAGAGAGAACCGAGGTTACGTTAGTAACCGAGTACGTTTTTGTTTCTTTCATGCAGAGGCTCTGTTTCTTTTGATTCATTGATAGTCACTGTCCATGACTGAATCATGTTCAGCCAAAGAGCTGTATTTATTTTGAGTGATATGTATGTTCATACCCGTATTGTGCCTGTTATGTGCTATTCACTTTCACACTGTTGCTACATATATACTTTGTGGTACACTCTTCATATCGCAGTCCTGCAAAAGTGACAGAAATGACAGAAAATGCCCTCACGATTGCTTTCCTGCTGCAAAACACGAGAGCAGTCGCGTTTTAGACAAAACTTATAACGGTGTGCAATATAACAATATAGCATGATAACTCGGTTTCATCTGTATCATCTCAGTGAGCTTTAATGCATGTGCAGTGAGGAGAATTTAAACATTTGGACAACGCTTGAAAAGCTAATGTGGATGGAGAGCGTTTTAAAACGAAAATGCATCTGTATTAATGTAGACGTACCCTAAAACAAGGAAATCCCAATGCTATCCCACAACCAATTTGTACGAATTTGTACGAGTGAGTACGAGGCGGCTAATTCATACGAATTCTAAACGAATTCTAAACGAAATTCGAAAGACTTCAAAACTCCAGTGATGGTCACAGGTAGGTCATTTGTACGAATTCATACGAATTGGGAAACTCGTTAAATATGTACGATTTAGCAAAAATCGAGTGAGGTCGTATGCATATGTTTGAATTGCCGTGAGATCGGGTTTGAAATTCACAAATTAAATTAATCTTCTAATGCAGAAGAATGGCATATTTCTCTGTTTGGATAGAAGAGAAGATGGATGAGGCCTAATGGTGCGTTCACACCGGACGCGAATAGCGCGTCAGGCGCGAGTGATTTCAATGTTAAGTCAATGCAAAGACGCGTTACGCGCCTTTGCATTGACTTAACATTGAAATCACTCGCGCCTGACGCGCTATTCGCGTCCGGTGTGTAGGGACCGTTACACTCTCAACTCAACTTTTATTTATAAAGCACTTTCAAAACCATTAAAATGGAACAAAGTTCTGTCCATAAGTAGTAAATTACTCTAAAATACCCATCAAATGACAACACAACATGACACCAAGAACATCAAACAACAAATCACTCACAGTTCTCAGACCCAATCAAACGCCGAAAGCTTGATACAAATAAATGGTGACACTTTACTTGAAGGGGTGTGCATAAGACTGACATGACACATGTCATGAATATGAAGGTTTTACGCATGTTTATGACAACTGTCATTGAGTGTCATTCGCTCAATTATGACATTTTTAATGCAAATATGACATTGTTTGAGATGGGTTTGTCATGACAACTTGACAATAACAAGACAACATAACCTGTCATAAACATCATAAACATGACATAGCAGATTCATTATCAAACTTAAGAAACCACTTAGCTTTATGGTTTAACATTACAATATTTTTCATTTTAATGACAAATTCAATGTGTACCACTGTAGTTGAGGTCCAGAAAAGTCTACATGACACTGTTATACAATTGTTTGACAGATTATTAACACGTAATGAAATTTTAATGACAAATTCAATTAGTACCACTGTAGTTGAGGTCCAGAAAAATATACCTGACAGTTAGCCTATAATGTCCTCATGACAGTTTATTGTAATGTTAAAAATGTAATGTAAAAGCTAAGTGGGTTTTTAAGTTTGATCATTAATCATTTTCAGACATATTTATGACAGGTTATGTTGTCTTGGTAATGTCAAGTTGTCATAACAAAGACATGTCAAACAATGTCAAATTTGCATTATGATAGTTATCATAAACATACATAAAACCTCTTTCATATTCATATTCATGCATTATGTCATGATTATGAAGGTGTCATGTCAGTCTTATGCACACCCCTCCAAGTAAAGTGTAACCAAATAAATAAATCTTCAAGTCCTTCTTAAATATATCCATGCAAACCTGGTTGAAAAGGGAAAGCTGCTTCTCTTCTACTGACTGACTTCTGGTGTCTGATGGTCATGATGCTGAACCTCCATGTTTGTTTACAGTTTAAAGTTTGTGAAATGTCTCTAACCGGGGTCTTAAAGCATACCCATGATCCAACAAATCTAATGCAGTCTCAGGATCAACAAGGCTGTTGATCCATGCACAGCCCATTCTCCATGTGCATAAAACTGAAAGTGTTTGGTTTCGTGCATTCCCTTTCTCAGACGCCGTACAAGCACATGGTTAATGGTTTCATGACTCGAGCAGTTCGCCGTCGTAAACTGGTGCTGTCAAGAGCTCACGGGTCATCCATTTACAATCTCGCCCGGAGCAAGAGCGCAGACTCATCCATTTCACATTGTGATTCCTTTTCATAATGACAGTAAAACATCTTTTACCCTTTTGCCCTGAATCTTAAAAAGATCGTGAGAAGTGTGAGTAAACATCTAAAGAAGAGGGAAAGTCGTAATAGGGGTGAAATGTCTTGTTGTTACATCTTTCATCATGCGTTTAACAAACGAGTCGATGTTTATTCTGTAGGACGATGAGAAATTCCAGAAATCATTTTAAATGGATGGGATGCTTGAGGCCAGGCTGTGTGCGAGAGACATTTTAATAAGCCCGTCCACTCTCTGCATTCATCTTAAATAATCCTCTTGCCTTCGAAGATTTGGGAAATATGACTCAATATTTCATCCAGTGTCCACCAAAAACCAAGAAACATTTCTGATTATTTCCAGTGTTGAAAGACAACTGTTCTGCTTCATGTTTTTGGGGAAACGTGATACATGCAAAATCATTAATTGGAACATTTAGCCTACTTATAAAAAAACAGCCGGCATTTCAACATTAATTCACCGGTGACCGTAAGGGACCAAGGTCGAATCAATGTTGGATTATGTTTCGATTGTGCAAAACGAATCAACGTTGAAATCGTGACGTTGTTTCACTGTTGATGTCGTTACGTTGTTTCATTGTTGATTTCGTGACGTTGTTACACCATCTCTTCTTTCAATATGGGTGAATAAAGATTGTATGTCGACGTTGAACCAATGTTGAATTATGCTTCGGTTTTGCAAATTGAATCAACGTTGATATTGTGACGTTGTTTCACCGTCCATCATGGGATAATGAGTCATGACAATGCTGACTGAATTTGTGATTAACTGTACACTAAAATATTGTTAACTGTCAAATTACTTGCAGCAATGGCTTAATTAAACACATGTAATAAAAAATATAACGCATGCAAAAGATTGTAAAACAAGTTTTATTCTGAAAAAAAAAAACAAGTCTAAAAAATACTTTCTAAAACAGATGAAAAAACATCTCAAACTTTAAATTGCAGCATTTTCGAAGTAGGCTAATGTTAAAAAACTGTAAAAAAAAGTGTAAATAATGTTTATAATTTAATGTTTAATATTAAATGTATAATTTATAATGTTAAATAATTTAATAATGTTCAATTGTATTGTATTGTATTGATTATTTGCTAGGCACAATTATTCCAATGCTCACCATCACCATTTGAACATTATTTCAATAACATGTTCAACACAATAATTTTTAATTGATTGACAGCCCTAATTTATATGCGATTTAAAATGCGATTAATTAATTACAAAGCCTCTAATTAATTAGATTAATTTTTTTAATCGAGTCCCGGCCCTAATTTTAAGGTGTCCTTGTTGCATATGTTACATGTACTTACCATAGTAATAACAGTAAATTATGCATAATTACATGCAATTAACCCTCAACCAAACCCTAATCCTACTCTAACCCTATAGTAAGTACATGTAGTTGCTTTAATACATGTTTACTCAGTACTTAAATATATACTTACACCAATGACACCTTAAAATAAAGTGTAACCCCAAACCCTACTCTATAGTAAGTACATTGATTAACACAACTCAGAACTTGATGAGTATTTACACTGTAACAAGGACACCTTCAAGTAAATAAAATAAATATTTTCATGCAGTAAGGACACATTTAATTGAAAAACGGGATCACGGTTTCCACAAAAATATGAACTGGTGTAATAAGGTTTAATAAAATACAGAACTAGAAATTCAAACTTTTTCACACTGTTTCAAGCATAAAGTTGAGCAAACAATAATAATTGGAGCTCTGACATGCAACTGTCAAAATTAACAAGCACTGTTCAAACTTTAGTTGGCAATGATTTATTCAGGAGTTTTACTGTATGCTTATTTAAAACTTTTATAAATCAAATATGTCCCTGATCTAGGAATCCATACTTCACTGCCTATTGAAAAGCACTTAATATACAGCCATATAAATTATTGATTATTCTGCATGGAAAAACCACCCACTGCATTAATCTTGTATGCTGCTGCACTCCTGGCCGGCTTTAATCAAGTCAAGCTGTGTCAGAAAGCAGAGTTTGAAGCTCTCCTTTGGCCTTATACGTCAAATAATGTGTTTCAACAAGACCATGACTGTTAGTAGATTGAACCCTGAACCGTTGTGAACCCTAAACACATTAATCGCTGTCAAAGGAGTGGTGTGCGGATCACACAGATGATAGGCTAGGGCAGCCCAAAACACAAATGTGTCCCAAAATTGTTTTATTACAATTTGAAATCCAGTTATATAGCCTAGTTCACAGATATCACAAAATCAACATGTCAGTGGTTATTCTGAATTGTGACCCTGGACCACAAAACCAGTCACATAGGTGTAAGATTTATACATCATCTACAAGCTGAATGAATAATCTCTCCATTGATGTGTGGTTTGTTAGGATAGGACAATATTTGGTCGAGACACAACTATTGAAAATCTGGAATCTGAGGAGCAAAAAATTCGAAACATTGAGAAAATCTCCTTTAAAGTTGTGCATTTATGTTCACGATTGTGCTGCATTCACTCACAAAAATACATGTTTTATATATTTACGGTAGGAAATTTACTAAATATCTTCATGGAACATGATCTTCATATCCTAATGATTTTTGGCATAAAAGAAACATTTATAATTTTGACCCATACAATGTATAGTTGCTATTGCCACCGATATACCCGTGCGACTCCAGACTGGGTTTGTGATCCAGTGTTCTTTGACTGCTTGATTTTAAAGCAGCTGCACTAAGTGAAAATAGCAGTATTTTATTTATACTAAGTGTAAATTGTTTGATAGTATTAATACTTAATGCAAATATGGGCCGAGCTTTGTGCCTCAGTGTATAGTACTTACAAAACACTATGAAATAATAACATATTCAGTGTAAATGGTGATATTTATTAAAATCATAAATTGATGCTGTCTCAGAGGGACATTACGTGTCCCTAAAGCCCTCACCAACCCCTAACTATGGAACCCCTAAAGGGACATGGTGATGGAAAAAAAATATGACATGGGAGCAAAAATTATATGTCATTTTGTTATTTCCATCTCATATTTTCCCATCACAATCCATACCTACCCCTACCCATTAAACACTTCATTACCACTGATAAATTAGGCACTTTATTTCCACTTTTCGAACATTTTATATTATTTTAATTTAAATGGATTATTTTTTATTTTAAATGAATGCCTCCTGAACTGATATGCAATGGGAAAGGGAGACAAATGAGTAAAAGTTGAATTTGATCTCGGTCAATCACATCAAAACGCCACAGTTTCTGTTACCGGACAGGTTTCCTTTGTCATTTGGCTCAATCAGACGATGGTGGGCGGAGTCACTGTAAATAGCCTCTGCCAATAAGGCGGCGATTTGCACTTGGTGTAAATAAACAATTAGTTGTTGTTATTTAAATATTCCATTAACTCTTTATGTTGACACATTTTACAGGTTAAATAAGTAGATATTTACTCTTTCAGAAAGACGACCAATTCCATGCATTCTAAATTGTATTTTAACATTTTCAATGTAATGATTTTCATTAAGTTATAGTATTTTTGTATTTTTTTTTATGTTCTAGTATTCCAAAATAATAACTACAGTAAAAACATTGGTAACACTTTACTTGAAGGGGTGTATAAGTCTGACATGACACCTTCATAATCATGACATAACACATTGACAGCACTGTCATTAAGTGTCATTCGCTCAATTATGACATTTATAAATCAAATATGACATTGTTTGAGATGTCTTTGTTATGACAACTTGACATTACCAAGACAACATAACCTGTCAGTGTCTTTGTCATGACAACTTGACATTATATAACTTACATAAATTACATAACCTGTCATAAATATGTCTGAAAATGATTACCGGTAATTATCAAACTTAAAAACCCACTTAGCTTTATGGGTTAACATTACATTAAACTGTCATGTGGTTGGTTTTGACATTTGATATTATAACTGTATCAGGAATATTTTTATTGACCTCAACTACAGTGGTACAAATTGAATTTGTCATTAAAATGTCATTAAGTGTTAATAATCTGTCAAACAATTGTATAACAGTGTCATGTAGACTTTTCTGGACCTCAACTACAGTGGTACACATTGAATTAAAATTAAAATGACAAATATTGTAATGTTAACCCATAAAGCTAAGTGGTTGCTTAAGTTTGATAATGAATCTGCTATGTCATGTTTATGACATATTTATGACAATAATGTTGTCTTGGTAATGTCAAGTTGTCATGACAAAGACATGTCAAACAATGTCATAGTTGCATTAAAATGTCATAATTGAGCGAATGACACTTACGGTAATGACAATAATCCAATTATCATAAACATGCATAAATCCTCCTTCATATTCATGATGACATATGTCATGATCAAGAAGGTGTCATGTCAGTCTAATGCACATGCCTTCAAGTAAAGTGTTACCAAGAAAATCATATTTCATGTATGTATATAATTTCTTTGTGAACTGATGTTCTTTTTAATAGTTCACATATTTTTAGATCATTAGTCAATAAAGCTCTGCATGTCTTGTCATATTTTTCAGTGAATGGGAAACTTATATAATCCACGACAATACTATAGTACTTCTTTAGTGTGATTCGTATAATCTCCGCGGGTGCTGAACGTTTCAGAAATGTGACTTTTATTGTATTGTTGAAATACTTGAATATGTGACCATGTATAACCACCAGCGGTTCAGTGCGAAGATCCAAAAGAAAAACTCCTGCACAATGACTAATTGGATCCTCATTAGCATAAGTTATGTTTGTAACAGCAGCCGGTTTTGGTGATGCTCGAGAGAGAGATTTCACAGTGTTGCAAGTCAACATTAGCAGTCAGAGAAATATGGAGCTAATTAAACAGAGTAATTGCATTTGGAGGAAACCGGCGTAATGTGTGGAAAAGAACAACAACTAAACTCTCTCTCTCTCTCTCTCTCTCTCTCTCTCTCTCTCTCTCTCTCTCTCTCTCTCTCTCTCTCTCTCTCCGTCTAACAGTTAGTTGTGACAGTAATGGTATTGTGAGGGAAAGAAGAAGTCAGTGTCTCTAAAAGAGCTCTTATCATGTACAACACATGGATGTGCGTTCGAGACAGTGAGCGCTCTCGTGAAGCATCAGGAGGTCTTTGATGTATTTAATCCAAGAGAAAGAAAGGAGAGGGGAAAGAAAAGGAATGTAATGCTTGCATGCAGTCAAACTCGTGTCTGAGGTTAGAAACTCATCCTGACATTCACTAAATTTACAATACGACCACATTTTTGTTATGCATAAAACATGCCGATATCAAAGGGCGCCTGACACCGTGTCCTAACCAGATGCGATGCGATAAGATCCAGCGACTAATCATTTGTCTGTCCACACTAGATGAGACGCGACTGAGAGATGCGTACAAATCAATCAGAACCCACAGCCAATCAGAACAACGTGTGGGCGGAGTCTCGCGGCGAGTGCACAGCCAATCACACCAATGTGTGGGCGGAGTCTCGCGGCGAGTGCACAGCCAATCAGAATGATGTGTGGGCGGAGTCTCGCAGCGAGTACACAGCACCAGAGAATAATCTTGACGGCACTCGCAAGAAAATGGATAATGGCTACATAATCAAATTCACAAATATTACACAATTTAAACATTATTCAAATACATACTGAGTCACTAAAACAATCTTTGTCAAAGAATACACTTTCTTTACAGTTTGAACGTTCTTGTTTCCATTTGTTTAATTTCAAGATCTGAGGTGAATTCTCCATTGTTGCTTTTACAGCTGCAAAGCTGGAGCACTAAATGATATTCAGTCACATGACACGCTTTTAACATTAGATAAAGCACATAAACAGTGCCTGAGATTATCATCGCCACACTTTGTGTTTGTTGTTCCAGCGTGACGTCGCAGAAAAATAGAAACCGTTTCTAAAAACTCTGATTAACATGGAAAAGATGCATTTTACCGCGTGTCGCGGCGTCCCGTCAGGTGTAGTTAGGACACGGTGTAACGGTTTGAGTCAGTTCTGGTGAATATTTTTGATTAATTGGTTTAATTTCACATGATTCTGTTAAAGGAAGTTCCAAGAAAAGCATTGTTTGCACTCTTGTGTCATTCTTATCCCTATACTCTTCTCTGATGACGAGGGCGGGGCAACCTGTCACTCACATGAGATCAGCCAATAGCAAACCACAACCCCCAATTCCCCACAGACAAGCTCAAGCCCCGCCCACATGTGTTCTTGTTCCAGAAGCGTTTCACTCTGAAATACGACACAATAGGGAAGAAAAGACACTTTCATGACTGTTTCTAAACACACTTTTAAAAAGTGCACTTTGTAATGATGTCAAATGAAAAGTTTTGTTTAGAATACATTTTAAATCATTAAGTTGTCATAATCTTTTGTCGTGTTTTAAAGAGCTACACTTATTTTGATGTGTTTATGGAAAACGATCCCACGCATATTCTCTTTGTACATCCCAATTAACGTAAAATTGAGTGCACATGCACGAGCACAATGCCCCACCCAGTCTCCTCCCTTAATTAAATAAATTTAAATATGGTAATGAGTCCACTTTGGCAAAAGAAAGCAGTAAGAAAATGGCTAAAGCAAGCGGCAAGAAACGAAACTTTACAGAAAGTGAATTGGAGGTGCTACTATCGGAGGTAGAAACGAGAAAAAAATATTTTATTTAACAAAAGGAAAAAATATGAGTGGGAGAGTTTGGCTGATGCCGTCAATGCGGTGGGATCTGAAAGTCGCACTGTAAATGGCCAGAAAATCATTGTGGTCCCTAAAAACTCGTTCTCTTCGGATTCTGTCATTAGCAATATCCTCTAATAAGGCCAAAGCTGCCATTGCCATAGATTAAGGGTTGTATCAATTTGCATGATTTTATATGTTCTTACTTGATTGCATAATTGATAGAATATTCCCATAAGGCTCGTGTGAAAATATATGTCAATTATTTTATAAATTGCAAATTAATAGCAATGCTTCCCACAGGTGGTGGAGCGATAGACTCTAGTATCAGTGATGCGCGGGTCAATGTATAAACAACCCGCACCCGGCCGACGTTTTCAACTAACCCGCCTGCAACTCGGACCGCAAAAAAAAGAAAGAAAATATTGTACCCGACCCGCATTTTTTTAAAGTACCTAGTAATGCTCATCGTAGTGTCATTGGGCCATAGATGTATGGAACTAGGGGTGCACATTTTTCTGAATGCTGTGTGATATATCCTAGTGTTATGTAATAAAGGCTTGATTTATTCATTTATTTTGTTTCATTTTCTTAACAATTAAGATGCTGCATGTGTTTATCCAGTCTAACCGAAGTGTGCGTCTCTCCCCCGACTTTCCCAACAAAAATCCCCCCACCCCCTCTCAGAAAATACATAAAACTGACATTACTGAGCTAGCCTATGCGTTTAAAAGTAGCCTATTAAAATGGCACAATGGCATTGCTCAGTTAAACGTGTTGAGAAATCGGGCATTTTGTCCCGCGTCAGCTTTTAGTCAAAAGTTAATAACGCGCTCAACATTGAAAAGGTAAATAAGGATTTCCCACTTTCATCTCTGCCTGCAGATGAGCTCGTGCGTCATGTTTGCACCAGTTATTCAGCCAATAAAGCGTAGGCCTATGTATTTCATAGACAAAGTCTGTGTCTAGTACTATATAAATTACAAAGGTTTAATTGGCATCTTTATTTCAAACGACCCGACCGACTGCGACCCGAATATCATTAAAAATATTTTTGGATGACTCGTAACCGCGGATGACCGCAGGCACCCGCTCATTTTGGATCAAACCGGCATCACTGACTTGTAGAACAATTCGTTGTGTAATGTTTGCAACTTCACTTCATTGCCTGTAAGAGTCGCCAACGGACAAAAACAATGAGAAATGTACGTACGCCAGACATGAAATTGGCGTGGAGGAACGCACATTCTCGCGTTAATTTCACTGTTAGTACATCCGACCGTGAGCGTGAAAGCTGCCGTACGCAACGTTTTTGTGCATACGCTGTGTTGATACATGAGGCCCAAGGTGCCTGGACAAAGTGGGACCTGCCAAAGCGGAAGATCACGTGGCCTGAGATCTGGAGACTGGAGCCCTTTCGTATCTCCTTCCTGCTCCGCTCAGTGTACGACACCCTTCCTTCACCAACAAACCTCCACAGATGGGGAATGAGGGAAGACCCATTGTGTAGGCTATGCGGAGGGAGGGAAACAATGGCGCACATACTGGGAGGATGCAAAACAGCTCTTAGCCAAGGAAGATGCAGGTGGCGCCACGACAAGGTTCTCGGTGCACTGGCGGACATCTTGGAGCAGGAGAGGCAGAAAAACAACTGGAGGGTGTTGTGGTTAAGGGTCGAAACACCCCGTGAAGGTTGGACGCCACCTGATGACATCTCCTCCTGGCTGAAAGCTACACAGTCATGCACTTCAGTCAGTGACTGAGTTAGTAAGCACCAGTAGATGTATCCAATAGTAACCGTATTTCAAATTTTGTGATCCAGACTGGATCACAAAACCAGTCTGGAGCCGCACGGGTATATCTGTGGCAATAGCCAACAATACATTGTATGGGTCAAAATGATCCATTTTTCTTTTATGCCAAAAATCATTAGGATATTAAGTAAAGATCATCTTCCATGAAGATATTTAGTAAATTTCCTACCAAAAATATATATAAAAAAATATTTTTGTGAGTGAATGCAGCACAATCGAGAACATAAATGCACAACTTTAAAGGAGATTGTGCACCCTCAGATTCCAGATTTCCAAATAATTGTGTCTCTGCCAAATATTGTCATATCCTAACAAACCATACATCAATGGAGAGCTTATGTATTCAGCTTTCAGATGAGGTATAAATCTCAATTTAAAAAAAATGACCCATAACACTGGTTTTGTGGTCCAGGGTCACATATTACATTTGTTTCGAGAGCAAAAACCATTTTGTTTCATTGATGTCGAAATATTTTGACATGCATGTTAGGAAGTTAAATGGATTTATGGAAAGTTACTTTATGCACAGACATGTTTCAAGATTTCAAGATGGATTTGAAATCTCGAATGTCCACAACGAGCCGTCTGTTCATTGCCCATTTCAAAAGCTCCATCTGCCTTTTTCACTGTGGCACAAAAAAACAAAACAAATGTTCTCGCATTGACTCAAAAAGAGGGACTTGATAAATACACTTATCTTCTCATTTGCAAATTAAATGGCATTTGCCCTTCGCTGGGTAATTTCGTTCCAGCTGGGCACAGACGCTGAATCCCTCTCCAGAGCAGACAGACAATTTCATTATTTTCCAACGCCACCAGCTGTAAATTCAGACTTGAGAGCAGCCACACGGATAGGCCTCAGGCAGCGACGGCGACCCTCATTCTGTCTATATAATCCACGCCACCGCCATTTCATTCAAAATAAGACTTGCGTTCAGACGGAAAGTGGAATTATGGGATTGTGTTTTGTTATGTGAAGATGGAATTGTTCCTTTTATATTATCTAGAATGCTTCATATTATTCATCAGCTGGCAGCCTGGTTATACATAATCTTGCAAGGTCATCAGAGTTCAATCCAGTTTGCAAACTCCAAAACCTTTTCCTCAAACACATCTAGTTCATTTTAAAGTCTTTTAACCTAATGCATTGACATCAAATTATTGATTCGCCTGTGAATTCATGCACTTTTTAAAGTATTAATATTAAAAAGTATACCAAATTTAACAAATATATATATATGTTCTGGTCAGGTTCAAGCACGTTGCCTTAGGTTATGTCTCCATTATGCTTTTGTTCATGTTCATCTTTCTTTAGTGTGTAATGTTACTGTTTGAGCATGAAAAAGCGCTGAGTTCTCCTCTATATCAGTGTCAGTGTTTCTGAACTCATGAAACGCCTCCATTGTAGTCTTGAGTTTCTCACGGGAACGAACACGCCACAATATTCCTCATTTAAATAATTCATACGCATAATAAAGGGGCGGGGCCTGGTTGAGTTAGTTAGTAGTGTGTTAAACTGGCGGTTATGGTAAGGGGCGGGACATTTCCTCAAAACACGCTCAAGCACAGTGTGCTTTTCAGAAGGAGGAGCTTCATAGAGACAGGAAGTAAACAGAGTGTTACTGACAGACTGGGAAGAGAGGAGCCGCAACAATGGAGAATATGAGGAAAATAATCAACATTCAAGCAGGAAAACCTGCTCTCAAGTCTTTATAAAGGATTTAATAGGTCCTCTTCAATAATCACTTGATTGATTTTTCACAAAGGATGGAAATAATAATATATCCAACGTTTTAATTGTATCTGAATGTGCACTTGTAGTGCTTCAAATCTTGCAAGACAAAAACTCTACTTACAGATAAGATGATATGAATTAAACAAAAGGCACTTATGTGCACTTAAAGAGAGTGCATGACATGATAATGATTCTTAACACACTTTTAAAAGTGTGATCTGTAATAATGTAAAATTAAAAGTTTTGCCTGTATTTAAATACACCTATCAGCAAACTTTTATTGATACTCTTGTGTACTGGATGTTAATTAAAAGTATCTCTTGGTTTGTTTTCAGTGATCTCAGTGTGTGAAGATACAGACACTGGAGGCTGTGGTCTTTAGCGTCGTATTAGCGTCCCATTTGAACTTTAATTTGAACAAAATGTGGTGTTTTAGAAGAGCAATGCTGGTTTAGGGAATGCGAGTGTGGAAACAAGAAGTATGAAAGTTAAACCTCTTCGCGGACAACAGAACTCACCACACACGTAACGTCTTTTCTCTTCTTTTTGCATATTAGACATTTGGACATGCCTGATATTGCAAAACATTTCAGAATGAGAACACGAGCCACAATTTACAGCATGAACAGGCACCGCTTTTAAAAGCTTTTTGGTTATTTCTGGAAATTGCACGTGTGATGGAAATACACAATGTTATGATTACGAGAATTCCTTCTGTTGAAAGCATTTTTCTAAGAGCTCAGAAGTTATGAAGAAGTTTAATTCCCATACAAGTTTCAAGGAAACACACTGCCTAACAAGCACACGTCTAAGCTAACAGAGACTCGCCGTGACTCAAGGTGAAAGTGTGATGTTCGGTGGTTCTCATATCAGCTTTAATTGAAAAATTGTGAAAGTATGAAGTTTAGTGGAATCAACATGTTTCACCAAAAGCTGTCCTTCAAATCAAAATACTCCTGAGACCTTCAACTTCTTTCCACATACATAGATGTTTCTTTAAAATGCTCTGAAAAGATTTTAACCCTTGACATGCAAAGCAAATGCATACAATGCACAAATGTTCAGTAGCTGGGTCATTCCTATTGTACTTGCACAATATGAATATGAAACCCCTAATTACTAATTAAACCCAACTAAACCATTTAATCAAAGTTTTCAGGTTTACTATAACATGAAAATCCTTTCTAGTATATAAGTAATGCTTTGTGTGCAGGAAATAAGCATGACTCTGAATGATCATGTGACAATGGAGAAGTTAAATTACAATAAATAAATTACATATATATCTCAGAGTGGCCTTTTATTGTGGACAGCCTAAGGCACACCTGTGCAATAATCCTGCTGTCTAATCAGCATCTTGATATGCACACCTGTGAGGTGGACGGATTATCTCGGCAAAGGAGAAGTGCTCACTAACACAGATTTAGACAGATTTGTGAACAATATTTGAGAGAAATAGGCCTTTTGTGTACATAGAAAAAGTCTTAGATCTCTGAGTTCAGCTCATGAAAAATGAGGGCAAAAACAAAAGTGTTGCGGTTATAATTTGTTCAGTGTATAATTACATAGAAAACACATGTTTTTACTGTATTTTTGATATTGGTATTTGGTGGTACTTCTCTACAAAAATAATCTGTGATCAAACGCCCATTACTTCAGTTTTTCTCCTCACACTTGATGTAGGTGTCCTGTAGGACCTTTGCCGCCCTCATCCTGAGCAAATAAATCAGCTAACAAGCGTCTCATTAGCCCCGATCTCCCTCTGAAGTAAGAAGTCCTTGTTCTGTTAAGTGTTTGCATACGCGCCTCTCTCCATCTAACAGTTTGAAAGCAAATTATCCGCATTTTCATGAGCGTACTGTATATATGAAGATTGCGCGTGCATCTACTGTAAGTGGAGCATTGTGTGGCTCCGTGAAGCTATTAGCAAGAAAACAGCTTGAGTAAAAGCCAAGGCCGACATGTATTTTCTCAGCTATTTTTAGGTCACCCTCAGAAAAACAACATAAATCATCGCTCGAGCAGGCCAGAGATAAATATTAATTTGCTGTCAAGGACAGGTAAATGTATAAGGATTGTCGCTGCAGTGCCATTGAAGGGAATAGCCAGTCACCAATAGTTAAGTACAATTTATGGGCCTCCGTTGAAGACTCGGCGCTTCTGCTTTGAAAGACGCCTCGGCTCTGGAGGTGAACTGGTTTGACACAGACTGCGATGCGAAGGAGGAATATTCTTAAGTTGCCGGTGTAACAGGGAAGCTTTTCCTCGACGCGTTCTCCCTGTGGATTACCTGTCACGGCCTGTAGGTTGATGCCGGAGAACACTGTGACAGGGAGGACATTACGCACTGACCAGGGTCTGAACCCCTGAGAACACAGACAGAAAGCAGGCATAAATTATGGCGTCCGTGTGTTGATGTCGCATCTGGGTCGCGTGTCAGTCAGGATTTCTCTGACCGCAGCAAATTACTGTCGTTTGTCTTTGAGGAGCTAAACGGCAGAATCACACACCTTACGAATAACAGCAGATTTATTAACTGGCCGCCTGGGCATCTGTCTGGATTCATAACAACAGTCACAATGCATTATAATACTTACCTGTTTGTGGTTATAACTTTTAAGAGTACAATGCGTTGTAACACCAGATGAAGCTTGCATTTATTATGCATCATAAGGGTATTCTTAATGCATTATAATGCATGCATAATGCCTTATAAACAACCCTATAATCTAATTAATATTCATAACAACAGTAATAATACTTACATATTTGTGGCTATAACTTGAGTACAATGCATTATAACACCAGATGATGCCTGCATTTATTATGCATCATAAGGGTATTCTTAATGCATTATAATGCATGCATAGTGCCTTATAAATAACCCTATCATCTCATTAATAATCATTACAACAGTAATAATACTTACATATGTGTGGCTATAACTTTTAAGAGTACAATGCATTATAACATTAGATGAAGCCTGCATTTATAAGGCATTATAATGGACGCTTAATGCATTAAACAACATTATAATGTGTTGTATCATCTCATAAATAATTGCAAAAACAATAATAATTCCACACATTATAAGGTCGTTTATAAGGTATTATGCAAGCATTATAATACATTAAGTATTCTCCTTATAATACATTATAAATACAGGCTTCATCTGGTGTCATAATGCATTGTACTCTAAAAAGTTAAAACCACAAATGGGGAAGTATTATAATGTATTGGAACTGTTGTTATGATTATTTATCATACTATAAGGTTGTTTATTAGGAATTATGCATGTATTATAATGCATTATATATATATATATATATACCAATAAAATACATTATAAGTACAGGTTTCATAGAAACCTTTAAGAACCTTTAAGAAAATACCACTGTTTGTTGGTTTATAACTTTTCAACATTTATTTACACCTGAATTTCAGCATTTATTTGCATAGTGCATTATGCAATATAGATTGTGTGAAAGCAGCTTCATAGTAATACAAATAACAGAATTACATTTACATTTAATAATTTATCAGACGCTGTTATCCAAAGCGACTTACAAATGAGGAATGCAATAGAAGCAGTTAAACTAACAATAGGGCAATAATATGTAAGTGTATAAAAAAAATAACAAAAATAAAAAAAAACAGATATAGAGTACAAGAGAATAAAGTGTTAGTAGTGTTGCCGATGCACTTGCACTTTTTAAGTTGTGTGAATTGCAAAAATAGCATACACTAAATATACCATCTGGATCGAACGCTGTGATTTGAACTTGGATGCTTTGTGACATTTACACTTGATGTTCCTTTTAAGGCCATAGATATATAGCCTAAAGTGTCCCTGGAGCAATAGAAAGTAATTCCAACAGGGCCGGCGTAAAGATTTGCTCTTCATGAGAGAACTTTGAAAACGATAAGCCCAGATATATGACTGATGCCCTTTTCAACAAAGCAATGGAGAACATCAAATACCAGCATAAAAGATCCTCAACTTTTCAAGCAGTCTTTTTAATCTCAGCATTTCCCTTCAAACGAAGTTGAATACATTCAGACATCACGTATGAATAATGATCGGATCAATGCACATATTGCCAATTTCTTTGATGCATAAGCACATTATATATATTCTTCCAGATATTCTCTATTAAATAGCAATTAACCCAGAATGCACCCACATATGTTGAGTAAATTGGAAGATAATGAATTATAAATTGGTCTTGAGGAATTAAGCAAAAACCAATTAAAGCCAGAGCAAGTTTTATTACCTTAAGACATCTATTTTACTTTGAGAAAAACGAAACGAAATAAACAAGCGAATAGAATGCTGTATGACATTAGTCGTCCACTTTGAATTGTTTGGAACATTGAGGTGCACTGAGAAAAATTGCTTCATTAAATGAAACATCCAGCCAGAAGGGCAGACAGTTAATTAAATGATACTAGCGGCGCTCAGAAGAGAGGTTGGTGCAAAGAGTAAGGATGGATTAGATCCGCGCCAGGTCTCAGTCTCTGTTAAATTTGAACAAACCTGTTAAATTAGTACTGAAGCTTGCATGTCATAGCTCAAAAACTTATACTGCTACACACTATGTTCCAGCCACCTATTTTTATGCTATTTGCATAATAAAAAAAATGCATAAAATCCAGAAATGCGCATACAAAACGTATGCGCTCAATAAGGGTGGATTATTTTTATTTTATTTTTTATCCGATAAGAAAAAAAGGGTGGCATTGAGAATGAAATTTGATTACTGTTGTGGAGTGTCTCTCTAAATAGTATCTTCCATTTTGGCCTGTTTTTCACACGATGGTTAACAAAAAGATGACAGGATTTTTATTTTGGGTGAACAACACCTTTAATGGTAAAGCTATGTTTATACGAAGATCGGGTTTGTATGTCATAGTGGCCATTAGATTATGGGTTTATTGTACGGGAACATAAATGATGGATTGCCCGAGGGAATCAGAGCGCATCAAAGCCAATATGCTTTCAGAAATAACAACAAATGACTGAGTAAATTAATGTATCAAGCATTAATCTAATGTACTGCTTATGCAATTTAATATCACCCTCATTTATTCTTCAAGACATCTCATCCATGCGATGGTATGCTAATTTAATTCATCTAATTTAATCAACACATTGCCATGATAAACTGCTTTCCTAGATCTACCCCTTTTCAGCTTCTCTTGAATTGTTATTCATTTTCTAAGCTTCACTGACAGAATCTGATCTCATGGTTCTTAAGATCCACCTTTTAAGGAAGATATGTCATCGTATTAATACTGACCAAGACAGGAATATGATATTGACAGTAATGATGATTTCAGACTGCTCATCTTGTTTATTTCACACTTGTGAGTAGTTGCACATAGTAAAAAGGCACTAATAGTCCTTCACGCTTAAAGTCAGTGGTGTTCTTGTTGCAAACAAATAACTTAACTATCATTAACTATCATTTGTCATTTAAATTCCATAAATTATTTGGTCACACTTTATATTATGGCCTTAACCAGTTGATACAATTAACTTATTATGTACATTACATGTTGGTGCATTGTAACTACATTTAAAGTACTTGCATTTAATTTACACTGGTTAACTTTATGCTTAACCCAACCATTACCCAAATCTCTAATCCCTAATCCTACCCTTTCTCCTAAACCTAACCAAAGCTCAAATTCATTAGCTGTAAATGTGGGGATTTTCCAGATGGAACATTTAGTTACACGGTAAATTCATAGTCTTGAAAGTATTTAATGTTAGTACATAGCTGTCACAGTATAGGTACACAAATCACACGACACAGGAGATTAAGGAAAATAACAGTCTTTAATACTAAACTCGGGAGAACACAACCACATTCAAACATAGACAACATGGAAACAAGAACTGAATGAACTGAGGGATAGTATACACAGAGGAAAAAAATAGATAAGATAACAAGTGGACGGGATAACTAATCAAGGGAACAAATTGACACACTCTTGGAAACTAGGTCACACCGGCAGACACGACCAAGGAAATCGGGACTAAAACACAATGAAACTTAACCAAAACAGAACATGCATGTTACGACGTCCGCCTTGGAAAGGCTTGTTCTTGCGCCATAACAATCTTACTGAGGAGGGAGGGCGGAGGTTTCCGGAGGAAGACGCAGAGTAGGAAGAGAGCCTGGGTTGATGACAGAGTGAAAGACCAGGGTGAAGACAGGAGCAGGATAAGTCTGGCTGAAAATAAGTATAGACATGCAAGAGGCCTATGGCGTCGTATAGGGTAACACAGTCTCACCTCAAAACGTCACATACTGACGCGTCTTGACCATTCGGCAACATACGACGAAAAGGGTACCCTTTAACGTCCATATGTGACGATTCGGGAATGGTTGGGTTTAGGTATGCGGTAGGGTACCGCTAGAGGGCGCTGCTGGTGCGCTTATGTCTGCGTCTCATATGGACGTTAAAGGGTACCTTTTTCGTCGTATGTTGCCGAATGGTCAAGACGCGTCAGTATGTGACGTTTTGGGGTGAGACCGGGCTGTATAGGGAGGAGCCAGGTGGAGAAGTCCTCAACGACAACATGGGGACAGACAATGGAGATAGAGCCGAAGGAGGTGAAGTCTTCAACGAATACATGGGGATGGACGATGGAGATGAAGCCGAAGGTGGTGAAGTCCTCAACGACAACATGGGAACGGACGACGGCGTCAAAAAAAATCCTCTTCCAAATTATTAAACAGTTCGGAGGTCAGTGATAGTTAACCCTCAATGCCTGGAATGTGGGCGGGGATCCTATCCATGACTCTCACAATAACGGATGATGTTGCCGGCTCAAACACCAAACATCTTGCGATGGCTTGCTTCGGTGGAATGGTGGCACGTTGTTCTATGGGTCGTGGCTGTAAATGAAACCCCTCCATTCTGGAGCACCCAGGCCAAATTCTCCGTGTTCTGTCACAGTATGTATCGAACAACACAGGAGATTAAGGAAAAGAACCGTTTTTAATAATATATCCAACAGGGAAAGGCCACCTAAAATAAAAGTGTGACCAATTATTTAGACTTTACAGAGTTATGTTTAATATTAAGGTAGTGCACGAGCCTCTTTCACAGAAAAAAAAGACAAGAATGAACAAACTCTAAAATAGCCTTGAGGCAGGATGAATAATTTTGCTCTAAAAGAAGCATCTAAAATAAACCACACTGGTTCTGTTTCTCTTTAACAGGTGCCTTTGAAATATTTACCCTGTGAAACCTCCACCTAACAATATTGATGGCCATGTTCCTCCCTCACACATATTTACTATGGTCAATAGCAGGATTTTACTGAAACTACTGGTGCAGTTTCTACAGTTATTGTTATGTTTTTAACACCAAGAAGAGCTTCTGGACTGGCAATCAAGTAATAATAGATACCTTCCTCTATATAAAAAAAATAACTTTTAAAAATATTTGAAAGGCTAAATTGGTGATATATCATATTTAAAATTATATGAAAGCAATGCCACAGTTGTTCTCAATTTGATGCATTTTGGTTTCAGTTTCAAGGAATTTGAACATGCTTATCATTGTTTTCCTGTTTCCTTTGTTTCTGTTCTTGATTAATTAGCACATCTGGTTGTTTGGTTCATTATCATTGTGTTTTTAAGTTCCCCATTCCCATATGTTCTTTGTCCGGTATTTTTTTGGCGAAGCATGCGAATTCGTTGAAGTTACTCATTTTGAATTACGCAAGTTTTAATAAACTATGCTTCATTTTGAAACCCGTTGCCTATCTTCAATATATTTGGGCTAAAATTTGACAAATAAAAAAATTGACTCCAAGTGCACAATGCAGTATGCTTAAAAAATATTTAACAAATGTTTTAATAATATTTCAATAAAGGTTTGTTTCGTTTCGTTTATTTCAGGCAATGGCACAGAAAGAAAAAAAAAGTACAAGGTAGACAAATATAGTTAAATCATATATTACAAAAAAAAGAAAAGAAAAAGAACATACAATATTTAAATATGACGGTCCAATTCTGCCTGAAAGGGAGTGGGAAGAAGAAAACGTATTTAATCCCACCCCAGTTCCCCATTTAGTAATTAATACATTAAACTTCATTGTTACTTTGCTCACGGATTTTTTATGAATTTTATATCATGATGGCGTTACCAGGTAACAAGTATTTATTATACCAACAGTGTATAACAACAATGTAAGAAGAAAAAACAATGCTAACATGGTAATTGACAGTATACCAATGATGGTAATGGACATTATACCAACGATGGTAATGAATGAACAATATACCAACGATGGTAAGGAAACATTGAGCACCTATTTTGAGACAGAGTACAACAGAAATGTAAATTAAAGACCCTCCTCTCTGTATTTTAACCAGACCCAATGTTTATATAACAGTTTGAATTGATGAATAGTTTGGCATTGCTTTTGTTGCAAGTCCAGTTTGTTCCAGAGTTTCACTCCGCATACAGACACACATATAGGTTGCATATAGATTACATTTTTCTTGAAGCTCTCTTGTCCATAGCAGCTTTTTGTGCTCATATATGATATAAAAGTCATCTTTGTGTTGGCCCATTTTGTCTGGTAAATATAGTCAATTACATCAATTGTACACTCTAAATCAGAGTGCATTGTGGGAATAAATGAGTGAACAAATGTAGGCAATGAAGTTGTTAAAAAATGACTTAGAAATATAGTTGTGGTGCTTTTTGGAGCTAGTAGTTTTGAGATACATGGAAGCAAGAAAGTTTTGAAAGATGAGGGTAATTAAATTACAAAAAAATTGTTTTCGATTTAACTATTTCTTTGAAGTTGTCAGTATATTGGAGCCCAGTTGTGTTACATATGGTTGCCATGGCACATGACACACAGGTTAATCCTTCAACAGGTGCCCGTCTGATCGTAATGACCAGCACCTCCATTTATATCAGCTGAGTTTGCAGCATGAAGCCCATTACGGCTGCTAATGCGAGCTGAGCCACTGCACTCCCTGCAGCTCTGCTGTTCAGGAAAAAGATTGTGCTAATCCAATGCTCTTTCATAATCACATATCAAAGCATCTCTATGAGGGAGATGAATTCAGTGCAGGCCGTCGGACAACATGAAGAGCATTATGGGTGCTGTGAAAGAGCTGGGGAAACAAATTACACATACATTGAGTATGTTGGGGAGCTGATGCCATGTGTTTGGTTTCATTTAGGAAGATGTTTCATTGATTAACTCTTGTAGCTTGTAACTTATCTCTAAATGTGAAGAGTGTCATTTCTGCACAGACGTCTTTTGCTGTTGCATGACGTGGTGTGTCAGGTTAAAAGGTTCTTGTAAAACAGCATCTTAAGATCCCACAGCACATTTCCTTCCGTTCCTTTGCACACGTTCATGCTGTTTTAACACGTGAACACACATCTTCTTGAGTTGAAAGACCTTTCGTGTGCAATTACATGTAGACCAGTCAGAGTTCATGCAACTAGTGCAATAATGTTATTGTTGTCATTTGCATTTTAACAGAGATCTTTTTAAAAGTATAAAATTTGCCAAAATCAAAAGTTGAATGATCTACAAAGCTAGTTTGACTGAAGTCTGTATGGTAAATTTCTGGGTTGAATTAACTGCAGAAGTTGTGGAGAAACAACATCAGTGGCTGCATTAACTTAATAAATCAAGGAATCAATAAATGAACCATTTGCCACTCCTGTCGACAATGAGTGAATTGAGAATCAAATACTTATTGTAGTGTGTAATGAAGCTATTTTGGAATCATTTCTAATAAAATGTGTCACTTTATTTTAAGGTTTCCTTGGTACGCTGTAATTTAAGTACTGAATAGTAATAATAACTGCATGCACTAGTGTTAGGGTTTGGTTAAGAGTCAGTTGCACGCAATCATTATGAAGTATCACAAGTTCCTGGATCAATATCTTTGTTGATCCTGAAACAACATTCCAATCAATCAGACAAAGGAGACATTTACAGTTTTGCAGAGTTCCTGAGTCATCATATTTTGTTGAATTTAGTCCTAACCCTAACCCTACGAACTCTGCAAAATCAGGACGTGCAACAAAGACACTGTAAAATAAAATGTTACCAAATATATGTCTATCCCCATGGCAACAGAACTATTTAGGCATGCCTATTATTTGCATGCATTTATTTCTTACAAAAGTGATGAGCCGGCCTCCGTCTTTCTGGTAATTGCATCTTTCACAAGAGACACATAGTCATTTTATGCCTCTGATGTTGGTTTTGGGGCCTAAATGCAAGGAATATTCCACATATACCGTATAGTTCTGGAGAAAACTAGTCATCTAGACACATTTGATGGTAAACTTTACCTTTTCACTTAAATTACCACTCTGTTTCCACTTGCAATCTTACCATCTTTAACCTTTCAAATTATGCACAATATAAAGAGTGAATGAATCTGCATGAGTGAATTTAATGGACGTTGTAAACTTTCAGTTAATTAACTTAGGAAAATTATTCATACAACTCAAAGACTTAAACTACAACAAAGTGTGGCTAAAGTAATTTACTAAAATACAAATATTATTTAAAATGCATGAGTTGACAATACATTTGAGTTATTATTTCCTTTTTTCTTCTTCTCTTAAATCCATTTAAATCCTTTAATTCCTTTAAATAATAAGGGCCATTTAAGCAACGTAAGCTTAAATGTTCAAAAAATGACCTCAGTAAATGAAATGACTGAAGGAACCCGGTGAGTAATTATCATTGTCACAGGATTTAGTATCAAGTGACCAAAGAAGACAAACACACAAAACCCTTTCAAAAGGTACACCTATTTACCCCAACGGGAGCATATTTATACCTTACAGGTATATTAGTACATAAATGGTACATATTACCTTTTTAAAGGGTACCACCTCAGTGACAGCTTTTGTATATATTTCATGTAGTCATTTGATGATTTATTAAATTCTCTCTGGACAGATTTCTACAGCCAAAGGAACTGTAGATCAATCTTGCAGACGTTTGTAATGAACGAGCAGCCAAGCAAAATCTATGAAAGGTTGACGTCCACTTCTCATAGCCACACACGAGCCTGTTCCTTGCCTTCCAGTGAAAGGTCTCTGTGTGTAGTTAGCAACATTTGCTTCCTGGCAGGGTAGCATCTTTTCTGTAGGGGAGGTTGTTCCCTTCAGTGGCAGCCGTGACCTTTTGTTAATTGTTTGATTGCACATCAGCATTCCTCTAATGAGCGTGGTTGAGTCAGCCGGTGGAGCTGTACGGTTTCTGCAAGGGTCGAGCAGTCAGGTTTGCTCAGGAGAATATGGGAACATAAAGAGACCAGTATAGTAACATTCACAGATGGTTTCAATTACTAGTTTGTTTACTTTACAAACACACATACGGCTATATACTAAACGGTAGGTGACGCTGTTACGCATCTTCTGAAATAGTACAGCATCTCCAGATCCAAAAACAAGCGAAGAATGAAATGTTGAACCCATGAAGAGGAAACGACTGTAAAGCTTTTGTGAATCCAGTGATTAAAAATGCGGGTGCTGGCAACTTAAAAAAATAAATAAACTGGCAGGGAAAGAGTTAATGTAACATTGGATGCTGCTAAAATTGGGCTTAAAGTCACCATGGAATTAAAATTGAAAAAAAAAAAAAAAATCATGGAATATTGAATATCCTAAATAAATGATCCATGCACATAATTATTTGTTTTTTAATGCATGTGCCTTGTAGTCTTTAAATTATAGTAGAGCTTCTGAGATGAATGTGTTTACTGGATTTATTAAAGTTTGCAAAGTTCATGGATTAGTTGCTTAAATAAGTTTAGCTAGAACCGCTCGTCAGACCGCAACTGTATGTTCTTCTTTGTTAGAATATTCTGTCAAATATTTGTTTACATCTGGATGGAATAAAACTCTCACCTATTAGTCACCATGTGTGCCGTATATCCGAGTGAGACGGCTTCAGGAACAAGAACAAATGTAAGGCGGGGCTTGATTTTGTTCCTGGGGAATTGATTGGCTAGTTGTGGTTTGCTATTGGTGGATCTCATGCTATTGGTGGATGAAACAAAGAGAGGTCACAAATATCCATTCATAACTGTGTGTAAACATTAAAATTGAACCAAAATGCACCACATCTACTGCAAAAGCACAGTTAATGGAAATTGAGTGTTAACACAACAGTCCATGGGAGCTGACCTATTAACATATAAATGAATGCATGGGTGATAGTTCAACCATTTCTTATCATGTTTGGACTCAGTGTGTTCAGCACAAAGCGTGTAATAATTTGAAAGGGGTTTGGTAAAGGAATAATGCATGAGCAAAACACTTTGACTGTGTAGTTTAAACTATGCAAATAAGCTCCAACGCTGTGAATACTTCTGACACGACTGCTGGTTTTTGCATTACTAAAAAAACAGCAGTGTGTGCATTGCCAACATGAGCTTCTCCTCAAATCATCATTGCCCTTCATGACTGGCGCATGTGTCCAACAGAACAGACCCAGCACTGGAGCACAGCTGCTGAACATATGATGAAGTCAACCTGACACTTGGTCAACACTTATCCCTCTATGTCGGTCTTTACTCGTGCGCCACATTACAGTAACGTGTTAAACCCCAATCACATAATCTCTGGATTAATGTGGTCAACTACAGTAGCGGACTGTGCAGTTCTAATAAAAGCCTTGCTCTGGCCTGTGCAGCTGGAGGTGCACCTGCAAACCGGCAAACGGGAGAATCTGTGTGTGAAAAACATCATCCATTGACTGCATGGGGAGGAATTATACAGAACATTATTTGCTGCTTTTCTGTAAGAAGACAAAAAGTTCACAAATCAAACATGAAGCTTATTTTTAAAAATACACTTCCATAAATACATTTATTTAAAGTTATTTTATTACCTTTAGATCACCTAAAAACGATGAAATGTGTAGAACAATTTGCCTAGCAACAAAGTTTAGTGAGATTTAGTGAATTTTTTTTTCTCCCTATGGATTTGTTAGTTAACATATTTAGCTAAAATGTAACAATATCTATTTCTCTCTTTTAAGTTTACAACCCAAGCAAGAGCCTTTGAGAAACCGTTTTAATGGGACAATGGTCAATACTGAATTGTTAAAAGTGGTAACTTGCAATTGTTACCTTAAAGGGCAGTTTTTATATCTTGAACTACTTTCTACCCTATTGTCAAATAGTTTTATTTGCATATTTTGAGTAAAGTTTTTTTGTCTCTGGCATCATTTAGTGAAATTTATGCTTAAAACAAATTACCAAGACAATGATTTTTCCTTAGTGTAGTTGCAAATGTGCTTTCTTGCATCTTCCATGCCTCACAATTCAAAGCTGAAGCTGTAGTGTCTCTACCTCTGAGTAACCTCCATTCCAGCCGCTTCTCACACTCGGAGACTGTGGATCCGCGGGGCCGCTGCGGGCAGATACCAGGATGAATAATTGACACATCTGGAACTGTATTTGGCATGCCAGACACAGAGGTTTGCCTCATCCCCGGCAGCGAAGGCCGATTCTCCCAGCGTCACCTCAGAGATGCCGATCTCTGAAAGAAGCGTCATGCAGATCAACCGCAGCCGGCCATGTTTTATTAATCAAAGTCGGCCATTTATAGAGTTACACCTCCGGCCGGCGCTGGACGAACGAGATGCGGACCTGAGAAAAGGGAATCCATCAAGAGAAGCTCATTTGCATTACAAGACCTGAGAGAAACTTCTAAATGGATTGAAAGCGTGATGAGATTGGCAACTCCATTTTTCTCACAAGACAACGTTTTGCTTTTTTTTTTAAAGTGGCAAAGTGTGTTAAGAAACATTGTCATGTACAGTATGCTCTTTATGCAGCCTTTTATTTCATTAAAATCATATTATCAAGTGCAGTGTTTTAAAAATATGTACGTGTTAGGAAGTGCGCATATTTAAGCACACTTCTTGTTCACAAGGGAAACCCTGGCAACCACCCCAAACACTCCTAAATGGGTACTGAAAAAAACAAGCACTCACATTTTCTCAAGGAAACCATTTAATTTTTCCCCCACTCAGGATTAAATAAAATATCGGATGAACAATAAATCACATGTGTGGCAGATATATTTATTTCTCAGTACAGCTTTGGCAAGAGCAAAATCCAAATCCAGTTGGTTTAATAGCTTACTTTGTAATGTAATTTACCTTTGAGGCCCTGTTGGCATGTGCAGCTGTGGTAAGCGCCAGCTCCTGCGTTGGCACACCTGCTGCTGAAGGCCAAAATGAATAAGCATTCAGTCTGCGTGCCGGTAAAAAAACACCAGGGCTCTCTTTCTGCCCTCATAAAGCCCCCTACAGACACACAGCGCTCATTTATAGCGATCTGCTTTTATTCATTTTGTCACTGTAAGTGATACACAACGCCTCCATTTGCATGTCGTCGTTTCGCTAAATCGCTCATTACACCTCATTCCTCCTGATGACCTCATGTGTCCTGGGATATCAGTGTAAATGATGAGCCACTAAATTTTTGTTTTCATCAATTTGGAAAGAACAGATAGCAATCCTCTCTGGATGAGATGATGGCGGCAGAGCGTCGAGCCCGTGGAAGGACATCTCGACTGTCGCTCTGGCTTGGAGAGGCTTTACACTGAATGAGGTCAACTGAAGTGGGGACGTCCAAATATAGCAGCTCCAACACCACCTGAGAGACTGCGAAAGAGGTTGTGAGAGTGTATATCTCCTAATTCACCAAGCTGAATGAGTCTGGCCTTTAGCCTAAATACAGCGCTAATTGACTTCTTTGTTTTAGAGAAGCCAGGGTCACAATGTAGAGACAGAGGGAGATTTATTGTCATTTATTTGCCAACCCCTTACTGGAAAAACATGTGGAGATATTTCTGTAAAATGATATCACATTGATTCTTGTGTCTTTCACAACTCTTTCAAAGTGAAATGCTAAGTGAGTGGTGCTTAAAGTGTTTTTTGTTAACACAAGTAAACATGACATAATATCACATGTGCAACCAAGCCATTTCAGCTGCTTCGACAAATCTATTATCTCTTTTATCGTGACTCTTGTTTCACTGGACTTGTACCTGAGTGCTTCACATCACGAGTGCAATGCGGTATCAGGTGAGCTTCAGAGCAAGTTTACTAGATAAGAAAAGAAACACATACAGAGCTGGTTATGTGATGCAAACCTTAACATATATAGAGTTTGGTCCAGCAGGATAAGAACTTGTAAGACGTTGAGTACACTTTGAATATATCTTTTTCTACTCTATACATGTTTGATTGTGTCGAAATCCTGCCGACTACGCCAAAATGTTTTGATCTAGAAGGGCAAGGAAAATAAGTAATATCGTGAAATTGATGTTGGGTTATTTTTTTAACATCACTTAGTATGATTATAAACTGTTTTCCTCAGGGGGACCAAAAATGTAGGGCTACCAGACCACACACACACACACACACACACACACACACACACATAGAGACAGGTTGCTGTTGAGAATCCTCAGGTCCTTCTGACATTTAAGATTAAAGTATGAATGTCTCACACTTACACTTTTTAGAATGATTGCAATTCAAAATCAAACTGACAATGATGTCGTTATTGTAGTATTTGCATACTGAATCATGATTTGTCTTGCATTTTATTGCACAGAATTGTCATTGTCATCATTTGTTTCTTAAATATACTTAACCATTGCACTGCACAAACAATGGCATGCTACTGTATACCGTGTTCATACACAGCTGATAGGAACACGTTTTTACTGTACACTTGTGGTGTTTTGTTGTGCAAATGCAAATCTAGGTTTAATAAAGCTGTTCAGACAATCAGTGAGTATTAGGTATTTTCCGAATTATTCCCATCTCTTTGTACCGAAAGTCTTTCTGTTTTGAAAGTCTTTTCCCCACCCAGTCGTGGTATAACATCATTAAAAGCAATTGTCCTTTCTGCAGCATAACAACTTCAAACATGATGTGTTGAGGCTGAGGTGTACAACAGAGAAATGAACATGTCTTTAGACTTGACCCTCAATCTCAAAGCCTCGAGGCAAAAGACAATTTTGGAGACTTTCACAGGAGCTCAAGTCATTTCACTCGGGGAGAATTCCACTAAGATGGAGCAAGATGTTATTATATGAGAGCAGATTAAAAAAAATCACATTGTTCCTGTCTTGAAATGTGGACTGGTGATCAATGTGTGTGTAACTGCTTTGTCCTTAAGATTGTTCTTTTATTTAATACTCCCACAGTCTGTGTGCAGAAACCTCGGGGGCTGGCAGACGCTCATTACCCTTTATGATGCAACAAACTCTGTGTCTGTGATATGTGTTGCATCAAAATGCTTCCCCAGAGAATGTAAATGAATCAAGTTACCTCTGAATTATACCGGCTGAATTATACTATGCACTATTATATGTTGGTACTTTTTAAAAAGAACCAGTGATTCCCTTTATTTCAGTTTGCAGTATTGCCACAATTAGAGGCTGTCAAAAATACGTATGAAAGTGGGTGCTAGCCATTAGCAAACCCCTGGTGACTCCAGGCTGCAAACGCTGCATCAGGGCATTTTTACAGTCAATCTTTTAGGTTAATGAGGTAGACTACAGTATATATATATATATATATGATAAACATGCTGCTTTAAAACATCAAGGAAACATTTTGTGAAACCAAATAAACAGAATAAAATAAAACAGTTGCGGGGGAAATAAATGTAAGCAATATCACACAATCAACAAGTAATCATGATGCATAGATGGAAATGTGATATTGCTTTTATATAGTTCTGCAAATAAAGTTAATGTAGAGAAACTTTGTGTGTTTGCTTTGAAAAACCTGAAAACATGTTGCATTCACTTGCAAAGAATACAAATGTTTTGTGAGTGAACGAATATATATTTAAAAATAAATTTGATTATAAATTACTCATCAGTACTGTATGTATTATTTAGTTATTTTGGTGACCAACTACATTTATTTATATAAAGTTCTGTCATGAAACTCTAGATGGCGCAGGCTAACAGGTTCTTGAACTCACCTGTCATAACATCGTTATCTATAGGGCGCAGCTGATTGGTTCCTGCTGTATCAGTAGCCAATCAGCTCGCTGCACAACCTTCAAATACTTGGGTAGCATTTGCCTTAGCAGTGCAGTGCTTTCAGAAACCCTCCACCTTCCCCAGCTCCACCTGTAGAGATCTGCTACGGGTAATTCATGTTCACTATATTGTACAGCAGCTGAATATCTTACTTGCTCACAGCAGCGGGTCGTGTGTGTATTGGCAGTACAGTAGCAACTCCCGTACTACAGCAAAGTGTAGCAGATCTATTCCATTAAGACCAAACAACATTGTCATACCCATTACCACACCAATCACTCAGAGAGTTGTCATGACAGAAATATTATCAACATCAATGTATAAGATCTACCATAATGCTTACTCAAATAACAAAATAAGGCTTGCGATGTGCATTTACCAGTCTTGATCACATGATCCTTCAGAAATCATTCTAATATGCTGATTTGCTTTTTCATCAATGTTGAAAACAGTTATGCTGCTTCATATATATCTGGGACCGCTTTTTTTTTTTCAGCATTCTTTGATTATTAGAAAATGTTTAAAAGAATTTTAAAAGAATCTTTATTTATTTGAAACATAATTATGTTGTAACATCACAAATTTTTTTTAATTTTACTGTCACTTTCTACTAATTGAATGCATCTATGCTCAATGAAAGTATTATTTTCTCCAAATATATGGAAGCCCATTTTTGTCACATAAAAAAAAATGATTTGGTAAATTACAATTATGATATGAATAAATTAAGTAGTAATTATGACATAAAAAGCTGAAATTATGACATTCTAAGTTGAAATTATGACTTTTGAAGTGAAAATATGATCTAAAAATAAAAAAATATGACATTGAGTCAAAGTTGTAGCCTGTAAAAATGAAGACATACAAGTTGAAAATACACTTTTTATCTAAAAATTACGATTACAATCATAATTTCGGCTTTTTCGTAACAATTTCAACTATAGGCATATATAGTAATGGTTTCGACAATTTAAACTTTTATGACAAAATTTCAACATGTCATAATTTCGATTTTTATGTCATAATTATGATTCAGCAGAGCATAACTTTTTTTTTTCTTATGTGGTATTTTATTTAAACAGAATTACATAAGTGTATGTAATTCTATTTTTTGAATTACAAGTTGCCAATATTACGTGGATCCCAACAGATGCTGAGACACAATACCGTCATTATTAATTTGTGCTTTTTTTGTCATCTATTAATTTAATTCATATAACGTGTTATTTTAAAGTATATAACAGCAATATGACAATAGCCTATAAAAGCAATATAGTCAAACTCTCATTCATTTTGAACAACCACCATTAAGTAATTTCCCTGTAGAGCAGAATTCAAATATTCACTCTGGTCTGAAAGTCAATATTTCCCTGGCAGCCCCAGGCGCTCTTCAGGGTGGCTTCAGCCCTTCGGCCCAGTGATGTTCCTGTAACTCAACAACCAGAGGCATTGGGCAGCCGTGCTCACTCCTCAGCGCTGTAGCCACTGCCAGGTACCCGTGCCAAAGATTTGAGTGTTGTGTCCTCTTTTCCTTGCTGTGGGTATTCAGCCCATTCACCCCTTCTCAGCGGAAGGGAACGGGGGGGAAAAACAAGAGAAAATAATGCACTTCCCCTGGCACTGGGAATGTTATTTGGCTTTGGCTCCCTAACTCTTGTTTCTTTAAGTAATGGGCTGGCAGAGCAGTCCATGTGTGTGACCGTCACGTTTCGTCTGCAATCTTTAATCATTAATGAGATAAATATTCAAAAAATAAACACGCATGGCCATTTTTCAGAGTGCCACAGAGAAGATGTGCTTACGTGCCTACAAAACAAAGATTCTTTATTGGCAACTATGAACAACCTTTAAACATCCACACTCGTAGAAATTAAGGTTCAGGATAAGGAGACATGTCTTAAATGATTGCATAATAATTAAATTATAACATGTTATTACATTGTTTTCTAGAGATAAATGCTTATGAGCTGTTTAAGTTATACAATTTAAACAAAATTAAAAAGGAAATCAAATTAAAAGCCCTTTATGGTCTATATAGAACCTTTTCTTCTAAGAATGCACACTCTAAAAAATTCTGGGTTGTTTCAACTAAATTTTGGGTCAAATATGGATAAACACAAACGTTGCGTTAAAAATGTCATTTAAAAATTTAACCCAACGGCTGGGTTTGTCCATATTTGACCCAAAATTGGGTTGAAACAACCCAGCATTTTTTAGAGTGCATGGAACCTTTCCAAAGGGCAACATTTCTTTATAGTGAAAAAAGGTTCTTTACATTATTAAAAGGAATCCTATTACGCTGTGTGTTTTTTTTCTTTCTATTTTCAACATTCTTTATTGTGCAATGTTGCTGTTAATAATTCCCACCCAAGGCATACGCAGAATAAAGGGGCGGGGCCTGGTTGAGTTAGTCAGTAGTGTGTTAAACTGGCGGTTATGGTAAGGGGCGGGACATTTCCCAAACACACTCGAAGCGCTCAACCAATCACAACACACTGCTCCAGCCGACCAATCAGAGCACAGTGTGCTTTTCAGGAGGAGGGGCTTCATAGAGACAGGAACAGAGCATTACTGACAGACTGGGAAGAGAGGAGCCGCAACAATGGGGAATATGAGGAAAATAATGTGTGTTTTTGAACATTCAAGCATGAAAACTTATTTTCAGTAGACCCCAAAAACTAAATCAAGACTTGGTCCCCTTTACAATGTTCTTCAGACTAAAAGAGGTTATTTGCGAATGCAAAATTGCCCTATCGCTTTAATTATAAGAGTGTATGCTATGCTAAAGAAATAAGTAGAATTATTTTTAGTTTTAATTTTGTTTTACTATAATGCATTATTTTGAGTATCTTCAAACATTCCTTAAACCGTCAAACGCTGCAGTGACAGGCAACAATAAGCAAACATGAAAGCTAACAAGTGTTTTATATCCCAAACCCCTTTACTTTGGCATACATCTCAAACGCAAGCATCCAGCCAGCATCCAGCGCTTAAAACTGACAATTATGTGCAATTTAGATGAGGATGGCTCCAGTAGAAGGCCAACTGAGAGATGGTCTGTCTTTCTCCATCTGTCAGAGTCTCCTGGTTCATGTCCGTGGGGCTCTATTGTGTAAGAGGTTTTTACAGCAGTAACTGAATTATAAAGGAGCCCCGAAACACCTGGGAGGATGTACACCATACAAACCTACGCTTTTGGAAGGGATTGATGGCATGCACTTAAGTTCTGTTACCGCTTCTGGTATTAATGTCGTGCATATTTTGCTCACCTACATGCATTTGATTCTCTTCTGGAGGTGTGGGAAAAGCCTCTCTGCTGGGTTGGCAATCCTTCCACAAAAGTGGCATTAAGCATTCAAGAGCTCCAGATTCTGCTGAGTGTGAACAGACGGGTCTTAGGGTGGCTGCTCTTGCATTCTGGTTGATATCTTATTAAGGCTCTAATTTATGTGAAGTCAAGCCACACGGCTTTTGAGAACTAGGTCTGACGTGTCCTGGTAATTGTCATCTTGGCTGCTTGAAAGCCTTTTGAACCTATGCAGACATCATTTTAAATTGAGAAGATCACTATTTGAGAATGTTTCTTTTAATACACATTTCTCTAGTCAACATGATCTCTCAACATCTTGCACTTCGCATTAGCTACAGGTGAATAGGGTAAACATTTTAACTAATAGAGTTTACCATTCCTCTGCAGTTGACTAATTGCAGTACAAGAAGACAATTGTTCCATATCTGTCAGTCACTTCGACTTGTGTCCCGTTGGGACCCCTAGTGTCTGTCATTGACTAGTGTTAAAGGATAGGGAACATCTCCTCAGCACAAACCTGAATGAGTGATGTACGCCGCTCCTTTATACCCATAAGTCCGGAGAAGTGGCGCATGCAAATTCCAATCACCAATTTTTATTGGCCATTTCTTAAAGTATCAGAGTGATTGGAGCTCCCAAGTATGACCCCTAGTGTCAGTCATCAACACCACGTCTCGTTCTCTGGTTACATTACATGCATTTTTATCTTATCTGAAATATCATGTTTAAAATGCAAATTATGTATTATCTAATTGATCATTGGGATTAAACCAGGTTTAAATGTTTTTACCGAGGGGATTTTGAATATCTCCTTTTATTGATCAAAAAATCTGAAATCAGAATTGTTTTTTAATGCTGCGTTCACACCAAACGCGAATAGAGCATCAAATTTGCGTCTATTGCGTCAAGTTTGCCGCTTGAACATTTTGAATGCATTCGCACGTCCAAAGCAAAATGGACCGAGGCGAAATCCGCTTCTTGTGGGATGGGCCAGTGCTAGGCGGTTCTGTTTGCAAGAAAGGCCGTGAAATTTAAAAATACTTCTGTTATTGTGTCACGAAATGTAGTTTTAAGAGTTGTTCAGTCGAGAATGTAGTTATTTAAAGCTCAAATCTGTAGTTTATTTATAAAGATAGCGCCTATTTAAAAAATTTGATCTGACGTTTCGGAGTTGTGAGATCCAGACGCTCAGCGCTCATGTAACCCGCCTGGAGCAGCCTTACCTCGGCTAGTCCTCCTGACGTCTGCCGCTTGTAAACCAGAAATGCTTAAATTGTCAAGTTAAAATACATTAATGACTCGTTATAACGGAGGTCAAACGACTTCTTTAATTATGTGAGTTTTTCTTCATCTCATTCAGAAATGTACGACTGCAAGTGTTCAGTGTCACATTCAAAGTTAACATCTGAACAATGTCATTCATTCTTTCACGCGGGCATTTAGTCATATTACAAAATAATTTATTGAGGCCAAACATTTAAAATGACATTGTAAACTGAAAAGCTCCTGATTGGTTAACCCGATGCGAATTGACGCCAAAGTTGGGCGTCAGACGCTCAAACCGCCTCATTCGCGCCGCAGGACCTCCAGACGCGCGTAAACGCGTCTTTACATTGACTTAACATTGAAATCACTCGCGTTTGGTGTGAACGCACCATTAGAATAAATTGTTAAATATATATTAGGTGAATTATATATGAACAAACCACTCTGTAAAAACCATCAGAATATGGATAGGAACTCGTAAGTGCTAATAAACTTTAATATTCAGCATATGATGCTGCAAGAACTGAATCTCTGGACCTTGTGACTATTTTAAGAGTGCTCACTGTGAACCTATAGCTAAATGTCAGCTGTTGTGCTCAAATGGGGAAAAATGCTACATGACCTTCCTAACCATGAAACTTTGAACACTGTATCCAAAGCATTCACTGAAATTGCTGACAACTGCTTTTTTTCTCAATATGACCCCAGCTGAACCTTATTTAGTCAATTTCACTGTGCTAGAGAAGGCTCTTGAGAAAAAGTTCAGAAAATGATAACGCTGAACCTTAAAATGCCATTGTCAGCATAAACATGTTGTTTGCAATGAAATTAGTCTTGTTTTATGAGTACAGCTCCCATTATGGCTGTTCATCAGTATACTCTGTGCTTAAATAAAAACACAAGAAAATCAGGTTCATGTTTGCATTTCAATTTTACATTCAGAAACAGAATTACAATCTGATCTAAGCTGCACATTGTTAGCCATATGGTCCCGTTCTGTCAACCAACATTAGCTTGACATTAATTAAATCATGTTCTTGAGAAAAAGATGGCAATGTAAAATGTTGTGCATTCTTAGTATTTATTCTAATATACATGATTTTGTTTTTAGTTGAGTGTGCATGTTTGATGCAAGCAAAACAACAAAGTATAGTATATTCAGATGCCATATTTGTTATTTACAGCAGTGTTGAAGATACATTACATAAGCTGCATGCAAACATGATATAAAATAAAAGTTAACAGCTTCCTGTTGTCCATGAAAACAAGTTATAATAATCTGGCAAAAAAAATAAAATGTGATATCGAACGGATTACGGATCAGAAACTAACACTTTAAAGTTGAAAAATGAAGTATAATACATATACAAGTCTTTTTTGTTACATTGGGTTGCACAGTTTTCATTTAAGACACTTTTTTTCATACACGCACGCATACAAATGCGTCCATTCATATTAGGCACGCAACACATACACATACACACACCACATGTACGGATAGGTGAAAAAGTAACGGCCATCCGCCTCCCAAGTTTCATTAAAAAGCATCCCAATCACCTCTTCTGCTGTCTACCACTTCTTTCATGCATTTGTTCGTGTCTTTTATTATTTTATGCAATCCAGAACACTCTAACCTGCCGCGCTTCGTATCTCTCGGTTCAAATCCTTCCTTCCCGCTCTGCCAGAAAGCCCGCTGTCATTTGCTGACGGAAAGCATGAAATTACCGTAATAAGCCGTATATTGCCTAAAAGCGCATGTTGTCTACTGTCAGAGGCAATTTAAATGGTTTTGATAGAGCAAACGGCTGAAGAGTTACGGTACAATGAATACAGCTCGCTGATCTGTGTCAGCGACGACACATTCGGTTCTAAAGCGTTAACACAGAGGGAAATCATTGTTGTGTCCGTGAAGATGTGAAAAAATAGGCATAAATCTAGATTACACATTTACCCAAATTATCATACGCCTGTTTAACCGAAGCTAATTTGTGTCGGTTTCTCCCATCATCCTCATACATTGTCACTTCTCTGTGTTTTACGGCCCTGACGAAAACGTCGTCTCCTCGGCTGTGAACCGCTCCTAGCGTGCGCCGCCAAACCCGCCATTATAATAGCAATCCGCCGTGGAACAAGCGCGCCGGCTCTTAAAGGGAATGTGAGAGGACGCTCTGATTGGTTTATTTCACGTTACGCCCAAACCACACCTATGAGTAATGAAGCAACTTCAGACCAACACATTTTAGATTTGCGCCGGGCGCAAGAGTCGTTTATCCCGCCGGTATAATGGCAACAGTGCCCGGGATCTGCCCGGTTTGATACTTGCGTTTCAGGTTAAAAAGTAAAACTAAAATAGTTGGTTTAAGCTGTGTTATCACATTTGTATTGATTTGATGTGTTGGCTGGTTGATGTATATCATCTGGACTGGAGTGCTACGCCACACAGCTCATCTGAGTTCCCCCTCAAAAGCTGGCTCTTGTGGGTATGTCTAATAAATATAACCTCTTGACCTGCTGTGCGGTTCATTACTGCCATCCAGTGTTTGACAGCCACAGTCGTCCAATGCATGTTGTTATTGTCCAAGCAAAGAATGATCTGCTTGGATTTCCCTTAGAAACGTTGTTTTATCGCAAAAGCTTATTATTATTTCCCATCACAAATGTTTTGTGAGTGAATGCATATAATTCTTTTCTCCCTTCTCAGTTGTACTATCAATCTGCTTCAATTCTTGAGGATGCATGTGGAAAATGAAGGTTATGTTCGCTTGCAAGTTGGAAATGTTTGTTACATTTCAAATCACACCTGAGCAGAAAGCTGCCATACGGATGTATGTGTGAGGTAATATTTTAAGGAGATGGACTTTCCTTTAAAAAGAGGTGATAGAAATACAGGAGTGGGTGGAGGACTGGCACAGAGAAGAGTGAAGTAAACCCTGAGTGTGAAGAGCCCATTGTGCCGGTGAAATTATGATAATACCTTATAGCAGCAGTGCTAAAAATCAAGCGCACTTAAAGCAGTTCCTCTCCCCTGAGGTCTAAGCACATCTGTGCCCCGTTCCACACCTCCATCCTTTCACTGTACCTGCGAATATCAAAAGATGCTGACAGCCATAATTAACTCCATCATGCCACACTTAAAATCAGAGGGAATGAAAGCCAGCCAACGAAATGACCCATTTCTATTTTTATTCAAGCTCGCCGCGTGTACATCCACTCTGTATGTATGAGTCCGAGTGAAAGCGCCACAACACTAATGACAGCAATCCAGAAAAATTAGAGCTGGTCCATATTGAGAGGGTCACTTGGTTTGCACCTGAACAGATGGGCTGAGCGGATTCATCGGAAGCTGACGATAGACACACTAGAGTTATGCAAGCCGGAGCTTGTCTCAAGTCCCACCAGAAAACATAAAAGCATATGCCTGGTAAAAATTGCACTAGTTTGTGATTCACATATTTGGAGTCATGTGCATATGTTGTTTCAGGCATGCGTGTGTGTGTGTGTGTGTGTGTGTGTGTGCAAAGACACTGAATGAGACAGCAGCAGCACGTCCTCCGAGACCAAAATCCTCTTCAGTGGCATGGAAACAGAGTATGTATAATAATTAGTTCATTGAGGAGTTGCTACTGGAAGAAGGTGCTGAAAATAACCCCGCTGCTGACCGCTGCGCATCACTGAGGGCTCTCATATTCCAGTTGACCTTTGTCACGTTCACACACGACACACTGAGACACACTGAGACACAAAGACCTCTGTGATCTAAAGAGAAGAACGCCTTAGAAAAATGAAGGTGCATGTGAGCCTTCAGAGACCTTAACATCAAGAGTGGAAGAGAAACTATAACCACATGGAGATATAAATAATATAATATACAGTATATACAGTATATATATATATATATATATATATATATATATATATATATATATATATATATATATATATATATATATATATGCAGTGCAGCCTTTCAAATTTGCCGGGACAGTGACCAGCGCCTCTCACTGACCTCCTTGACCGCTTCAGTCATGTGACACTGGCTCTGAACGAAAACGCGTTGAGGTAACATTATAGTGCTTTTTGTCCCTCTCTGCTATTATAGTTTTACAAAATGGCGGAACGACATGGAAGCATCCATGGACTTACCCGTCCCATGTAAATAAAGATAAGAAATGCTTTGCTTACGAGGATAAGTCAGGTCATTGGCAATTGGTAATTTTACACCAATGAGGACATATTTGTGAATAAAAACGTTGATTTTAGTTAATTAAACACTTACAAAGCTAAACAGTGTACATTTAAGGTACATTCCAACCCGATCTCACGACAATTCGTACGAATTTTACGAGGTGGCTAATTCGTACCAATTCATACGACCTCACTCGTACGAATTTGTACGTTTTTTTGCTAAATCGTACATATTTTACGATTTGCCAAAATCTTATGAATTCATACGAATGACCTACCCCTGACCCCGCCCCTAAACCTACCCATCACGTGGGTTTAGACAAATCGTACAAATTCGTATGAATTGGTCGTGAGATAGCGTTGTACATTCTTAGGTTATAGAGTTCGGGTAAGTTGAATAATCAGCATTTTCTTTTTAAGTCACATCCCCATTCTTATTATGAACAATTTCTGGTGATACAACTGGTTTTAGCCGACATCACCTGTCCCTCTTTTCCTCCAATCACCAGTCAAACTTTTCAGTATGCATTCAGTTCCCATTGAATAAAGTCACACCGTACCATTTCTCCAACTGAGAATCTAATGCCAAAAAGAAATGTGTTAGTAAACTGAATTGCGAATGCCGTTTTATGTCAAATCATTAACAGTGAATCTACAGAACAATACTAACAGAGAAGCTTGCCCATGCAAACACCACTACTTATGTGTGCTTTCATTATAATTATAAAACCGTGTTAGTCATCATTTAACATTTGATTTAAGTGTAATTCTAGTCGTGAGCCAGATTTCTCGGAGATGTTTGTTCCCGAGATGTGAGGAGAAGGTCTTTGAGTCACAGAGACGCTCTTTCCTTGTGTTCTCCTGACCCGATAATGCCTGTTTCAATATCAGCGGGATCAGATGCGGCAGATGTTCACAGTCCTGATTCTGTTTGCTTCACAGCGGAGGAGAGGGGATGGAGATGAACAGCTGGCTCTGCTCTCCTGCTCGTGGTGGAGAAACACATTAGCCGTACATTCACTGCCCGTTCGTCTGGACACACGACGGCCATCAGCTCTTCTGAGTGGGTGGGCAAAAATTCATTAAACAATTCGGAGCTGAGAAGATTACCTCTGACTTTACCTCAACGAGTACTTTCAAATGATTCAGTCTAAATCAAGCCGTTTGTCTCATCCAGGGCTGCGCTTCCCAAAAGCAGTGTTAACTATATTCTCAAGTTCCATCGTTTTATAAGCAGTTCAGCGAGTCTGTGTTTCCCAAAACCGTCGTTATAACGAACATTCACAAACAGCATCGCAGAGTTGTGTGTGTGAGCGACAGATCTCCACCTGTAGTTAGAAGAAGAGTTTCTAGTTTGCATGACATGTGGACTCAATAAATCTTGATCTTGAGTCAATAAGCAAGCTGACAATCTGTACAATCTGTGTCTTTTTTATTTAGAATACAAACAAATGTAATTTACATCGTTTAGTTTGTCAAGAGATGTAAAGTGTAGTGTTTGAAGAGTGCGCATGTGTGAACGAGCTCTAATGCGTAAGAACGAGACTATAATCTGGAAATAAAGCAAAATAACTGAGAAAAATTAGAAATAGTCCTCAGATGCATGTCTGTAATTTATATCAAAACATGTATCGTTACATTCGATCTCAAACAGTTTCATTAAAATAAGTTATTAGTGATTATGTACATTCACTAAATTATGAAAATAAAATATATATTTCTCGCTAGAAATGTAAATCAAAACGTATTTTTATGCAGAAACTAACACAAAATATTGATTTTTTTTTCCACTATAAATGAGAGAAATGTCCATGTTTTTTGTTCTCACGGACGGAATCTTGAAAGTCACGTGACTTGGACGCAAAACAATAGGAAAAGAATAGGCAAAAAAATAATAATTTAAAATTTTTAAAAAAATTGCACTTTTGGACCAACGTAGTCAGGGTACGTTTTTATATGAGACTGGGTTGAGTAGTGAAGCAGCGAGTTACGTAATTGTACAGGGAACGTATCTGATTGGCTGCTTCAGGACTGTTTGATTAAAGCTACTTCATATTAATACTTTAGTATGAACATCACAACCCAAATGTTACTACTTTTTTTTTTTTACAATGTGCACTGATAAATCGTACACAACAAGAACTGCATGGGTCAATATGGTTTTCACATGTATTTTATGATTGAACAGAATGATCAGTTTGTTGATGAGGAATATAATCATTCAATCTGGTTGCAAACCTGAGTTCTGTTGATATTTTTCCATAACTCAGAAAGCATTCTCCTGTTTCCATAGCAACTAAGAGAAACAGTAAATTGGTCAAACTGTGTTCTTGCTCTGATCTCAAACCGGGCTTCGAATAGAGAAGAGATCACAAACACATCAACACCAGAGTAGCCTGACTATATTCTATAACATGTAACTTGTGTGTATACGTGTAAGCGCAGAAGTGTCTCTTCTGGGATCTAATACACGTTTAGTTCAGTCAACACAATCAGTGTTTCAAAATGACATGATGTAACACACCGAAACCCCAGGCTAAATGATTTGAGCTGCGTTTGGGCAGATACTGGATAAACACAGCTTTACATTTTATGACATAATTTAGTGTTTTAAAAAACAACACAAAGATTTGTACACAATACAGCAAGTAGGGTGGACAGGAGGCAAACGCAGCACACAAAACATCTCGAATCACAAATAATGTATGACATATTGTTATAAGCACATCAAAGTTGTCTATTTAGTCTGCATGTTGCTGGCTAAAAGTCCACATGAATGACAGATGCTCAGCCTGTTGCTGGTAGAGGCGTCATGAGGCCGAAGCATTTTTAACACTAAATGAATAAAAATGCGTGTGCTGGAGTAATATGGATTTTCATTGCTTTTCATTGCTTGTCAGTTTCTGGTCACCATCAATGTTTATTGCAGGGAATAAGAGCAGAGTGAACATTAAACATGCTAAACGTCATAATCCTGATATCCTTGTGAAATATGTTGTACATTTGCAATATACCTTAAAAAATATACTAAAGTTTCACACACTTATTTGTATTTAAATATTGCAATTTAAATGTGTATTAAATGAAATTAGCTTAGTAGGGCTTAAGTATGACGTAAATACATATTTATGCAATTTCATAATTACTTATATTGTCTTTGAAACATGGTTAAAGTAATGTTGCATGTACTGTCAAGCATTTAACTAAAATATACTTTAATGTAATTTCTGTCAAAAAAAATTATGTCATGCATCTATGTGTTAATACACATGAAGTTGCAATTTAGTACATTTAAAACATATACAGTATATTTTAAGAAGCATAGCTTCTCTTTAAGTACACTTCAGTGGCCTTTCATTTAATATTATATTTGTAAGCGGTGTCGGGGGTAATGTATGACAAGTAATGTGCGTTAAGTAATCAGATGACTTTTATATGTGAGTTAATGTTTCAAATAAGTGACGCAAGTCATGTTGTTATCCCCTTGACTGACAGCTCTCCTGTCCTCATGTTGAGAGGATTCATGAGTAAGTTCAGAGGCGTTGTGTGTGAACATGACATTATTGCAGATATACATTAAAGTGAGAATTTACTCATCTCACATGTACAAAAACAGGTTCAGTATACTAGTTCAGATAACCAACGCAATTAGATATTTAGGGAGTAACGCAATATTGTAACGCATCTGTACTTCAAGCCGGACAATCACCACACATCCACAAACTACATTTCCCATAATCCTTTGCCCAGACTAATCAGCCATGATCTCATTTACCTGTATGTCTTTACCTTGATTAGCTCACGCCATATTTCACATTCATGCAAAGTCTTGTTAGTTGTTTACACTGTGTCTCTGAGTGTTTTCCTGGTGTTATGTCTCTTGGTTTAGGATTTCTTGCCTGTCTCTGGATCAGTCTTCTGCCTGTGTTTGACCTTGCTTGTACTTTGCATTACGTGTTTGGATTGTCCCTGTTAAATAAACTGCATTTGGATCCTCAACCTTCTTGTGTCTCAGAGCAGATCGTGACAGCATCACTTTTAAAAGTAACTTTCCCCAACACTGTCTACTAAGTGAAGTGTCTACACTAAGTGAAATTAAATAGGCACACTTCTATTTAACATGGCTATCTGTGTGATTATCAAGAGGGAGAAACTGCGAATGTAACTTATGCGCAAAATTGGAATATCGCATAAACATATGCAAATAAAGCAGCGTTTCCATTCCATGTGTTCAAGAGAACTAAATCGTCACTTCCTGGGAAATTTCTGAACAATATCTGTAATAAAAATGGAATTTGCTGCAATCGGGTCTGTGTCTCTGAACGTCAGACGAAACACGGTAAACGCTGTCGTGTTCTCTGGCGTTCGGATGCTGGTGTTCGGTAACACACTCGTGTGAGATGCTTCTGGAGGGAATTATCTTTCTGATATGATTTCTGATTCTAACCAAATCTTTCTGATCACAGACTTTGACGTTTCAGAAACACCAAACCAACATTAGAGATGCTGCGATGCCATTGGTCCACTGGTTAGTCCAGTTATCCAATCACTGCCTCCTCTTTGTGAGAAGTTTTTCTTCTTTTTTTTTTGCACATTGATGAATTTATTCAGTAAATGTGTTTCCAACGTAGTTTATGTGCATGTCTTCTTATCTTATGTATTTTTTAATTTATGCACATCTTGGCATTTCTATCCATTGCTTTAAAAAAAAAAATGTTGGTTTAACTTAAAAAAGCAAGTTACCTTATTGCCTCAAAATTTTTAGTTTGTTGTAATTAATTTTTTAGTTAGTACAATGAAGAAGAATGGTTTAATAAACAGAAACTCAAAATAGTATGTTATCTTCACACATTAGTTATCGAAGTTGATTTGACAATAGATAAAAACAAGTGATAAGTCAATGATTTAAAATCATTAATGAAATAAATAAATAAATAATAAATGATTTAAAAGATAATAAAATGATTTTTTTACAGTGCACATTGATGAATTTATTCAGTAAATGTGTTTCCAACGTAGTTTTTGTGCATGTCTTCTTATCTTATTTTTTTATTTTTTTTATTTATGCACATCTTGGCATTTCTATTCGCCGCTTTTTTAGGCAATATCCCAAAATGCACTTTAAATAGGTGGATGGAGCATAGAACATAGTGTCGATTGAGCAAAACAATGGTGCATAAGTGATCATTACCCGATGATATAATGCAGTTGTGTTCATTATTCTGAGTGTATCAAACCATTTCCACACGGGATATTTGAATTCTTTCCATTGCACACAGACTTCATTTGAACAGTTTTGAGATTCCTTCTTGAACCGTTCTCTATACAATGGCTCGCCGTCTCCTTCTGCATTATGTATTTGGAAGCGGCAAAATCGGATATGAATAAGCTTCATTTTTTCCACTCTTCAGAACACCATCTTATCTCTCAGACAATACGGGCAGACGCCACTGACGGATGTGACACAGACAGCAATGGATTATATTAAGAAGCAAGCGTGGACGCCGGCGGCCTGTCACTTCACATTTCATGTGACCATCATGTGGAGATGCTGAACGGAGAACTGGGAAAGTGAGGAAGACTCGGTCCCTGGAGATGATGGCCAATAGTTTCTGTGCTGTTGTAAATCAAAGCCTGTCTCTCCTGGAGTGAAAACCCGGCAGGATTGATCTCAGATCCGGCAAGAGTTGGAGAGTTTGGAAGTGTGCATTTAAAAAACAATCCTATCTACACTTACATTAACATGCATCTCATGTGATCACTTGAGATTGGATTTTGTGGAAGAGAGAGTCTCTGATTTCATGACTTACTATTGTATGTCAGTATGCACTGTTGCTCTCAGGTATTCTTGAATTTTAATCTCACCACAAATGCGCTCTTGCGAGCAGAGTTTACATCAATATGGTTCTTTTTTTTTTTTTTTTTTACGTTCATCTTTCTTTAGTGTGTAATGTTGCTGTTTGAGCATGAACATCTCTGCAAAGTTAAAAAGCACAAAGTCCCTCTAGCAGGAGTTCTTCTCTATATCAGTGTCAGTGTTTCTGAACTCCTGAAACGCCTCCATTGTAGTCTTGAGTTTCTTCTGGGAACGAACACGTCACAATATTCCTCATTATAATAATTAATGCGCAGAATAAAGGGGCGGGGCCTGGTTGAGTTAGTTAGTAGTGTGTTAAACTGGCGGTTATGGTAAGGGGCGGGACATTTCCCAAACTCACTCGAAGCGCTCGACCAATCACAACACACTGCTCCAGCCGTCCAATCAGAGCACAGTGTGCTTTTCAGGAGGAGGGGCTTCATAGAGACAGGAAGTGAACAGAGCGTTACTGACAGACTGGAAAGAGAGGAGCCGCAACAATGGGGAATATGAGGAAAATAATCAGCATTCAATCAGGAAAATCTGTTCTAGTCGAGCCTGAACTACAGCAAGACTTTGATTGTGAAACAGTTTATATGATCTGTAGGCTACCACAAAATATAAATATAATGTATAATGAAGAAATTTAATTTCTTATTAACAATTCCAACTCTGTGCATGAATGGATTATTTTTGCTTTTTTTCTAGCAAAATAATCAGATGTTAATCTGAGCAGAAGTGCTTCTGGACACAGGACACACTTGAATTTACACTATGTCAATGTGCCAATGACATGGAGACCTTGACATGTGGTTTGAGTTTTGGACCCTGTTTATGCTTTGAAAACATTTTATTCAGACTTTAAATTCTGGTTAAGTCACATTAATTTGCTGCATGTCTGATCAGCCCGATGCAGCCTTGGTGAGCAGAAGACACTTCTCTCAAAAACATTACAAATATTACCGACTCCAAGCTTTTAAATGGTGGTGTACATGAAATGTTTATTAAGGATTGCTTATGGATGTCAGGTGTACATAAAATCTATAAGCATCAAAATATATGTACATACTGCCAACATATTGATGAATAAATGATGGGGGAAATGGTCAATGCATTAATGTTACTCCTTCCTCGCCTTCCATCAAAATCAATGTGAATGTGTTTCTGAGTTTATCTCAAACACACACAGATACACACATGCATGCACCAAACAGGACTAATAAATATTAGAAGCAAACACAAGCGGACGAGATCAGGACTGTCAGGAGTGAATACAGTCGTATAAATGTTTAAAGCCTTCCTTGTGAACAACATTAATTGAATTTGGAAGGCAAAACAAAACCTTCTTCCTCTAGAGTCATGCCGACACACAAGGGCAGTTCGACGGTTTCAGACACAGTGAATAAATAAAGCCATTCTTTCTCTCCAACTCTGACAGGCTTTAATTAAATAACGAGTCCGGCGCCATTTCTCGTTTTAAGCTCAAGGTGCTTCTTCTAAAGCGTATCCCACAAACCCCAGCTCTGTGTCGGGTGAAGATAAAGCTCAAATATAACGGCTATGAAATATAGGTAATGAACATCGCACAGCTCGGATTTCCAAGAATGAGTGGCGTCACTCTGGGCAAGAAATGTGCATTAAGGTAGATCCTCTGAATTGGTTTGATGTGCGGTAAGAGATTCTGTGCACTTCCGTCATGCATTTCCCCGGCGCATTACACACAGCAGAACTTTCTGGAGAATAATGAAGACCGGAGGGTGTGTGTGAATCCTGCATTATCACACAGAACCATGCCATCTTCACTCCACCGCACATTCGTTTAAAAGAAGATAGTCCTGCAAAAACACAGACCCGTCCAGTTACAACCTGACGGACATGTTCAGTGGCCAAACACAGTTTATATAAGATTCACTGTCATATATAGCCTATATTCAGAGATTTATTCCTCAATGTCTTAAAGGGATAGTTCACATTGAAATTAATTTTTGATATGTTTTATTTTACCTCAAGGGCATCCAAGATACTTTGTTTCCACAGTATTTTCAATTTTGATATTTTTAGGTCAAACCGTTCTTGTCTGTCAGTCATATCATGCAGGTCTATGGGGTACTCCTCAAAGAGCATGCACAGAGAAGTCCAAATTAAACATGATTTAATGACTCGTAAATGTAAGTACACATTGATGGCCTAAGACACGAAACGAGAAAACAAACTGTATTTATATCGTTTTTACCTCTTGTAACACAGCCACGTCCAAAGTGAACTGAGGGCGCGAGCGCTTCCTGGTGTGTGATATATATATACACTAGATGTCGCATTAAAGACATTCGTTCCAATGAACTGCCATAGTCAAGGCGACATCTAGTATATATATATATCTATGCACCAGTCTGCGTACACGTCACACACCAGGATGCGCTTGCGCCCTCAGATAACTTGGACGTGGCTGTGTTACAAGAGGTAAAAACGATATAAATACTGTTCGTTTTCTCACACAAACCGCTCGTTTCGTGTCTTAGGCCATCAATGTGTACTTACATTTACGAGTCATTAAATCATGTTTAATTTGGACTTCTCTGTGTATGCTCTTTGAGGTGGACCCCATAGACCTGCATGATATGACTGACAGACAAGAACGGTTTGACCTAAAAATATCAAAATTGAAAACACTGTGGAAACAAAGACACCTACATCTTGGATGCCCTTGAGGTAAGATAAAACATATCAAAAATTTATTTCAATGTTAACTATCCCTTTAAGTGACACATTTACACATCCATTCAAAGGTTTGGAGTCTGTGTGATTTTAAAAACTATATTTATTTGATCAAAAATACAGTAAAAACGGTCATATTGTGAAATATTATTGTAATTTAAAATTTGAATATTGTAACATTGTATTTATTCCTGTGATCAAAGCTGAATTTTCAGCATCATTACTCCAGTCTTCAGTGTCACGTCGTCAGTATAACATCAGAAATCAATAATATGATGATTTAATGCTCAAGAAACCATGAACCATTCATTTGGGGTAAGTTGTAATTAATAATGTATATATACAGGTGAAACTCGAAAAATTTGAATATTACTGAATATTTATTTCAGTAATTCAACTTAAATATTTAAACTAATATATTATATAGACTCATTACATGCAAAGTGAGATATTTCAAGCCTTTATTTGTTATAATTTTGATGATGCTTACAGATTATGAAAACCCCAAATTCAAAATTAGAATATTGTGAAAAGGTTTTCATAAGCCATAATCATCAAAATGATAACAAATAAAGGCTTGAAATATCTCATGTAATGAGTCTATGTAATATATTAGTTTCACATTTTAAGTTGAATTACTGAAATAAATGAACTTTTGCACAATATTAAATTTTTTTGAGTTTCACCTTTATATACATGTGTTTAGCAAGGACATTAATTTGATCAAAAGTGACAATATAGAAATGTATAATATATTTAATTTAAATGCTGTTCTTTTGAACTCTCTCTTCATTAAAGAATCCTGAAAAAATGTTATCATTGTTTCTACAAAAATGTTAAGCATTTGATGGACACAAATTACTGGATCCCATAAATGTTCAATAGGTCAATACGTGTGCATGCACCCCCCACAGACATGCTCATGCTATAATGTGCATCAGACGTCACACACTCTTCTCTGAAAGCCTGTCCGCTGTGTGTGTGCTAATGCGGTCTGCCACTAATGCTCAGCGAGACATGTCTTCTGCCATATCAACTCTTTGAAATACATAAATAAGTAAATACGGTTGTGCGGATTCTGCCGTTCCTCTAATTGCGAGTGTGTACTGATGTATTGGAGATGAAACAGACCAGAAATCATGCTTGACAAGCGGAGGAACGTTACGTCTGAACAATTTGTTCAATTTCTGTTTTCTTCTTTTACAAGCATCTTTTTAGCACAATATGTGTGGCGTGTTTCTAGTGCAGCTCAGGTGCCACATCCATTCAGTGTCTTTATGTATAATACTGTAGGTGTGTGCCGAATAATGTGAGGGTGGATCTCACAAAACCTGTCTAAAATATGTCTGTCATGGAAACTATACACGATTTTGGTGAATGATAATTACTACAACTAATAGTAACAATAATTTCACAAAACCAGTCCAGGTCATATCAGACACCAAACAATATATACACTCTAAAAATGCTGGGTTGTTTTAACCCAAATCTGGGTCAAATATGGACTAACCCAACCGTTGGGTTAAGATTTTTAATTAAAAATGTAACCCAACGGCTGGGTTTGTCCATATTTGACCCAAATTTGGGTTGAAACAACCCAGCATTTTTTAGAGTGTATATATATATATATATATATATATATATATATATATATATATATATATTTTTTTTTTTTTTTTTTTTTTTACTAAAGTGTGTATGTCAGGTTAAATTTGTAATTATGATCAACGCAAAATAGTTATTGGAAATACACGTTTGACAAGTTGATGTATTTTGGCACGTCTCCCTCTTCTGATGTCACAGCTCAGCTGTGTTTTAAAAATATGATCTTGACAGACATGGCTATAAAGGCTGTAGGGCAATTACAGTAATAATTTTAATGATAATTACATTTTCACTCAGACATCTATACCTTATTTAATATATCTTTAAAACAAATTAACCTGACATACACACTTTAAACTATATTTTGCAGACTTTTTCTTCACAATCAACACACGCACACACACACACGCACGCACGCACACACACACACACACACACACTCACACATACACACACACACACACACTCACACATACACACACACACACACTAAAAAATGCTGGGTTGTTTCAACAAAATTTGGGTCAAATATGGACAAACCCAGCAGTTGGGTTATTTTTTTTAATTAAAAATGTTAACCCAACGGTTGGGTTAGTGCATATTTGACCCAGATTTGGGTTAAAACAACACACAAATATTAAGCACAACTGTTTTCAACATTGATAATAATCATAAATGTTTCTTGAGCATTAAATCATCATATTAGAATGATTTCTGCAGAAATGAAGGATCATGTGACACTGAAGACTGGAGTAATGATGCTGAGAATTCATTACTGAGAAAGAAGCAGCTTATTGCAATATATCTTAATGGTCATACAAACTATTTTTTTTTTTTTTTTTTAAGTTTTGCATGAAAAATCACCTGGACAAGAGATGGACCCAAAAATATCTCAACTTTCACTCAAGTGCATGCTTAAAAGAGCCGTTTCTGCCCCATATTGTAATGATGGGATGAAAGCGCATCACACACTCCGTCCCTCATTAGCGACCCGTGCGGCAGAAATGTCCCAACAAAGAACAAACTAAACCCTCATGCACCCCCTCCGGCACATTAAACCTAACAAAGTGACTGTGTTCTTGGCACGGAGGTCCGTCCACAGCCACCCACGTTTCTCAGAGTTAATTTTAGGCAAAACGAGTGATTTGTTTAATGATTGCAGCCCAGCAGGCCAGACTCTATTTTTACAGGAGGACAGCGATGTGTGACCGTGTGTCCGGCGTACAAACTACAGTATAATCCACAGAACAAAGACAAGACGCAAGCAGGCCTTTATTTGAAATAATAGCCTAATGCCTCCCGAATCTCAGAGCGGCTTCATTCTTTGATAATTAGTTGGCATTCTCAGCAGAAAATAAACAAATAATGGAGGAGTGTGTTCGTTGTGTGCACAGCTGAGCGTGTGTTTGCCAGCATCAAAGCTTCGTCCCCTCCTGGCCCAGCGTGTGCCTGCTGGATGCGGTCAGACATTTGCAGACACACACACACACACACACACGCACACACACGCACACACACACTCACACACTCACACAGCTGGGGTTGCTGCAGCTTTGCTCTGATTGGGTGAATCTCTGCTGCCCCCTATAGGAAGATACGCTGCAAACACTTACATCTTTACATACAGAAATCACTGTGAGATGATATTCCTGTTCAAACACACTTTAGGCCTAAATATAAGATTTATGTATTTGAATTCCATATCAAATTTCAATAAATTTAACATACAGCTTTAACATAATCAAACTAATGAACTTTAACGTGATGCATATTTGTCAGTTTCCTATAGCGGCCTGAACATTTACTTCTTAACCCTTTATCCAAATGTTATTCAAATATCTTAAAGATTGTGTGAGCATATTGTGTAGTTGTGCTTGTAGCTGATTATTTTATTTGTGATAATGACAAATTGTGGCAACATTATTTCTGGCCAGGCAAAAATTATGAACACAAGCAAAAACAAGAGAGAACTGACATAATATTAATAACTGATTATGTTGTAGTCAATGTATATTTTTTTTCCTGTGAGCTTTTTGGTTTACTATAATTAGGTCATTTTTTTTTTTTATATATATAATTTTGTTAGATAAATTACATATTTAAAATATATACATATATATATATATTTTCCTCATGTTTGGATGGTTTAATCGAACTTATAGGGTCAATAAAACAAATATTCCCTCCAGACATCACTTTTGGCCGCTACTGTAAATGAAAAAGAAAAGATTTCTTCACTTAAAACAAAAATTATAATTCTTAGTTGATGTATAGTGTACTGTATATATCATATCTCTCACAATAGACTCAAGTTCAAACTGAGATCTTTGCCTGTTTCTCAGATTTTATCACTATTTTTAATGCATTAAGTTAAAATAAATATAGAACATACCATATATATATATAGTATATAGTATATATATATATATAAAAATCATAGAAGTGTTGCCTTGTAGATTTCCTTCATATGACCACAGTACATTGGGTGCTATCTTCATGGACTTGTCTTGCTGTGAGCCGTAAAGCGTCCTCTGAGTTACTATTGTGTAGCTTCACTAAACACTGAACACACGTGAGTCTTTAGCTCCTTTCATCCGGTCTCTCCGCTCTTTATCAGGAGTCGACCTCATGACTCGACAGCAGCTTCCAGCATGGCATTGCTTCTGCAGCGTTCATTATGTTAAAGCCTTTGACATGTAAAAATGAGCAGCAGAAAGCCTTCTCAACATCTCCAACAACAAACACCCCATGAGAGTCATGCAAAAATATTTTCATCTCATGAAAAACAGGTGCACAGCAAAAAAAAAAAAAGAAAAAAAAAGAGAGAGAGAGAGAAAGGATTTGACTCAGTTGCCTTGAAGGAACGCTCGGCCTGTTCAAATACAGCCCAGGCTTTTGCCTCGGGAACAGCTGTGTGTGAAGATAAAACTCGTGGAGTTGGTGAGGTAGTTTGGTAATAGGATTGCCTAAAGCTGAAGATGTCGACACGAGGAAGCAAACCCTGATAATCTTGACATGAACGTTCCCCTGCTGCTTCAGGCTCTCGCTTCACAACCTGCAAACCTGCGACCCAGAGCATCGTAACATTGAGGAAACCTCTGCTCGACTCACGCCACTAATAATGCTGCTGGGTTAACTAAATAACACGTGTGACTGAGTTCAAATGTGTCTCTGACGCACTAGAAACCAAATCTACAGTATGATAATGTGTCACCCACATTAATAATGTGATAATGTTTTTGTTTTTTTGATGGCATAATTTTATGTTTTAGGGCGATAAATGTTCAAAAGTTCATTGTCTCTTCTGCTCACCACGGCTGTATGTATTTAAAAAAAAAAAGCAGTAAACGCATTAATATTGTGAAATATTATATTTCAAGTAACTGTTTCCTATTGTAATATACTTTAAAATGTAATTTGTTCCTGTAATTCATGAATTCAGAAATCATTATGTGATGATGTGATGTTCAAGAAACATTGGGTCGCAATATTTTTGTGTAACCATGATTTTTTTTTTCAGGATTATTCGATGAATAGAGCATTCAATATATATATACATTTTTTTTATATACTTTTTTTTTTTGTAAATGTCTTTACTGTCAGTTTTGATACATTTATTGTGTCCTTGCTGAAGAAAAGTATTAATTTCTTTATATAAAAAATACTGACCCCAAACTTTTGAACCGTAATATGTTAACAAGCAAAGGTTGTCTTAATATCCAATCAGAAGAGGTTACATAAGATCAGAAGGTAAATATGATTATATCAAATATGGACAAATATATATAAAACAGGGTTGAAACAACCCAGCATTTTTTAAAGTGTATATATATATATATATATGTGTGTGTGTGTGTGTGTGTGTGTGTGTGTGTGTGTGTTGTCAAAAATAACTGAAATAAAACAAGTTTAAGTTGAAATAATAGTATTACTAAAACTAAAACCCAACTAAATCTGATATTAATACATATATATTTTTAACTCTAAAAAATGCTGGGTTGTTTCAACCCAATTTTGGGTCACATATGGACAAACCCAGCAGTTGGGTTAAAATTTTAAATTACATTTTTAACCCAACGTTTGGGTTTGTCCATATTTGACCCAAAATTGGGTTGAAAAAACCCAGCATTTTTTCGAGTGTGGCAAGCTTTTTTATTCTCCCAACAAAAAGTTATCCAAAAATAAGCCATAAATGTGAATATTATCCTCCCAGATGCCCAATTCAAACAAACTTCAGTCTAGACACTAGTATTTTACATCACAGATGCTGTTAGATTGTGGAAGAAAGAAGACACATATAAAGAGGGAGCAGTGCTTTAAGTCTATTCAGCATCTGAATGAAGGCAAAGGTCCCTTAACGCCTTCAGAAACAACCTCCAAACACAAATAATCGCCTGCGATTTGGCCTCATTCCAGAGAAAGGCTGTGCTAATGTTTGATTAATGGTCCCCGCGTGCACTTCACGCTCCTCTAAAGATTGGGGACTGGGCGACGGGGATCAGCCGGGTGTAGGTGACCTTGTGTAGCGCAGGCCGGAGCCCACGTCCAAAATACAACATCAGCAACATTTTCTGCTCTGGTGACTCTTCATCTGAGGTGCCCTCACTTCTCCACAAACCACTGAAGAACTAGCCAAACTCCACATATGTGTTCCCGGGAGCGAGAGCAGATCGGATGCCAGCGGGGGAGACGTGTAGCCATCACTGAAGCACTATACGCCACTGACCCGCGGCTTACAGAGTTGCTAATGCTAAACTAATGCTGCAACTCCAGCCGGGTCTCAGAGACTCAGATGTCATCTTTTCACACGGACTAATTGTGACACCCGACCACAAGATGGGTCACAATTTTGATATTAAGATTTGTACATCATCTGAAAGCTGAATAAATAAGCTTTCCATTGATGTGTGGTTTGTTAGGATAGGATTTGGTCGAGATACTACTATTGAAAATCTGGAATCTGAGGGAGCAAAAAAATCTAAATATTGAGAAAAAAGTTGTGCATTTATGTTCACGATTGTGCTGCATTCACTCACAAAAATACATGTTTTATATATATATGGTAGGAAATGTACTAAATATCTTCATGGAACCTGATCTTTACTTAATATCCTCCTGATTTTTGGTATAAAAGAAAAATTAATAATTTTGACCCATACAATGTATTGTTGGCTATTGCCACAGATATACGGGTTTGTGATCCAGGGTCACACATTGACCGTTCGCAAAGACCCGTCCCCCTTAGTTACTGTCGCTATGCCCGACAAACCACACCTCTCTCACACACACCATGTTCTCACGAAGTGAAAAACACATTGTGGAGCAGAGAGGACACTGACAGACACAGACCAGGTTACTTTTGATATTAAACAAAGTCTCACCTTTCAAATTTGGTCATTTAAAAAAAAAGAAATGTAAACAATAAATAGCGTTTTGTGGCTCTTTAATGTGTGTGACAGATCGCTGTGTCGCCTCAGTTAAAGCCGCTCGTGAACCGATCATCTCTTCCTTCTAGTTCATTTATAGCATCAAATAAACATGAATGAACATCAGAAGGAATGTTGTTTTAACCGCGGAAAGACGTCAGTACACTCCGCTTCTCAAGTTCAAATCCTCCAACGTTAATCTACTAACTCTCCTGACGGCTTTGTCGGACAAAATGGCGGATGGCGAAGTATGATTGGTCAGATCACCTGTCAATCAAGCTCCCTGTGAAGGGCATACCCATAGATATCATATAATAAAGGCCAAGGGACAGTCAGCTGGCTCACTCGTAACATTGTGTTTTAATGGTGCATGTACTTTTTAAATAACCATAACTTGCTAAATTTTATACCGATTTTCAAACGGGTTGGTTTGTTATAAACGTCAGAGATGTAGTTATGACACTGCATACTTATGAATAATTATAATATTATATATTTCAACATGTTCAAGCATCCAGAATTATAGCCACGTTAATAACGTTCGTAAGAAACCAAACCGTTTGTAAATCCGTCAAGATTTCAGCGAGATAAGAGTATTTGTGTTCGTGCAGATCACTCACCGTACATCAGGAACCACAGAGCCCGCTAGAACGCTTGCCTGTGACAAGATGGCCGCCGGTGATGCCGTTAGAGACACCACCGTAAGACATCAAGCCTTATATGGATATCTATGGGCATACCTGTCAACATTTGGTTTTCAAAATCCGGGAGATTTGTGCGGGGACCGTTTTTAAAATTGGGATATGATAAAAATATCATAAGGCTGCTTTTAAGATATATAGAAAGCAATGCATTTTGTCTCTAAATTAGCAGCAGCTTCACTCAATGTGTAATAGTGCCTGAATAATATTGATAAAAAGGAACATTAAACATTTTTGAGCCGTTGAAGGCAGCGTTATTATCGTTAACTAAAACTATTGAAAGCATTTATATTAATTAAAACGGTAACACTTTAGTTTAGGGTCCAATTCTCACTATTAACTAGTTGCTTATTAACATGCATACCGTATTACTATGATATTGGCTGTTTATTAATATGTATGAAGCACATATTAATGCCTTATTCTGCATGATCATATTCTACATCCCTTAATCACCCAATACTTAAATTGAACAACTACCTTAAACTATTAATAATCAGTAATTAGGGTTTATTGAGGCAAATGTCATAGTTATAGAATTGGACCCTAAACTTGTCACGATCCACACTCAGGAAACCAATAATCCAATAATGCAGTAAGTTTTAATGGGGAAATCCATACAGTCCAGGCAGATGTCAATATCCATATAAGCAATCCAAACACAAGTAACAATGAATAGACAGAAACAGACTTCAGACGTGGTGTGATAAAAGACACGGACTCCGTAACAAACAATAAAACAGACAGGGTATAAATACACACAGAACTAACAAGGTGACGGGAAACAGCTGAGTGCAATAATCAGATAAGTGACAGAACAGAATGCTGGGAAATGTAGTCTAATGTGAATGACACCGGGAGAACGAGGACCTCTAGTGATAACCCAGGGAAACACAACCAGACACTATGACAAAACTAAAGTGTGACCATTGAAATAAAGCAGAAAGAAAATGTATATATAAGTTTAAAAAAACTTGAACTAAATGAAAATTAGAAATGTTGCATTAGCAATAAGTTGAAGCACTAAAATTATTAACTGGAAATAAATAAAAACTCAAATGAACTGAGTGCCAGGTTGCTGGTAATGAGGTGAAGAAAGCACATGCATTTAAAAGGAAAATAATAATGTACAAGGATAAATCAGATAATAAACACTGCAATATTCCATAAAAAAATAAGATTGTCAATTTTAATTTCAAAGTGATTTTAAGCGACCCCCCCCCCCCCCCCACACACACACACACACACACACACACACACACACACACACACACACACACACACACACAGAGATAATCTCTCATCTAGTCTTGGTTTTAGTTTACTTGTGTGAAGTGGTCATTTAAATCACAAAACCAGAAAGGAAAAGCGTTCGACTGCCCCCCCGTCTAATCAGGGCCTTTGAATCCTGCAATTTCACCCCATTAGAGAGTCCTTTATTACTAGTTACTGCTATTAGTTATTAATAGTAACCTAATTTTCACTCCATTAGTCAAATCCTCATTAAAGGCCGCAGGCGTCATGATGATCACATGACTTTCTGGATCACAGTCAGTGAGATAAGAGAAGCAAAAACTCATTCTGAGACCTGGACTGTGTTACTTTACAAACATTTAAGATTGAGGTACTCTCAAAAAATATTTTGGCCTATATGTATGCATTTGAATTGTATAAACAGTTTCCATCCATATGGATTACACAGTTTTAACATACTGTAAATACACTTATTTAATGCATATTTGTCAGTCATTCATGAATCAATCAGGTCAGATTTCTGCACTTAAAACATTCATGGCACAGTTTATTAACTATTATAATCATATGTTAAAGAAGCTTCTGTTCAAATGGCTTGGAATCAGCATTAATTTGTTATAAATATCAATTACAGTTATTCAGTTGAAAAGTATGAATATAAATATGGCTAGCTCTGGAACAAGCAATATTTAATTAGTTCAAATGTATGAGAATGAAAAAAGTTGGATTCACTGATAAATATTTTTTAGACTCATTTCTTTTCACAATGAACAGCTTCAGGCTGATTCTAAGCTATTCAAATAAATGCATTTTGGAAATATGATGATTTGAATAAAACCTAATAGATTCTAGTTAAAAGTGATTTTTTAGTGTAATAACTGCTTCATTTATGCTTGTATGACTGACAATCATGCTATTTTTTATTGTCAATCTGTACATGCTGACACATGAGAACCAAACATACTCAGGACCAGCAGCGTAATAAAAAAGATAAATAATATACAATATACATACAATAAGTAAAACATAGTTTAATTTACTACATTTATAAATAACTTAGTAAACTAAAAATACCTGAAGAGTAAAACCTATATGTGACCCTGGACTACAAAACCAGTCACATGGGTCAATTTTTTTAAATTGAGATTTATATATAATATGAAAGCTGAATAAATAAGGTTCCATGGATGTATGGTTAGTTAGGATAGAACAATATTTGGCCGAGATACAAAATCTGAAATCTGGAAAAATATTGAGAAAATAATATTTAAAGTTGTGCATTTATGTTCACGATTGTGCTGCATTCACTCACAAAAATACATGTTTTATATATTTACGGTAGGACATTTACTAAATATCTTCATGGAACATGATCTTAATATCCTCATGATTTTTGGCATAAAAGAAAAATGGATAATTTTGACCCATACAGTGTATAGTTGGATATTGCCACAGATATACCCGTGCGACTCCAGACTGGGTTTGTGATCCAGGGTCACATATGATAAATAACTATAAGCAGCAAGTTTTAAAATCATAAAAATCACATATAAACCAGAGCATCACATTAACTTTTATCTGTAACCGGGCGGACATTGTATATGCAATTCAAACACGTAGAGAAAATCGTACTTTTTAGGCCTTTAGAGTATAATTTTAAAATGTATATTTTGTGTTTGCTTTTTTGTATTTTGTGGAGGTATAGTTTACCTCCTCGGAGAAAAGGGATTGTGATCCTGATATCATCCATCATCGTCTCTCTCTCTCTCTCTCTCTCTCTCTCTCTCTCTCTCTCTCTCTCTCTCTCTCTCTCTCTCTCTGGTGTTGCATGCTGGGAGTGAGTGCGGTGTGTGAGAGGCACGTGTGAGAGCGTGAAGTTTTTTACGTTTTTTTCTCATGTTTAAAACTTTTTTTCTCACGGGATTTATTTACTAATTTTTTTTTTTTTTTTTTTTTTTTTTTTTTTTTTTTTTTTTTCTTCTTTATATTTTTCACTTTTTGGATCACTGGTTATTGTTTTAAGTTTGTGAGGCGTTTTTTTTAGTAAAACGGGATGGCGTCTTTCCCTGCGGGGGAAGAGTCGTCTCTGTCGCTTCGGAATGGTTTCAGGTGCGTTCCCGAGGCAGGTACAGCGATTGAGGAGGTGCTGTTAGCAACAGGAGAACAGGTAGGCCATGAAAACATTGTTTCTGCATCTCGTATGAACAAGGCAGTTGTCGTCTTTTTAAAAAACGAACAACTAGTTATCAGGATCATTGAAAGTGGCATTTGGGTGAAAGAAACATTTGTACCCGTTACACCTCTTTTTGCTCCAGCTACAAAAGTGACGATTTCCAATGTACCTCCTTTTATCAAAGATGACGCGATCGTGCGGGAATTAACTAGGTTCGGAAAGATGGCTAGTGCTGTAAAGACGATTCCCTTGGGTTGTAAATCTACCGAACTTAAGCATGTGTTGTCTTTTAGAAGACAAGCGTTTATGTTTTTGACAGCTCCTACTAAAACGCTGGATGTTTCATTTCGAGTGACATGTGGAGAGAGCTCTTATATGGTTTACGCGAGTACGGATACTTTACGTTGTTTTGAGTGTGGAGATATCGGCCATAAGAGATTGTCTTGCCCTCATAAACAACGGGCCGAGGAAGAAGCAGGGACGTCAGGTTTGACGGGCGCGAGTCCTAGTGGAGCGACTGCGGTGGAAAAGCCGGTGAATCAGAGTGATGCAAGTGTTCGGAAAGAGGATAGAGATGCAAAAGGAGGAAAGGAAGATGGTGATGGAGTAGAGGTGAGTGTAAACACGTCTGGAATTGAGGGTAGAAACGAAGAAGTGTCGTCTATTGGCTGTTTTGTCACTGGTGCGTCAAGCTTCAAAGACGATAGAATGCAGGAAGACGCTGGTTCAAATGATGAAGCGGAAAAAGAGTCCGAAGACGAGAGTATTAGAGATGATGATTCTTGCATCGATGTAGACGTCAGTAGATATGGAGATTTGTATTCTGTTGAACAGATAAATAGTTTCCTGGATGAAACCAAAGGGAGGAGTGTTGATGTTGAGGAGTTTTTTCCTGACTTAGAGAAATTTATCGCATCCGTAATGAAAGCTCGTAAAGAGTGTAACGTTGAGGTTTTGACGCAGCAAAAACGTTTTAGACTAAAGAAATATTTGACAGGAGTCAGACAAAGAATTAGAAAGATGAAGGGTAAACGTAGGTCTACTAGAACTAGCTCTAAATAAGTACACATGGGGGTCTGGCCTTTTCTGTATTTTCTTCTATCTTTTTCTTTTTCCTTTCCCCTGTTTATGGATGTTCTTAAAATAGGATCCTTAAATATAAATGGGGCACGGGATAGAAGTAAATGGCCTCTATTAAAAGAATGTTTAAATTTGAAAGGAACTCAAGTTGTGTTTCTACAAGAAACGCATAGTAATGAAGAAAATGAAACTGATTTGGGGATGTGGTGGGAGGGAGATCATGTCTTGAGTCATGGCACCAACCTTAGTGCAGGAGTGGCAATATTATTTTCACCAAGATGCAAAGTTAAAATTTTGTCTAAAAGTGAGGTAGTGAAAGGACGCCTACTTGCCATCAGAGTGGAAATAAAAAATAGAGTTTTTGGGTTAATAAATGTTTATGCTCCTACAACGGGTAGAGAGAGAATAGCTTTTTTTCTTAAACTTAAAGATGTAGTTTCCTCTTTTATTAATGAAGATTTTTTAGTAATAGGAGGAGATTGGAATTGTACTCTAGATTTCACTTGCGATAGAAATGGAGAAGAACCTCATTTTTTATCAGCAGTATCTTTAAAAGAGATTACCACACAATTTGAACTTATTGATATTTGGAGAGAGAGAAATAAAGCAGTTAAACAATATACATGGATTAAAGTGACAGAAAATAGGATCAGTGCAGCACGTTTAGATAGATTTTATGTCAAGAATACAATGTGTAGTAGAATAGAAGAGACAAATATAAGCCCAAGCTCCATTTCAGATCATCATTTAATTTCTTTAAAAATGATTGTAACACAAACAACCCCTCACTGTTCTTATTGGAGATTTAGCAATAAGTTATTAGAGAATCTTGATTTCCATGACAAATTTAACCTTTTTTGGAACCATTGGACCGAACAAAAAAGTAATTATGAAAATCTTCTTCAATGGTGGGAGGTGGGAAAAGTTCAAATTAAGGTTTTCTGCCAACAATATTCATCACAAGCTTGGATTAGTTTAAAAAGGAAAATGTCTAAATTAGAAGAAGATATTTCTGCATTATATGTTTCTTTGATTAATAAAAATGACATGGGAGTCCAAGAAAATGTGTTATCTAAAAAACATGAATTAAGAAGTATTTTACATGAAAAAGTGAAATCAGCACTTGTGAAAGCACGGTTTATTTCCATTAATGATATGGACGCACCTACAAAATATTTTTTTAATTTGGAAAAGAAGGTTGTTCATAATAATTTTATGCATTGTTTACGAAGACCTGACGGAAGTACTACCTCAGATCCTTTAATGATGAGAAGAACTGCTGTTGATTTTTATTCTAATTTATTTGCAAAAGAAGACATTGATCTGAATACAACGTGTGAACTTTTTAAAGATTTACCAATTTTGAAAGAAGATGAAAGACTTTTTCTAGACTCCAACATTACCTTTGAAGAAGTAACTGATGCAGTAAAACAACTCTCGACTGGTCGAGTACCAGGCCTTGATGGACTTACCGCAGAATTCTACAAATCCTTTTGGGGAATAATCGGACAGGACTTCTTTAAAGTTCTTGAAGAAAGTTATAAACGGAAAGAACTGCCAAAAAGTTGTCAAAGGGCCGTCCTTTCTCTTCTTCCAAAGAAAGGAGATTTGTGTTTACTTAAAAACTGGAGACCTGTTGCTGTTCTTAATGCTGATTATAAAATATTGTCTAAATCAATTGCAAATCGTCTTAAGACGGTTTTAGGTTCTTTGGTTCATGAAGATCAGTCATATTGTGTTCCTAAAAGATGTATTTATGATAATTTGTTTTTAATGAGAGATCTTTTAGAATATGTAAGAATGTACAATGTTAGTGCTGGTCTAATATCTCTAGACCAAGAAAAAGCTTTTGATCGGGTGGATCATTTGTATTTGTTTCATGTTTTAAAGTGTTTTGGTTTTGGCGATAGTTTAATATCATGGATAAAATTGTTGTATAGAGGATCCGTGAGTATGATAAAAATAGGAGGTGGGTTAAGTGTACCAGTTAAAATACAAAAAGGAATCAGACAAGGCTGCCCAATGTCTGGCCAACTGTACAGTTTGGCGATTGAACCCCTATTGTGTATGCTTAGACGTAAACTAAAAGGTTTAACTATAAATGGCAGTTTAAAAAAAGAGTCCATTATATTATCTGCATACGCTGATGATATTACTGTAATTATTCAACAGCAGGAAGATGTACAGAATTTAAAGGGGGCTTTGGACGTCTATGAAAGAGCTTCATCTGCTAGGCTTAACTGGGATAAAACAGAAGCTGTCTGGTGTGGTTCTACTGGGAACCTCAATATGGTTTTGCCAAAACTCCCTAATAATATTAAGTGGGGTACACTTGGTTTGAAATGTCTTGGAGTATATCTTGGTCAAGAGGAATATAAAAAGAAAAATTGGGAGGGTTTAGTGGAGAAGGTCTGTGCGAGGTTGTCTAGCTGGAAATGGTTGCTACCCCAGTTATCATATAGGGGGAGAGTACTGATTGCCAACAATCTCATTGCCTCAATGCTCTGGCATAAATTGATGGTCGTGGACCCACCAGTGATGTTAATCCAAGATATTCAAAAGAGACTTGTTAATTTTTTTTGGTCTGGTCAGCATTGGCTGAGAGCTGCTGTCCTCTATCTTCCTGTTCAAGAGGGGGGACAGGGACTGATTGATATTCGAGCTAGAGTGACAGCTTTCCGACTGCAGGCTACTCAGCGCCTACTATATCACCAGCATCATGGATGGATGGAGCTAACGTGTGCTCTTTTACGCAAGGCCGGACGAATGGGTCTAGATAAACAGCTTTTCACCATGGCCCTAAAGAGAACTTCTCTTGGTGGACTTAACCCTTTTTACCTTAATACTTTGGATTTATGGCAAATGTTTTCTGTTTCAAGAGAGTGGTCAAAACCAGGTCTATGGCTGTTTAATGAATCTCTTTTTTTCAATCCTTTTTTTCCTGTTGAGATTCTGAACTCTGAGACTATAAGGTCAAATTTGATTCTTGCTGGAATATCCATTTTTCGGGATCTAAGAAAAGGAGATGGGTGGATTGAAGCTGAAGTACTTGCTCAAAAAGTAGGTTTCAGGTCTGTGCGTCTCGCCAAACGAGTGCTAGAAGACCTAGAAGCTGCGCTTTCTTGTTCAGCTAAAGAATTTCTCAAAGGGACCTGTCCAGGAGATGATATGGAGCCATTTTCTTTTCCGGAATTTAAGTTTTTGATGAAAAAGGATTATCAAGAGGAAGATCCTGGAAAACTGCTATCTTTGAATACTCCAGAAATGGGGTTGTTCAATGATTTATCAAAAAGAACTTTATATATAGCATGTGTTAAAACGATGAACTATCAAGACCTTAAAGACCAAACAGAAAGCAAATGGACTTTAGTGTTGGGGTCAGGCTCTTCCCCGAAAGGTAGCTGGCGGACCCTATACAAAAAACCCATTGAGAAGAGAGTGGGAGATCTGCAATGGAGAATTGTATATGGAGTTTTAGCCACAAACAGACACATAGCACGACTGGATCCTTTAGTTGGGGAGGGTTGTCCTTTTTGTACCACATCAGAAACTGTGATTCACACATTTATGGAATGTTATCGCCTGGAAAACTTGATGCAGTTAGTGAAGGTTTGGAGTCTGAAGCTAATGGGTTTGTTTAATGATTCATTGTTTATTTATGGGCCAAAGTACTCAGTAGAAAACAAGGAGAAAGTTATTATTCTTAATTTTCTTTATGGAATGGTGAAGTTGGCAATTTGGTGTACTAGAAAAAACAAAGTTGAAGAAAGTGGGTGTACTGATCCTATTTTATTGACAAAATGTTTTGTAAAAAAAAGGTTAACGGTAGAGTATGCTTTTTATAGCCTTACGCACAATGTTCAGTTGTTTTTTCATCTCTGGGGTTATAATAATTTTTTGTGTGAACCTGATGGGAGTGGAAGCTTTAATCTAAACATTTTCTAATGTGTTAATGTAGAAAAATATATGTGGAATTGTTTAAAAAAAAAAAAAAAAAAAAGAATACACCAAACAAAAAAACAAAAAAAAAACATTTTTTTGTTTTAAAAATATTTATGCAGATAAATCCCAAATGTTATTGAATTAATAAAGGGATTATTAAATGTCAAATGTCTCTCTCTCTCTCTCTCTCTCTCTCTCTCTCTCTCTCTCGCTCTCTCTCTCAGATAAACAAGACGGAGGCCCGTTATGAACAGTTCATACTGACCCACTAGTTCATCAAACCCTCCATATCCAGCGTTCATAAAATATGTCTTCCAAATCCAGGCTCCGGGCCTAACTCTCCCACCTCATAAATCATACACTGTATATTTTATGACCAGATCGGTCAGGATTGTAATAAAGACGAGTCACTTCAGATTTATGGTTCTTTGTAATTTAGACGGGAAGGTTGGGTGTCACTTCCACAGTGAGGGACTGGTTTCCAGCACACAGCATTAGTGTGAGAACGACCGCAGTGTTTGCGTTGGACACAGTGTGTACGTGCCGGTGAGAAACTAATCATTAATTGGCTGTAAATGAATCCTAATGGAGCCTTTTGTACAATGCATGAAGGAATTAAAAATGGATGAAGAGATATTGCTTCATATAAAAGCTCATAACTTTGGCTCTTAAAATCCCACCGAGAACAACATAGCAGAAATTACAACGGCTAATGTTATTCTGAATTATGCTATAAAATCTGAAGGGATGTGTGGTAAAACTATTGCCTGCTGGGATCACAACGCTCAGCCCTCTCAGTTAATGATATGCACATTTTTAATGAATCGACTAATTAGTGAATTAATTAAATTACATTTATCAGCTGGAATTGGTGCTGAAATTAATATTATTATTGATTATTTTATTATTACATTAAATAATGCTGGGTTGTTTCAACCCAATTTTGGGTCAAATATGGACAAACCCAAACGTTAGGTTAAAAATGTAATTTAAAAATGTAACCCAACGGCTGGGTTTGTCCATATTTGACCCCAAATTGGGTTGAAACAACCTAGCATTTTTTAGAGTGTTATTCGTTATGCTATTATTATTGTTGCTTTTTAAAAATATTTTGACCTACTATTTATTAATATTAAATGCACAATCAAAGTAGCTGATCAGGTTTGCATTAAATCAGCAAGTTTCCCCATTTTTATTTTTTATTTTCCAGAAGCCTTCGATCAGCAATAGTTTGCAATACGGTATATTGAATGCATGATAGTTCAACATCTAGTCCTGTTCACAAATATAAAAGCTGCCTATTTCTGTAGATCCATCGGAAATATAATTTCAGCATCCACTCATTACTCTATACAACATGAAAACATGACATTTGGAAGTGGAAAGACTGAAATAGTATTTTCATGAGCGGGAGTCAGTGTTGGACTATTATGAGGGTGAAAACTGTGTTTCTTCACTGATGGACACATTACCTGGTCACTCTTTATATTAGGTGTATTTGTGCTTAAAAAAAAAAAAAAATAAGCATAATGTACTTATTGTGTTCATATTATTTGGCAAAACACCTGTGCTGTTCTCGGGTAAGGTTAGGCACAGGTTCGGTGGGATGTGTAGGTTTAAAGCTGGGTTAAGGGTTAAATGAAGGTCAATAGTGTAATTACATGCAGGTTTTTTGTTTTGTTTAAGGCGAGACACTACAGGTGAATAGGGTACAATTTAAAAATAATAGATATCACCATGAAACTTCCTCAGTTGATTACTTACACAAGTTCATAAAAAAAAATGTATTACAAGTTTTTGAAATTTGTATGTTTAATTATGCAAATTAGGTATTATCTCATTAAATATGCACACTTTTGCATATATTTTCGGTAGATAGATCTGAACATATGATAAAGCCAGGTGCAAAATTATTTTTTCATTTTGTTTACACACAAGATGAAAGAAGATGTTCAGAGGGATTTCAGGATATATGCTTTAATTACCTAGGAAATCAAAATATACTGTCCATAGCCTTTAAAAATCGATTTTCGCATTATTTTTGGGATTAAAATATCCCATAAATCAGGCCAGGAACGATTTATTAACAAATCCCTCTGAACATATCTTCAGAAGACTGCTAAGTGTATAACTGGAAAATGTGGTGTACATAGGTGCTACATCGGCTGAGATGTTTCTACTGGAGAATGACAAAAAACCCATTTTGAGAAAAAGGCATTTAAAGATTTGTAATGTAAAAAATCATACTTTTTTTAGTAGAAACAACTATTTACTGACACAAAATCTTATCAAATAATTAGCAACAACAATACAAACCACCTAAATCACATCAAAACGTATAAACACAGCATTTATGGCCTTTAACTGAGCAGAAAAACAGTCAAAAACACACATCTGATGTCAGAGCGCGTCACGTGATGCTTCTGAACCAATCACGGTGTCAGAAATTGACATCAGCCAATGAGATTTCGCTTTTAGGGTTAAATGCCCATTTTACTTTCACGATTGGTTACTGATTAAAAGGAAATGACCATATTTGGACCCGACAGCATTGTACAGAAGAGAGAGAGCTTTCCAGCGGTGTGTGTGATTAAAGGAAGAACACAGAGATCGCGGAGCAGCGCGTTGATTTAGAACGCCAACTTTTGTTGAATTTCGGAGAAATCTACAGACGCAAATAGACAAAGTGTAGTAAAATAAAGACCTAAATGTGTATTTTGGACTTTTTTTCACCACAAGTCTGAAAGAAGACATGATATTGAAGACAAATAGCCCAAAATCTCAAAATTGACCAGTGAAAAAAAAAAACGATGTTTTTGCCTGCCGTGTCTCGCCTTAATATAAATACAATGTAAAAACATGCATGTACACAATAGGTGCATTGTATCAAATGATTGCTTTAAATGTTTCAACCCAATTTTGGGTCAAATATGGACAAACCCAAACGTTGGGTTAAAAATGTAATTTAAAAATGTAACCCAACGGCTGGGTTTGTCCATATTTGACCCAATATTGGGTTGAAACAACCTAGCATTTTTTAGAGTGTATACACGTGAAACTGGAAAAATTTGAATATGGTGCAAAAGTTCATTTATTTCAGTAATTCAACTTAAAAGGTGAAACTAATATATTATATAGACTCATTACATGCAAAGTGACATATTTCAAGCCTTTATTTTTTATCATTTTGATGATGCTTACAGCTTATGAAAACCCCAAATTCAAAATGAGAATATTGTTAAAAGGTTTTCATAAGCTGTAAGCCATAATCATCAAAATTATAACAAATAAAGGCTTGAAATATCTCACTTTGCATGTAATGAGTCTATATCATATATTAGTTTCACCTTTTAAGTCGAATTACTGAAATAGATGTTGCACAATATTCACATTTTTCCAGTTTCACGTGTATAAAGACACCTAATATGAAGTAGGATCCATTATCTGTGTATTCTGATGATTAATAATGGACATATTATAGTAGTCTGCTCTTAACAGCATGTCTGCTGAAAGGATCCAGATAAAAGAAGGTCACGTATAGGGAGTGTGTATAAGAAACGTGACTTAAGAATCCTATTGTGAGAAGGCAAAGTCCATGAAACAACACCTTGATCGCGCTGATATCAATGAAGACTTGTATTGAGCCGCGGTAGTTCATCCGTGCGGCGCTGGCAGGAATGAGAGCGCAGAAACCGCAGGGAACCCAAATCAAGCCGGAGCAATGATTGCACCGCTAATAAAGTGTGTCTGAGCTCAGGGACGTGTCATGGCAGGAATCAATGTGAAGTGTCTGGGGAGGGATCAATGGTCTTCGGCAGCTGATGAACTGTGATCAATAAGAGCGGGTCGCTACGGTCGCTGGTTCTGGTTCAGTCAGAGCGAATGCTGGTTAAGTCATCAGACATTTTGACAGAGATTGAATAGGACTATTATGAAGGTCATTGTGTGCTTCCACACCTCTGGAAAGGTGCACTAGAATGAAGTAAAAAGGTCCTGATTGCATACCATCTGTTTTTGGCTTGATGGTCGTGTGGTGTTGACATGATAGTTGTTGATGTTGGCGCCGTATCTAAAAAGTCTTCATTATGTCCCGTTTTTTTCACTGGGAATCTGAGAACATCCATTTGTGGGACAATCATAGGGAATTGCTGTTTTCAACAACAATGCTTTTTTCAAATATCAAACGACTCTTAAATCAAGATGCATTTACTAAAGTAGTAAAATGCCATATTGTGTCTTGTTTCCTGGGAAATAAATCAAAATGAAGTGAATTTTTGCTTAAAACAAGCTAAATTATCTTCAAATGGGGTAAGAAAAAAATTTTTTTTGTTTCTTTTTGAGTTAAGATAATTTTTCTTACATCATTGGCAGATTTTCATTTTAAAATTTAAGAAGAGAAGACATAATATCTTATGGCATTTTATTAATCTAGTAAATGCATCTTGATTTTAATTTTTAGATGTTTGGACTGAAAACAAGACAAAAATACTAAGTAAGAAAAGCATTTTTACAGTAAATGGCAGATCTCAGTCAATGGATCACACATCTTTCTCATAGGGAGACAAAATAATAGTATATTTAATAAAATAAGTGTTAATAACCATCAACTATGTTTATATTTTAACAGTGCATGTTGGAACAGCATCTCTCACAGGATGAGAAAACCCGTCATATCATTTGTTGTCGACGTCAAAAGCCGTCTATCCAATCAAACATCTTTAATTTCAGAAGCTGACATGGACTGGTCATGTGACTTGTCCTCATCCTCAGAAACCACACATAAACCTGCACAAGAAAACGTCCTAGACTTCGAGCATGCAGTTTTTTTCAGTCGTAAACTATCAATCAAATCAAACATTTCAACCTTACATTGCTCATGTTGCCAGGATATGAATTTGCAGGGCAGAGTTCACCAACAAACTTTGGAAAAACTTGATTTGATATTTATATATATGTAAGTATTATCTTGAGGAAATCGTCTACGGAGCCAATCAGCAAAGGCATGCCCGCCTCAACAACACCAACCATTTTCGTCTTGGATGTTGGGAACCCAGAGGAAAATACAATTGTCTATAATTGCCTCTAGATTGCTGAATTCAATGTTAAGTCGAAGTCTCCAGGAGTGGAAACAACCATCAGCAGTTTATACCTGAGTGAAGGAAAGCGCACGAACAGCAAGATGGCTGCACCGTTCACCACACTTTGAGCACTAAAGAGCTGACACAATGAAGTCTTAACTACACAGTCTGAGTTCACGTTCACTCACAAATAACCCTGCGACTGGCAGACAAACTCAATGATCTGATATCTGCATTAGTCGGTCTGTCTGAATACGACTCAGTTGTGTCCTCAGGAATGCACTCGACGAGGAAAACAAATACCTGCAATTAGGCAGTATAAAAATAATTCGTTTTTTAGGACATACTGTAATATAACTGGAAATTATACAACAAAGAAGATCCTCGAAAGTCTAAGATGATTTAATTTTGATGGCATACAAGTTGAGGTTGCTGAAATCCAAGAAAGCTTAATGTTCATAAATCCAAATGCCATATTTTTTTGTGAAAAAAAAAAAACTTTTAATTTGACCTTGCTATTTGAAATAATATGTACATTCACTTATATTAGACATTAGGATAAAAAATGCTTTACTTGGCATTACTAAATCAGTAACACTTTACAATAAGGTTCATTATAGTTAAAATTGGTTGACTACCCCGTTAACATGAACTAATAATTTATTCATATTTGTTAATATTAATTTCAATATTTACTAATAAGTTAGTAAAATCAAAGTTTGTATTTGCTCATTTGTTAGTTAATGCACTGTGAACTAACATGAACAAATAATAACAGCTGTATTTGTATTAACTAACATTAACAAAGATTAATAAACACTGGAACAAATGTATTGCTTATTGTTAGTTCATGTTAGTAATACATAATGTAAACTAATTAACCTTATTGTAAAGTGCTACCACTAAATCTCTAGATAATCTCAAAATCACAACACAAAAATAGAGGATGCATTACGAGAGAATTTGGAATAAGGATTTAAAGTAGAAATAAAGTTAAAAAAAAAATATGGTAACATTTAATTCCCTCAATTTTATTTGATTTATTATATACATTAATTCACAATAACACTTCATTTAAAGTCACCATAAAATAAGTTCCTCTTGCAGCATCTCTTCTCTTCTCTGATGACGAGGGCGGGGCTATAACCTGTCAATCACATGAGATCAGCCAATAGCAAACCACAACCATCCAACCAGCCAATCAATTCCCCACAGACAAAATCAAGCCCCGCCCATATGAAGGTAAATGAGTAGCAAAGCTCGAGAGCACGTAGGTGTAAATTTGAGAACTTGTACAATAAATATGTGTACTTGTACGTGAACATCAACTCACAACTCCAATGTGAAAACCTGTCAAATAAAAATCTGAAGTTGAATGTTGAAATTTGCACTCGCAGGCAATAGTCACAAACCTGTATTCTTGTGAAGCTGCAGAAGTCACACATGTGTAAAATGCCATTCACAGAAATACAATGACAGACACAAACTTGTAATATATATTTGCTTATAATCTTACATCCACATTCGCAGTATAACATCAATTATGCTCTTGAAACTTCTCAAATCTGTCCCTGCAGGTTCAAATTTCGCGCCTTGACTTTTGCTACTCTTTTCGCGACATATGAGGTGCAAAACTGACTTGTGCACTTGCAACTCAGCGGCGGCAAGAGAGAAAGGGGGGCGGGAGCGGGGGTGTTCAAATGAGCCTTTTTATTGGTTGGCACCTAGCCAATGAAATGGGACTTCTATTGTACGCGACGTTGTCACGAAATCCGTGATCATGCACTCTCTGAAACGCTAACATGGCTAAACGCATTCGACTGATATTAAAATATATAAACGATATTATCAAAAGACCAAACTCAGATTGAACTTCTGTGCTTATCTGCTTTTCTGTAGTATGCATTATTAGTTGGGTGTTTACTGTTTACTGAGTTTGGTCTTTTGAAAATATCGTTTATATATTTTAATATCAGTCGAATGCGTTTAGCCATGTTAGCGTTTCAGAGCGTCCCCGATCGAGGGAAAAGAGTAGCAAAAGTCAAGGCGCGAAATTTGAACCTGCAGGGACAGATTTGAGAAGTTTCAAGTGCATAATTGAAGTTATACTGCGAATGTGAATGTAAGATTAACTGCAAATATATATTACAAGTTTGTGTCGGTCATTGTATTTCTGTGAATGGCATTTTACACATGTGTGACTTCTGCAGCTTCAAATTCAGAATACAGGTTTGTGACTATTGCCTGTGAGTGCAAATTTCAACATTCAACTTCAGATTTTTATTTGACAGGTTTTCACATTGGAGCTGTGAGTGTCAATGTTCATGCACAAGTACAAATATTTATTGTACAAGTTCTCAAATTCACATCTACGTGCTCTCGAGTTTTGCTACTCATTTACCTTCATACGCCCACATGTGTTACAGAAGCGTTTCACTCGGATATATATGGCACAATACGGAAGAAAAGACTAGCTTAGCTTCCATGTCATGCTGACTACAGCACTACACAAGCAGGGCAGGTGGAGCTTCTTGCCTAAAAAGCTGGCGAATGCTGCCGTGAACTTATTACAGACTCAATCCCCCCGGAGGATCCTGGGGTTGCGTACCTTGCTCAAGGGCACCATGGTGAAGGATCATGGATCACTCCTTGTGGAGGATCGGATATTTCATGCAGCAACCTGAGCCGTAGGCCAGAAACATATCTTTAAATGTTCAGGCCTGATGTGTGTATACTTCACTTGTGTTCTTACATTACTGAGGCAATAACAAACCTCGATATAGCTAACTTCAAAATGTCTATGTCATTGAACATAGAGGTAGCTCAGCAGAGAACTTAAGAATTGAGATAAATGTAAAATGTGTACGTTGAATACGTGTACGTGTACAAAGTCGCTTTGGATAAAAGCGTGTACCAAATGCATAAATGTAAATGTTAAAAATGTATTAAACCTTCATGCTTAGAAATATTCTCTTCAAACGGTTGCAGAAACTGAAAGAGAAAAATTATTCCAGAAAAGAAAGTTCACACTGATACTGATAAAGGAACATGTGCTATGATCATGACATTGAGCTTGTGTTTAAATGTGAACATTGTAATGTGTTATATAACTGCATAAGCCCAAAAATATGCACAGTTATTATGAGCATGTTGTAGAGATGTTCAGTCTGTGTTATTCGCTATTCGGTTTTGTTTTTGGCCTGTACTAGAATAGGAAGAAAACTCAAGACTAATGGAGGCGTTTCAGAAACTGACACTGATATAGAGAAGAACTCCCACCGGAGGGACTTTGTGTTTTCCAACGTTGCAGAGCTTTTTCAAGCTGTGAAGAAAGTTGAACATGTCAAAAAAGCATAATAGGTCTTCTTTAAAATATTGAATATCATTTTTCCATAATTAGGCAAGATTCTAACAAGAAATAGATGCATTTGCTTCAAAATACTGTACAGTTTTTCTGAAACACAGCCTTTAACAAACAGATGCGAAACATTTCTCCTCCCTTTTAAAAGTCGATTTGTCATGAATGATTACATTATGGAAGCTTGGTTCAGCCACAGAATAAAACATTTTAAAAGATAATTGTGACTTTTTATCTCACAATTGCAAGTTTATATCTCACAATTGACCTATGGCTAAGCCACGCCCCCAAACGCGATGAGCCAATCACAGTGTGCATAGCTAACCCAATACACTCGGACATTCTCTGCTTCCACGCCTGTTGAAATGCATTGCAGTTAGTCAGTTTTCATTCGTTTTTATATGTTTTTTCTTGTCATTTTAAGTTTAAAATGGTCAAACGGTGTGCATGGGGTACATGCAACTCCGACACTAGGTATCCCGAGAGGCTGGACGACCCTTTCCCAAGCCACATCTCAGCCGAGATCAGTGTCTGCTCTGGGTTAAGTTATGCGGCCGACCACAACACCAACTAAACCTGGATAAACTAAACAAGGATGTCTACATCTGTGCTAAGGAAAGTCAACAACGTATGTGAACGTTATCTTTAACATCTCTAACGTAACATTAGGCTAACGTTAGCCTAACATTAGAAAAAGGTAACGTTAGCTTCTAGTGTTGTACATCATGTCACTTAGCTTCATTAACGTATCTGTAAATAACCGAGATAACAAATGTTAGCAATGTTGTGCTGAATGACTCATGTAAATACTGTAGCACACACTAGCGGAGAGGTAACGTTAGGCTACTCTCGGTAAAGATGGTAAAAAGTCTTGTCCTGGAAACGTATGCAACTTAGACCTGTACATATTTAATTTGATCATGAACCATTAATTACATATTGAAGCACAACATTTTAGACAACTTTCTACCAAAACAACTGGGTAACTTTTTTTTTTTTTGCGGTTTATCACGTTTACACTGTGACCTGTACATTTTTGCCTGGAGCTGAAGCTTTTCATCGACCTTCTCAACAAATAAAATTATTAATATAACCCTCCAATGCATAGTTAAGGCCCTTATGATGACTTCGAGATGATATATAATCATTCTGTTTCCAAAAATCATCAATTGCCTCCTTGTGAAATGTCTCCTACTGTGATCTGCCATCGCGCGCGTCACCGAATGTGGACTGTCTGTACGAGTGAGTGGAGGCGGCGTGGCTTAGCCATAGGTCAATTGTAAGTTTATATCGCGCAATTATGAGTTTATATCACACAATTCTGACTTTATAACACGCAGTTGTCAGTTTGTATCTCGCAATTCTGACTTTATATCTCCCAATTGAGTGTTATAATGTCAGAATTGCGAGATATAAACATGCAATTCTGAGAAAAAAGTCAGAATTGTGAGATATAAACTTGCAATTGCGAGTTATATAGTCCAATTATAAGGAAAAAAAACAACAGCTTTTTTGACTTTTTTTATTGTGAGTTTATGACTTGATAACATGCAATTGCAACTTTACATAACGCAATTCTGAATTGTGAGATGTAAACTCATAATTGTGCGGGGAAAAAATCACAATTACATTTTTTTTTTCTGTGTCGGAAACAAGCTTCTATATTAAACGGTTGGATGCATTTTATGATTTGCATGTATGATGTTTATCCTCTGATGTGTGACCCATCTCTGGGTCATGACTCACCGTACTACACCACACCGCCTCATCTTCTCAAGTATATAGTGTATTTTTCTCTTCGAGGAAGCCACTTTGAAGTAAACAACTCATAATTCACCCAGCACAGATACTTATCATATGATAGGACCAATCACCATTCATTACGGACTATGAATATCTGTGTTTATTTCCCTGTTTGCTAGTTAAAGTCATTTAAGTCCTCTTGAAACCCCGCTCTCAGAGTGATGTGTGATTAGATGGGATCGAGGTTGGATGTGTCCTCAATAACACTCCTGCTGTCCTCAATACTGTGTCAGACGCGCTGTTGCATCTGTATTTGAGAGATGCCGCTGACTGAGACTAACACATGCCCAGGAGTCTCTTCACATCTGACCCTTTATCGATCAACGTGCTATATATTCTTCAAGTTAGTATTGTCTTCTTTTACCTTTCAGACTTTGACATGAAGTGCTTGTCCAGTACATGCCCCGAGACATTACATTTGAGTTTAGTCCCAGCTAGCAAAAACATGTCCCGTTTTGCTAACGTTAAACAGGTTGCTTTCACATCATACATGTGTACAAAAGGAATGAGAATGATTAACTAACCAATCGAAATTCAGTAACTGCACACAAATATATATTTGTAGGGGTGCAACGATACACGTATTCGTACTGAACCGTTCGGTACGAGGCTTTCGATTCGGTTTTTGGTACGCATTTTCAAACCGAACGGTTCGTTGGACCATTTTTCCTGCCGAAAATTTTTCGTTATTTCAAATATAGGCGCGTTGCGCATGGCAAGCGCGCTCATAATGTAAGAGACGCTAGCGCGACCACAACATTGCCCGACATCAAATGGCAAATGTAATGTATGCGGATCGAAACTGAGCTACTCGTTATTGTGTGGTTGACGGACCGTTTATCAGTGTGGACCAATGCAGCGCGAGCCGATCTTGATCAATCAGCACTGTTACTACACAGCGAGATCCAGTAATGAAAGCATTTGAATTCGCTACTGAATAATAACATCGCTGCGAGATCTAATGAGAAACATTCACATTTCTCCGTTATTAACGGATCAAACAGCGCTGACGTGGAAACCAGGAAGAAACATTGTGCCATGAATGAACTATTCAGTGTCCACAGATCAGCAACATTCACTATGGATTTACTGTAGTAACACTACTAACTGTAACCATGGAGGTGTGGCAGGAATAGTATGCTTTCAAGTAACATTACGTTGGTTTTATTTTGACATTATGAATACAAATGCTGCGAGTTGTAAATGCTCAAATGTTAATCTGAACTAAAATAAACTTTTTTTTATAACTACTACAATATTACATTTAATTTTGTCCAAGGAGATGTTTTGTTTTATATGCTCCTAAGAAAAATCAAATTTAGCTCTATCATTGGTCTAAGTAAAAAAATATATCATACTTTATGATGTTAGTTTTAATAAAAATATAATTAAAAAAATGAAAATTTCTCTGGCATTTCTTTATTTTTGCTGTATCGTACCAAACCGTGACACATGTGTATCGTATCGAACCGAACCGTGAATTTTGTGAAGCGTTACACCCCTAATACTTTGTATTAGTTTATTAGTTACTTCTGGTATTTTTGCTGTGCCTTCCATTAAATTACAAAGTGATTTGCATCAACACTGTGAATGATATGACTTTCAGTCGCTCAAAAGAAATATGGATGGGCGATATCACCAAAATATTAATTGTACTTCTCAGTAACAACATATTATTGTTTATATTTCACAATTCTCAATATCAGTTTTGATACCACAGCAAAAACTGTATTCTACTGATGGGTATTCGTATTTAATCGTTTAACACATATACAGAGTTTATTTGGAAACACTTTATTTTAAGGTGCTGTAGTTACAAGTTACAACGTAGTTACTTTATAACAGTAAAGTATGCTTAACTAACTCTAAACCAAACCCTAACCGTAACTGAGTAAATGTAGTTAATTCATATTTCTCAGTAGTTATTTGAGTAAGGATAATGTAACTATGGCTGCATTTACACTGCAGGTCTTGATGCCCAATTCCGATTTGCTGACTATATCCGATTTTTTTGACGACCTGCTTACATCATTTTTTAAAAGTGACCCGTATCCAATATTTGCATTTACACTATACACTGCCGAAACAACCCAATGTAGACGTTCTGACCCGGAAAATGAAGTAAAACAGCGCGATATGTCAAGTAGGCTAATAAAGATTCATTGGGTGGGTCGCGACTCGCGGGTGGATATGATAAATCTTTATTAACGAAAATATGAACTACATTCTCTAAAATATGAGCATGTTCCCTTCCAGTTTAAGATTCAAGTGAGTAAAGCCTGTTCATGCCATCAAGAAAATGAAATTCTGTCAAATAAATTTTGTTTTAAAGAAATGTTCATTTAAAAGCAGCGCTCATTCATCAGTGTATTATACCAGAGATGCGCGCATCAACCGTCGCCGAGTCCGCCGTTGAGGTGATGATGATAATCAATGTATCCTCATGCGTTACAACACATAAGAATAAAAGTAATTTGACCAACTGGTGCGGATACTTAAATCAGAGAGAATGATTGGTGCGGGTGAGTGGCGGATGGATGTTAGTTTTTGGCTGTGGATTCGGGTGATGTTGGAGCGCATCCGTACATCTCTAATTATCCGGTGTTTTACTTTCCGCACTATTTTCAAAGGTCAGCAAAACATTGGTCTCGTAAGGTGCAGAAAACACCTTAGTCCTCCATAGCGCCGTTGATAAGTCGATCACAGTTATCTGAGTTGACATCCCCTTTTTAATGACGTACGACTCGCATTTACTGGGGAATATCCGATCTGTCTGCTTACATGGCCACATGCAAATGCACCTATCCGATTCATATCCGATTTATTTCCACATGAGTGAGGCCTGAAACCCATATGAGAAAATCAGAATCCATGTGCTTTTTTCCTGCTTACAGGTTCACCGGTCGTATCCGATCTGTGCCTCATGAGAGGAAAACATCGGAAGTGGGTCACTTGAACCATGTGTAAATGGAGCCTATGTCTCCCTAAAATAAAGTGTAACCGGATATTTCAGGTCCTTATTAGGACGACGAGTTTAAATATAAGAAGTTTATATTAATCAAGTAGTAAAGTCCAAAACACGGGAATAAAGCAAGCGCTTGAGTGACAGACGATGAGTTGAAAGAGACATTTAGATTGAACTACAGTAATTTATTATATTTTAACAACAACATCAACTGCTTCCGTCCATTCGCCATCACGTTCAGTCCGATCAAGTTATATGTCCTATTATTGCTTTATTTTCAAGCCAAGGCTGAAAATTGGCCTCAGGTCTCACTGTAAAACACAAAACTCATAGACTTGCACATGCTCGACTCCTACAGCATAAAGGAGCGCTCACAGAAGCCCCAGTGTCAATAGTGTAGCGACGCATGAAGCACAGCTCACACCGAGCTCACTCTCAAACCAGCTCTCTTTCTGTTTAGCATTGCGCCGAATCCACACGGCCAACTCTGCGTGGGGAATATATCGAAATTGATATTTTTATATTTATATTGAATTTGAAGAGACAACTCGACGCCTGTGAAGAGACGACCCAACGCCGGCAATATGTTATGCCCTAAATACATTTTACATTTCTGAAATGCATTTTCTGTAAAGCTGCTTTGAAACAATATGTGTTGTGAAAAGCGCTATACAAATCAATTTGAATTGAATTGAATTGAATATTGAAATCACTGAATTTCGCCCCTGAAAATTCCCTGAACAACTTTAAATGTGACCACACCACAGTGAAATCAACATGAGGAAATCATTCATACTCGTGTGACATTCCCAATCGCGTGGATTAATAGTTCACTCGTAAAAATTTCCTGAATAGTAAATATGACAGGACCTTAGAAAAAATCACATACAGCATAAAAAGGAACAATATATAGCTTTAAAAAAAAAATCAAATCTGTGTACAATATACAATAAGCAAGCAACAAAGTGTAGTCATTTGAATTTTTGTAAAAATATATATTTTTTTTACATAAATACTACACTTTTGCTTGCTTATTGTATATGGTGCACATGGTTTGATTAAAACATGTTCAATAGTGCCCTCAATGAGTTGCATGATTTATAATAGACAACTGTTCAGGACTGTTTAGGTCATATAGTGATATTTTTTCCCCTCTGGCATCCACAATGTAGCTTTTCCAATCCAATAGAGTTTTGTTTTATTTGTCAGAGTATGTCTACTTTTATTCTAGTCACTTTGACAGACAGTGAACTCACTCGCCATCCGCAGTATATAATATATATATATATATATAATCTCTCCCTTGTTTTCTTTCAAATGAGATCTACATTCTCTAAGAAATTCAGTTTGCATTTAAAACCGAGGTCCGCAGTTCCTTGAATACAGAATACAAACGAGAGAGACTCAGGGTCACTTGGTTTCTTTTTCAACATCCATTAGTTATGAACTTTATGTTATCTTTAAAGCATGCTCACTAGACCTATTAACATCATGCATTCATAAACAGTGAAACTAGCTCCATTTTCCTATTCAATGTCCTATTTAATAATCTGTGCATTTTCATTTTATTTTTGCAGGTACTTCAGGTACGTTGTACAAATATAGGTTCTAAAAATGTATTATAATATTTTAATTGAAGAATGAGAACATTATATTGTTTAAGGTAATCAACAGAAAGTCACAGATGCTCCACAACAAAGTCCGTTTAACCAGAAACATGTGTTTAATATATCAGTGCTCTCGTGTCGGCGGAGAAGGTTGTTCTCAGAGCGGGTTTCATTAATTCCAACAAATACGGCAATTAAAGAAATAATCCTGTGGGAAATCCTGAGAGATCTCCTACCACGGGGCTTCAGTATTGTAGTCCAGTATTTTGATTTGAGAGTGTTTTACTTCAAAGCCTCACCTCGCCTGACTCTCGCCTGATAGATATTCAGGACAGGTTTCAGAAGCAAAGGCGACGATGAGGAGAAAGAAAAACAATGCATAAAGTTCATGTTAGCCCATGTTTTATTCATGCTCCACACTAACTGGAGGAGATGTGTCACTGGTCTTCCTGGTGTGGATGGGTTTTATAAATGGATTAAGGTCGGGCTCCATTCATCCATTCATCCATTCATCCATCCATCCATCCATCCATCCATCCATCCATCCATCCATCCATCCATCTATCTATCTATCTATCTATCTATCTATCTATCTATCTATCTATCTATCTATCTATCTATCTATCTATCTATCTATCTATCTATCTATTTATCTACCGTCCATCCATCCATCCATCCATCCATCTACCATCCGTCCGTCCATCCATCTACCATCCGTCCGTCCGTCCGTCCATCCATCCATCCATCCACCCATCCATCCATCCATCTATCTATCTATCTATCTATCTATCTATCTATCTATCTATCTATCTATCTATCTATCTACCATCCATCCATCCATCCATCCATCCACCATCCGTCCACCCATCCATTCATCCATCCATCCATTCACCGTCCGTCCGTCCTATCTATCATCTATCTATCTATCTATCTATCTATCTATCTATCTATCTATCTATCTATCTATCTATCTATCTATCTATCTATCTATCTATCGTCTATCTATCTATCTATCTATCTATCTATCTATCTATCCATCTATCTATCTATCTATCTATCTATCTATCGTCTATCTATCTATCTATCTATCTATCTATCTATCTATCTATCTATCGTCTATCTATCTATCTATCTATCTATCTATGCTGTGGCGTGCACTATCATCTGCAGAAGTGTCAGGTATATTAAGTGTCAGGTATAGTAAGTGTCAGGTATAGTAAGTGTCAGGTATAGTAAGTGTCAGGTATAGTATAGTAAGTGTCAGGTATAGTATAGTAAGTGTCAGGTATAGTAAGTGTCAGGTATAGTATAGTAAGTGTCAGGTATAGTAAGTGTCAGGTATAGTAAGTGTCAGGTATAGTATAGTAAGTGTCAGGTATAGTATAGTAAGTGTCAGGTATAGTAAGTGTCAGGTATAGTATAGTAAGTGTCAGGTATAGTAAGTGTCAGGTATAGTATAGTAAGTGTCAGGTGTAGTAAGTGTCAGGTATAGTATAGTAAGTGTCAGGTATAGTAAGTGTCAGGTATAGTATAGTAAGTGTCAGGTATAGTAAGTGTCAGGTATAGTATAGTAAGTGTCAGGTATAGTAAGTGTCAGGTATAGTATAGTAAGTGTCAGGTATAGTAAGTGTCAGGTATAGTATAGTAAGTGTCAGGTATAGTAAGTGTCAGGTATAGTATAGTAAGTGTCAGGTATAGTAAGTGTCAGGTATAGTATAGTAAGTGTCAGGTATAGTAAGTGTCAGGTATAGTATAGTAAGTGTCAGGTATAGTAAGTGTCAGGTATAGTAAGTGTCAGGTAGTAAGTGTCAGGTGTAGTAAGTGTCAGGTGTAGTAAGTGTCAGGTGTAGTAAGTGTCAGGTGTAGTAAGTGTCAGGTATAGTAAGTGTCAGGTGTAGTAAGTGTCAGGTGTAGTAAGTGTCATGTATAGTAAGTGTCAGGTGTAGTAAGTGTCATGTATAGTAAGTGTCAGGTGTAGTAAGTGTCAGGTATAGTATAGTAAGTGTCAGGTGTAGTAAGTGTCATGTATAGTAAGTGTCAGGTATAGTAAGTGTCAGGTGTAGTAAGTGTCAGGTGTAGTAAGTGTCAGGTATAGTATAGTAAGTGTCAGGTATAGTAAGTGTCAGGTATAGTAAGTGTCAGGTATAGTAAGGGTCAGGTATAGTAAGTGTCAGGTATAGTAAGTGTCAGGTATAGTAAGTGTCAGGTATAGTAAGTGTCAGGTATAGTAAGTGACAGGTATAGTAAGTGTCAGGTATAGTATAGTAAGTGTCAGGTATAGTAAGTGTCAGGTATAGTAAGTGTCAGGTATAGTAAGTGTCAGGTATAGTAAGTGTCAGGTATAGTATAGTAAGTGTCAGGTATAGTAAGGGTCAGGTATAGTGTGATCTACATGCATGTACAGTTGTGGTGTTTGGAACATTGGTCATTTTGAGCACAATCTCGGTTGTAAAATTGGATTTCATGGCTGAAGTGAACCCGCCGCACAACATTTGCAGTGAGGAGTGGAGCACGCGCTGGTTTCTCCCTCCTGCAGATCTATTCATTCAGTAAAGCTCTCTGAGAGCGTTAGGTACATTACTTCAGGACTGCATTTCTGTGTGTTATGAGCTAAAAGCTGAGGCAACACTGCCCCCTGTCGACATCTCTCTCATGACGCAGAAGATCCTGCAACTACTGGCTCAAGCTGTTCTGAAGAACACAGCAGTCTCTGTACAACTAACACGTTATTTTGATGACAGTTTATTGTCAGTCAAAACAATAATCCTGAGTTTCAAAATATATTTTCATTACAGAACACCTGCAATGTCTGACTTATATGTTGACGCTATGCATACACTGGGGAAAAAATGGTGTAGAAACAATTGGTAGAAATTATTGGTAAATTTCACAATTAATTATGAAGAAGCGACACGTAACATATTGAATTAAACATAAAGTAGAACAATAGTGTTTGCTAAACGTATTGCTTTAACTTTGAAAAATTATTGTTTTTTACAGTGTTGCACCCAAAATAGCTTTTGCAATTCAATCAAACCATAGTAAAAGTATGTATAATTCACCGCAATGTCCATGTAACTGTGCGATTGTAATCAAACTCAAGTGATTTCCTATTTTATATAATTGTATATATAAATCCAATTGTAAAGGGTGAGTTCACCCAAACATGAAAATGCTGTCAGTAATTAAACTAATCCTTAAATCAAAGATAATCTGAATCAATCAAGATGTCACGAACACACAAAAAGAAGCTCATGGTTAAGAGAAAAACATGAAGCCAGGCCGGTTTACACAGCTCCACATATACAGAGCAAACTCAAGGCCAATAGAAAATGCATTATGAGGAGCAGAGGAACCTTGAGGCTCAGATAACATGTTGTTACTGAAACTAACATGAGTAGACGTGCACACGGTTTAGATATTCCTCTTCGTCCACACACTTATGCAATTAATTCAGCCGGAACCACTTCATATACATATTTATCTGTCAGGTGTGCGGTCTGTGCTTTTGCATCTATTTAACCTTTATTTTTTTGAGGATTGAATTATATTTGTTTTTATTTATAACAGAAATTGCAAAAATGTGCCCCTGCAAAATTACATTATGTGTCTTCTTGAATATTTCTCAATACTGTTAAATGTTCTCTGAAACAGATGAGCATGAATCTAATAATATTTTATCAGATTAATTGTGGAGAAAATAAATCAGAAATGAAATATCCGGTGAGAGACGCTTAAATGATAATGCTTTATCACAATTTAAAATAACTTTGCAGTTCGATATGGCTATGTGTTAACAAAATCAAACATGCAATGAAAACACAGTTGCTGAAGCAAACATGCATTTTTAGCTGCTTCTACAAGTCTTTGAGATCTTTAACCGTGACTCGTGTTTCCCGAGCGCTTCACATCACGAGTACAACACCTATCAGGTGAGCTTCTGTGCAAGTTTACCATATCAGAAAAACACACATATGGAGCTGCTTATATGATACAAACCTCAAAATGTATTTGTTTACAAGTCATGCACTATGGTAAAAGTGTTCTGAGATCATAACATAGTATTGTGCACAGAAACAAGCCTTTAAAATGTTATTTTCAAAGATAATTATGTTGTGTATTGGGTATAACAGAATGTTAACATGATTTAATGATAAAAAAAATACATTATTTTTCATTATTGTAGCTCCAGTCTTTCTAAAACGCATCTATTTCTACAAAACCCCTCCTGAAAAGCGCAGTGTCCTCTGATTGGCCAGCAGACCCAGTGCGTTGTTATTGGCCGAATACCTCAAGCGTGTGTCGGAAATCTAACGCCCCTTAATATAATCGCGAGTTTCAGGCGACGTTTACACGTGGACGGCTATTTTCATAAACGGACATTTCACGCTCTCCGTTTTCAAAAATAACATCGTGCTCACTGTCAGTTTTCAGAAAAGTGTTTGTTTACACGAACCCGTGTGTATGCCGTCTAGAGCCCATGCCCACGTTAGCCAATCAGAATCCAGAAAATAGTCACATACTGTGACGTCGCTGCCTAAAACTCAGTTTCTCTCAGTTTACATGCAAACAAAGTTTTCCAAAATCTCCACTCTGGCCAGAGTTTTTAGAAAGGATCGTTTTCAGAGGAGAATTCTCCGTTTGCATGTAAACAAAGGGCACAAACGAAGGGTAATGTCTCAGTTCTTCAAAATAACCATGTAAACGGGGCCTCAGCTTCCAAAAGCAATTCTAAAGACAGTTAATAGTGTTGCTGTCAGTTTTTCCACGTCAGTTCGAGCCGAGTTGGATTCTGAAAATGCAGATGACCGAGCCTATCGATCAGAACAAACTTTCCAAACACGGTTTAGCAGGACGTTTCTGTGGTAAGCTGTAATAAAGATGATTTAGGTTTACAAACATAGGCTAGTATCCTCATGATGGAGCTGTGATCGTAAAAATGACAAACAATATCAAATTGTTCTTCCTTTAATAAAAATATTAGTGAAAAAAAGAAAGAATGGCAAACAATATGTGTTAGGCTACTCTACACTGCATGAAACTCCTCATTTGAACAGTCAATAGCAAACGCTTTACCAAATAATGAACCATTCTGTCAGGCTCTGATTCAGAAGTGCCAGATTGCTCTAACAAAGTTGGAATTGCCCCATTTTTTAGAAATAGCCTTTGTGCAGAGCGGTCTTGTGCTCTCCGGCTTCAGGAAACTGTCCTCCGGAAAATACTCAGCACACACTCGAACGTTTGAGTTGTCCTGTTCTGGAACAGTGCTGTCAATAAATCTGAACCAATGAATCCTAAATTACGTCCACTTTCAGAAGACCAAATCAAGTGTTTTTGCGTTCCCACCGAGTGGCGTCGGTGAGTGAGGGAGAATTCAATCGTGGCGTTTTATGAAAAGAATAAATCTTTTTGTGGGAGACTTTGAGCTGTGTAACTTTGCAGAGAGCACACTACAGACACATTAAAACATGAGAAATGCATCATATGAGCTCTTTGATAATCTGCGCCTGGACAGATGTGTGTGAAAAGGAATAAAAGTCGTTGGTGTTTTACTCACTAGTGTTCATTTCATCTGGAAACTGCAATCAATGTTATGCATATTTATGTTATTGAGATTTGCATAAATGTAGGGCATCGGCCATTACATATTTAAAACAGTAATATCCTTTACTAAACCTAAACCAATCTTGACAAACTATATATCATTTGAAAGCTTACAATCTCTAGTTTACATATTTGGTGATTGATTTTCAAAATAAAGTAGAGAGGAGCTGTAATTTATCAGTTTGCAACAATAATATGTTCATACTCCTCAGGCGTGTTCAGACCTTTATTGTGAAATAGTGATGAACATGAAAAATCATGAAAGAATGGTAGAAACCTCAGTTTGTTTTCATGCCAAGAGTTCAAAAGATAGCATCCATTCAATTCTTTTAGAAAAACAGGTCTGAAAATGTTTTAAAAATAAAGAAAACAATAATAGATTCAGCATTAGTGATGTGGCAGCGAGCTATAATGCACATACGGGATATTTTGTGTTTCTTAGAGGTTGAATTCATTTCAAAATCTGACAAACTTCCAATACTACTTTTGAATAGGATGTCTACTTCATAAATTGTATTAAAATTGTGAAAATAATGGTTCAGATCACTCAAACCAAATATGGAAATGGAGGCGCTCTTATATGGACAGTAATGTCAACTAGTGGAGAAGTGTGGTACTGCGCCCAAACTAAATCTCACTGAACACTTATTTTTTGAGATATCAACCTAAAATTTTGAAACACAACTTGTTCAGATTTTTGCCTTTGATTTTTTTGCAGTTTTAGAGTCCTCCAAGTTTTGAAAATATATATATATATATTTTTAACGTTGTACATTTTCATAAACTCAAACTTCTATAACTTTATTCCTGTTTAACTGTCTTAATTTATTTCACTTCTACAAAAATCTGCCAAATGTCTTCTTAAAATCAAGACCAATCTCTATATTCCAAAGCATTCTTGAATTACAACCATTTAAGTTCAGAATGTGCATTTTCATGTCTATTAAAAAGGGGGGCGCTTGATAAGGGTTAACGGCGGCTTTATTACATGTTCCGTATGGGATGATTCGACTTATCAAATGTAATATGTTCAGGGTCTCATGAGTTAACTGACAGTAAACTTTAATATATGTGTGTATATAGATGGCATTTTGAAAGGTAATTTTGATTTTGGACAAATGATTCTTACACTGGATTCATTGCAGCTTAGTCGAGCTCACAGTGAGGGTGTAATTGGGGGAAGCTAATTGAATTTAGGGAGCACTTTAGGACAAAGCCCAGGGGATATTACCATGGCAACCTCGCACGAAACCTCCTTTGTTCCACCTTTAATGCGACTTTCCGGGTGTTAATAAGATCTCTATCCCAGGAGACACGGGTTGTATCTCTTTCTCAGCTTGTCTCTGTTTATCCTTGTCTCTTTTACACCAGCAGCAGGAGACTTCAGCATCAAAGTAAAGCATAAAACACCTGGGTCATGGCCCAAATGTGCGGAAAAATCGTATGTAATAAGACTTATATTCAATATGTATGGTATAACATGCAGGGTTAAAGAGTTAGTTCACCCAAAAATGAAAATTATCCCATCGTTTACTCACCCTCAAGCCATCCTAGGTGTATATGACATTCTTCTTTCATCCGAACACAGAGTTATATTAAAAAATATCCTGGCTCTTCCAAGCTTTATAATGGGAGTGAATAGTAACTGAGATTTTGAAACCCAAAATAGCAGATCCATCCATCATAACAATAATCCATACGGCCCCAGGTGGTTAATAAAGGTATAATCCATATTTATAACTTCCATAAATATGAACAATATCCATATTTATAACTTCATAGGCTTCTGGTAACACTTTACAATAAGGTTTAATTTGTTAGCATTAGTTATACATTCGTTAACAGGGACAATGAAAAATATTTCTACATCCGTTATTAATTTCAACATTGACAGTTATTTTAACTGTTTTTAAAATAAAATAAAAATATCTGTTAATTGGTGCACTGGGAACTAAAACGAACCAGCGATGGACAATTGTATTTTATTAACTAACATTACCTAAGGTTGATAAATGCAGTAATTATGTATTAGTTCATTGTTCATATTAGTTAATTGATGCTTTAACAACTGAGACATTATTGTAATGCATTCTCCACATTACCCAATAGTAATGCTATTCCAAAACTATTTGCTACTATTCTGTAGGTTAATCAACATTGAATATATACGTGAATATATTGAATATATACATTTAATATACATATACATATACACGTTGAAGTTATAAATGTGTATAATGTTGTATGTAACTTTAGAGACGGTCCCTAAATGTGCAGATGTCCAATCAAGCTAACTTTATAACCAGTATATCACTGGGAAATGCTTAGTTAACGTTAAGTTCATATTCTGAGTCCATCTGCTTGCATGTAGCCATACCCAACGTTGGGACACTTCAAAAGGTTGACTAAGACACATTTGTTTAAGGCTGCTTTTCCTTAATTGTTTTATTATCCTTGTTGTTTCTGTGTTTTTTTATTGTACGCGCTTTGGGTTTAAGAAAAGCGCATTACAAATAAAATGTATTATTATTATTATATAGTACAACCTTCTCAATAAGGTGCGAGTTTGGTCTTTTATATCACTGTATTAGTCCTTTAAGCTAAGCGTTTTATATGTCCAGCAATCCTGAATTATTGAGAGAAACCCCAGTATTGCATATAAAGTTAAGGCAACTAAACAACCAAGAGAAATATATGTCTACCTCACATATAACATTTGTTCTGTACATCAGCATCGGGGGAATAACATTATAATCTCGTTCACGGTAGAGAAAGATGCATGTAGGCATGTACACAGGGACCGTGAAGGCACTGAATTAAACATAAAAACAGTCCTCATAATAATCACAAATACACTTACATTTCTATAAATCAGTTATTATGAATGAATGGCTTGCTCTAACTGTTGCTCTGGTCTTCGTCAACAACACGCGCTTGCGCCCCCTGCTGGTGAGGTTGATTAACAGCAGATGGAGATTATGCTCGGTAATCTACTACTTTCCCTGCAGTTCCTGGATGTCAATGTTGAATTTACTGTCGAATTTGAACCACTGAATTTGTAAAGCGAAATAAAGTGGACCGAAAATTGTCTGTTGAATATTATAGGTTGTATTTTTAAACCATGAATATTTTGGAAGTGAAATATGAAAGGTAAATATGGATTATTGAATTTGTATGAATTAAAATGTGTTTGAAATGTTTTGAATTGAAATATTCACAGCTTAAATATACAACCATGTTGAATTTCAGCCCATACAAATACAAGCCCTAAAAATACAATGCATTAAAATGCAAGCATGGTTAATGCAATGCATATTTTATGTAAGTAGTGCAATTCAATAAGCTTTATTATTTCAAAAACATTTGGCATTATTTTACTTCCATACTGCACCATCTACTAGCAATAGTCCAAAAAAAAACACGTTTTAAGAAAGCAAATAGAGTCGATTTCAATTTCATGTTCCATACAATTTTGTGCCTTTATTAGTTAATTGGAATATTCAATGTTTTCTTTTGGTGATGCAAACCAATCTAACCAAACCAAACCAGTGTCCATCTCTTAGCAAGGCATGTTCAGCACATCTGCTGTTGAATATAACTCGACGGTACGAGGCTTTTCTGAGCCTGCAGATGGGAATACTCATTGGCTGAATATTTCATAGTGACATCCACATAATTAAGGTCAGTCATTTCTCCACTGTTCCTGACCACAAGCCACTATTTTTACCCTTTCTCCCTCCATTCCCATATTTACATTAATACTGTGCCAATTTTCCTCCATTACAGTATTAGGTCCATTTCATTATTAAAAAGAAAACCTATATGGGTCACATAATGGACATTGTGGACAAAAATTAAATAAATAAATAAACAGAACAGTTGCTTCATTGAAACTTGGAAGTTCTCTTCAAAATAACCCAGATTTCCTAAGGACATTCTCTGGATTTTAAAATGAAAATGTATAGCTGGATTTAAAAGGATAATTTTCTTTTGTAGGCCACTATTTTTCCAGAATAAATAATGCTACAGTTGTGTCTGATGTTTAGACAAGTTTCATGTTAAGCACATATGAACAGCATTTGCTTCACGCTAATAACAAGCAGCCGATACTTTAATGTTATAGTTTATGTTAAAATACTACACCAAAGCCCAAGTTTGAGCATTGCTTCAAAATTAATAACTGCACTGGCAAAAAAATCAAGAATTTTACTAGATTGCGACTAAATGCGACTTATAGTCCAGTGCGACTTATATATGTTTTTTTCCTCTTCATGACGCATTTTTTAACTGATGCGACTTATACTCCGGAACGACTTATAGTCCTGAAAATTCATTCTTCACTATGCGGTAAAAAGAAGTTCAAATACCTGACCAGCGGCTTACTGTTTGCAAACAATCTGGGAACAGCGTTTACATGATATGTGCTGCTCGCTTTACTCTTAATAACACAGCAAACACACACCAGAAATGACAGCAAAGAGAAAAGAGCAGTTAAGAAAGCATCTGATCATAGAAATGTGGATGTGTTTACACCAGCTCTTGTGTGTCTCATTCAAGTCAAGCCACTTTTAAAAAGTCGGAATCACCATACTTACGAGATTCCGACATGTAAACCGCGTTCACGTCCTCGTTGAACTCGTAAGTACAGCTTGTAAATCCGAATTGTACCACCTGACCACTGCCGATTCATTTTGTCATTGGTAGAGTTACCATAAAAATGCACAATTCTGAGTCCGAGGATATCCATGAATAAAAAATAAACATTTCGATTGTTCTTTGCAGATGATGTTGTCGTGTTGGCCCCTTCAGACCAGGACCTTCAGCATGCACTGGGACGGTTTGCAGCCGAGTGTGAAGCGGCTGGGATGAGAATCAGCACCTCCAAATCCGAGGCCATGGTCCTCAGTCGGAAAAAAGGGGCTTGCCTACTTCAGGTTGGTGGAGAGTTCCTGCCTCATGTGGAGGAGTTCAAGTATCTCGGGATCTTGTTTACGAGTGAGGGAAGGATGGAACGGGAGATTGACAGACGGATCGGTGCAGCTGCGGCAGTAATACGGTCGTTGTACCGGTCTGTCGTGGTGAAGAAAGAGCTGAGCCGCAAGGCGAAGCTCTCGATTTACCGGTCAATCTACGTTCCTACTCTCACCTATGGTCATGAGCTTTGGGTCATGACCGAAAGGACAAGATCCCGGATACAGGCGTCCGAAATGAGCTTTCTCCGCAGGGTGGCTGGGCGATCCTAGGAAGACCTAGGACACGCTGGAGAGACTATGTCTCCCGGCTGGCCTGGGAATGCCTCGGTGTCCCCCCGGAAGAGCTGGAGAAAGTGTCTAGGGAGAGGGAAGTCTGGGCATCTCTGCTTAGACTGCTGCCCCCGCGACCCGAGTATTTTGACAAAGTGTGAAGAGGAAAACTACAGTATGGACTATAGATTAATCCAAGTTTATAAAATTGAACAATAAATGCATCTAAAAGTTTTAGAAAACATTGAAAAAAATCTTAATGTTCTATTTGTTTATGCATAACATGTATGCTGTAAAATGTAATAACGTTCACTGAGAGCAGTAAATTGTAAAGCAAACTGAGCTGAACACATGACAGGGACGATGACGCACACAGAGGACAGAGAGGATGAGACAAATAAACAGGCAATAACGGAAGACGTAGACACGCAGTCGACATTTATTTGGCTCAAATGGAACGGCAGATTGGAACACACTAGCTTATAGATAACCTTCAATCTTGATTTCATGAGGACTTCACAGTCCCGCAGAATGAAATAAACTTCACAAATAAAGAGACTTTTTACATTAAATGTCACCCAAATACCAGTGGTATTAAAACACATGCGGTTTGAGTAGAATGAAGATATTCAGTGTTTCAAAATGCAGAGTTTGTTTCAAATGACAGTATGAAACACTATAAACTTCCCTCACTGAAGGTAAGCAGTAATAACGCTCAAAATAACATGTGTGGGCTCACACGTTTAGCCATCTAAATGGGGACATTACATCAACTTCTATTGTTTTTATACAGTATGCTGCAAATTATAATTTATATCTCACACCCACACTTAACAGAAAACGTTTTGCCGTTTACAACAATAAATCACTTTATTTACTTTATTTTATACTGTTTTTCAAAATGAGGACCTTGCCTAAATTATATTTTGGGGGATTCTGTCTGAGAAAAGCTAGACAGTATCCCCCAAAACAGAATTTAACCAATGATGTTGTGGCCTGTGTTGTTGCTTGTGAGCGCTGGGTCTTGAAAACAACAAATGGCCTCTTCACTTGTTCGAAACTAAAGTTTATCTGAAGGTCATCTATAAGCTAGTGTGTTCCAATCTGCCGTTTCATTTGAGACAAATAAATGTCAATTGTGTGTCTATGTCTACCGTTATTGCCTGTTTATTTGTCCCATCCTCTCTGTTGTCTGTTTGTGTCATCTTCCCTTCCGTGCGTTCAGCTCAGTTTGCTTTATATTGATATGTTCTCAGTGAACATTATTAAATTTTACAGATATCCACATATACAAATAGAACATTTATATATTTTTTTTCAACATGTTTTATAAAACTGTAGTTTCTAATGAGTGAGGCCTTTACAAGGCAGATGATGTCTACAAATTCCTCCTGGAAAGTGACAAACCGTCCTATGATCTCCAACAGTCAGAAGAATGGCAGCACGATCCACTCCCACGAGGCCAGATCTACTCGAATGCCTGCTAGACTGTGCGATTCGGCAATAAGATCATTACAAATCACACTGTACGACATAGATCTAATAAACTTGTCTATGACATGTGTGCAGACTGTATGATGATCACACCTATTGAATAATAGGCTACGACGCAAGTTAGTAAAACTTCATCAGCATGAACTAGTGGTGATCAAATAGATCAAGATGAATCGCACTTTGGCAATTGCAGTTTTGTGCGTGGAAGCGAAAGAGGACAATATGGACGCGATCATGGCTAGAGAAAAGAGGCTAACTTGACATGCCAATTTAGCAAATGGAGCTTGAGGTAAGTAGTTTAAGTTTTAGCACCATGTTTTAGCCAAAGTTAAACTTTTAAACTTTTTCTCCAAAGTTTTAGCACCATTGATCAGGCGTATATGATCAATACGCCATTTCATGTTGCATTTTTATTGGCAAGTCAATAGACGCAGGTCGTAGCAGCAAACACTGTCAGATGATCATGCTAAATTTCTGATCTTTGGTCTCAACACCGGGAAACAGCCGTCTTTGAGCCTTTCTCACTGTATTACGTATAGAACCATGGTTTAGGAGCAACGACCACAGAAATCACCATGATTACTAATTTTTCATCTGGGACAGCACAAAATCCTACAATGTGCACTGGGCCTAAATCTCACAGTGAGCTAGGGTGCATCCGAAAATTGCATACTCCCTAACTATGCAGTATGCATTACACAAATGTTTGTTTATTTGTTTACTTACTCAATGAAACATATGTGCTTGTCTTATCAAGGGCCCAGAAGACAACTTTCATAAGAAGCATGCCCATAGCTCTTGTCTGGGCTTGTTTATGTACAGTAGTTATTATTTAGTGCTCCTCAGCTCCTCAGCTCTGCCAGCTCCATCCAGCACTCTGGCTCTACCTCGGCTCCACCTCAGCATGGTGATCCGGATCCTCCAGCTTCACCTCGGGCCTCCAGGCCCATAACTCCCCCTCGGCCTTTCGGCTCCGCCCAGGTTCTGCGCTCCCTCGGCTCCACCGTGGTCCGTTAGCCCTCGAGCTCCAACGGGCTCCATCATCCTTCCAGCTCCACCTTGGTCAGTCATCAATCTGCCTGAGCCTCGGACTTCAGAGCCTTTGGCTGTGCCTCGTCCCTCCACCCCTTTGGCTCCGTAGGGCTCCTCTCTCCCTCCTGCTCCACTTTGGTCCTCCCTCCCTCTTGCGTCGCTCTAGGTCTGCCAGGCCCCCGCCTCCACCTTGTTCTCTTGAGCCAGCAGCTCTGCCTAGATATTTCAGGCCTGTGGTGTTAGCTCCACCTTGGTCTCCACCTCCCCCAGCTCTGCCTCTGTCAGTCGATCCCCAGGTTTTGCCCGCACCGTCAGCGAAGGCTCCTCTCTCCATCAGCTCCACCATGGGATCTTCTTGTTCAACGCAGCTCTACTCCCACCCCTCCACCATCCCTCCGCCATTGGACTGGTTATGGCACAAGCACGCACCTTCCTGGGAGGGAGGTGTAATGTCAGGTTTATTTTCCAATCGACTTATGTTGATATTCTGATTAGTTTATTTTAGTTCTACCAGAAAGACTCGGGAGAATAAATACTGTGACAATTAAACATTTATTAACAGCCCAGCAAGCAATCAGGTTCTTTGGCGTAGGCCCCGTCCGTAGCTTGCAATCCGAGGGTCCGGACTCTGCATATCCTGTCAGACGACGAAGGCAGGGGCGCAGCCGACCCCCTGCGAGGTATGAGAAGGGACCATCCTGGTGGTGGTGGGGTGGATGGAGAGAAGGGACCATCCTGGTGGTGGTGGGGTGGATGGAGGGAAGAGACATCCTGGTGGTGTTGGGGAGAATGGAGGGAAAGACCCGTCTTGGTGGTGGAGGGGAGGATGGAGGGAAAGACCCGTCTTGGTGGTGGAGGGGAGGATGGAGGGAAAGACCCGTCTTGGTGGTGGAGGGGAGGATGGAGGGAAAGACCCGTCTTGGTGGTGGAGGGGAGGATGGAGGGAAAGACCCGTCTTGGTGGTGGAGGGGAGGATGGAGGGAAAGACCCGTCTTGGTGGTGGAGGGGAGGATGGAGGGAAATACCTATCTTGGTGGTGGAGGGGAGGATGGAGGGAAAGACCCGTCTTGGTGGTGGAGGGGAGGATGGAGGGAAATACCTGTCTTGGTGGTGGAGGGGAGGATGGAGGGAAAGACCCGTCTTGGTGGTGGTGGTGAGGATGGGGTTGAATGGAAGTGTCAGCATTTGCAAACTCAGACGTGTGTAAGTACCGATCATTTATACCAGAAGTATAAGAAAATGATTGGATAGATGAGAAGGTAATAAGTGACGTAGCGATTTAGTCTTCCCGGCAGAACTTATGCTAAAGCTTTCATTTCCTGTTTCCCTGCTCTGTTTAGTTTCGGTTTCCTTGCTTAATAGTTTTGCTCTCGTATATATATATATATATATATATATATATATATATATATATATATATATATATACACATACCGTATACATTTATTTATCAGTGTCACATGTTTAACTTTATGTTTGCCATGTGTATATAGGCGTTTCAGTTCAGTTCTTTGTCAAATCTCATTTGTGGATGATGTTGATTTGTGATTTTTCTATACGCTTCCCCAATGATCTCCTGTGAGTTATGGACTTATGTTTTTGTTGGATACTCCTGTGTCCAGTTGTGCGTGCTTCAAGGCAACCGTGACAATAAGATGCTCTCATCCACTAAAACAATTTAAGAAACAGAGGAAAGACATCATCAATTAGTATGAGAAATGTAATGACAACAGATACAAACTCTACATGTTTTGCCAAACATCTGCTGCAACAGTATTTAACTTGACCTGATCTAATTTGTGTTGAAGCTGCTGTATGATGAGCAGCTGTAATACACTTTTGTCCACTGCTTTCCTAAAGACTATATTATACAGCACTTATGTCACTAATAATGGATTTAACATAGACCAGCTCAAAATCTCAGATTCATGGTAATTTAAGGCATGCATTCTCATTATTTCAGGATGACCTCCCTGGGTTTCATGCTGAGAGAGAGAGAGAATTTTTTTTTTTTCTGTTGAACAAACCAGAGCTAATTGTCATGGAAAACAAGCAACCAGATGTTCAGTGTCAACATGTCAACACATGGCACCAGTAGAGAAGAGCATCTGTGCTTACCGATAACTCTTGAATGCGCCGTGCTTTTATCATCATTACATTATTCATTAAGAGCATTTCATATTAAAAATGTGTTCCCTTTCAAAAGCTACACTCAATACTCCACGAACAGAGCTATGGGGAAAACATCTTCGTTCGACCGGTTGTAAACGTGTGGCAAACACGCCAAATAATTTGGTTTAAATCACCTCTGATGACAGGTGTGCTCATCAGGTGATTTTGTCTTCAGAACTGCATTGTGTGCGATTTAAACCTCTTCTCAAACTATCCCTTTTGCTTTGAGTTAGTTTTGGAATGAAGCCATTCTCACTCGCTCTCTCTCTCTCTCTCTCTCTCTCTCTCTCTCTCTCTCTCTCTCTCTCTCTCTCTCTCTCTCTCTCTCTCTCTCTCTCTCTCTCTCTCTCTCTCTCTCTTTCGCTACAACAAGAAAAGAGTTGAAAAAAAATAATGTTGAGAGAATGGCGAGTCCTTTGTGCTTGTCTTGCATATCGCGAGTCGTTCTTGCTGAGGAGCGGGAGACGGGTCCTTCCCTCATTCTCTCTTCAGATCGCGTCCTCCCATCCACTGCTGAAGTGCACATCGGCAACAAGTTCAAAATGTTGACAGTCAAAATTACTGTGTCTCAAATTCAACACTCAATTTGTCCCTATCAACCTCAAGGACGCATATTTTCATATAAATGTTCTGCCACAACACGGAAAGTTCCTGAGGTTTGCTTTGAGGGGTGAAGCTTACCAAAATCGAGTTCTTCCATTTGGCCTTACTTTATCACCCCGCACATACACAAAATGCATGGATGCATCTCTGGCTCCACTGCGACTCCTGGCCATCCGTATTTTAAATTACATAGACGACTGGCTGATTTTGGCCCAGTCTCAAAGGCTTGCACTTCGACATTGGATGTCGTCCTCTCTCATCTTTTATATCTGGGGTTGAGACTAGAGGTCTTCACGGGTCCAAAAATTCTTACCCGAACCGGAAGGGACCCGTAATTTGCTACACCGAACCGACCCGGACCCGACTATTATTTCAAAAGCTGGACCCGGACCCGTGCAGACCCGATACATTTTTTGTAAGCTGGACCCGAAACTGCCGGGAAGACACAGACCCGACTGGACCCGATTGTCACATTTTCCACCTTAAACTGCTATTACAAGTCAATAAACCTGTTGCGAAAAATTACAACTTTTTGTCTTACCTAATTTAAGGAGCCGTAGCAGCGTAAAGTTAGTAGTCTCTCCATCCTTTCCTTGTAACGTTACGTTACCTGACTGGCTGTGATGCATTACAATCCTTCGGCTCCGACAAGAAAGTTATCCATGTTATTCCTCTCGTTATTCCACCAAGTCCAAGCTTAATCCTTGTTATTTCAGCTTCAAAAGTCCACATGATGTCACGGACTCACGGTGACGGATGACAAATTAAACGAGTTAGCTGCTAACTCGCACAATAACTTTTGGCTGTTTGCCTTTTTGAACTATAATAACGATTGCTCGTTCAGTGCCATGGCCGCTGCGCTGACGTTATTTATCATCTCCGTGCTCTCTGCTCTGCATCATCGAGTCTGAATCTGACCACTAAAACTTTAAGATTGAACAAAACGATTAATTGACATTGTAAAATCTAAAGCGCGGTTTGGCTATCCCTCACTGAAGCTCTGCTTCTGGTAACTGGTTGCCATAGAAACATGACACGCGCTTGACTGCAAATGCGCGCTAGCTGGATGGATCAACCTAAAATATGCTTTTTAACGCAATTTATTTTGAGTGTCAAAGTAAACATTCATGTGACAGTTCACCTCAGATTATGTTACTGATTTAAAATATATTAAATATGAGTGTGACAAGACGCATTTTTGAGATTTGATGACTCGCACGGGTATTACACACAATGTTAAACAGACCCGGGACCCGAAGTAATAGATTCGACCCGACCCGGACCCGGCTGATCATTTAAAATATAGACCCGAACCCGTACGGGTCCCGGGTCGGGTCCCGGGTCAACGGGTCAACGGGTTCACCTGAAGACCTCTAGTTGAGACTCAACGGCAAGAAAAGCGTTCTCACTCCGGCCCAGAGAACTATGAATTTAGGGGTTGTATGGGACTCAACAGTCTCCCACACGTGTCGAGTCCATCTTAAACACCCTGAGCGATATTAGGCTAGGTCAGGAAATTACTTTCCATCACTTTAGAAGAGTTCTAGGTCTTATGGCAGCATTGTCTACTGTGATACCTTTGGGCCTTCTGCACATGAGACCATTTCTGTCACGGTTGGAATAATAGTGAAGCGAGGATTCAAGTGCAGGAAATGAAGGATCTTTAAGTTATAATACAAAATTAAACAAAATACAAACAAAAACTCCCCGTGGGGGAAAACAAGACAGGCATCTAGATACACCAGAACTATGGCAGGAAACAGGAACACGAGGATACATAGATGTGACGAACCAGCACAGGACTGCAAACACAGGGAGACCAAAAGAGGGTAACGAGGGAAGGCAGGTGGGGCAAATTAATCAATAGTCAGGTAACAAGATGGGAGGGGCTAGACAATCGACAGGAGAGCACATGACACAAGGAAACATACATGCCAAGCCATGTGCTCACAACAAACAGGACTATAACACAAGCACATGACAAACCGAAAGTGTCAGAGCTCTATCACCAAACCAAGATATAAACTAGTCAGAAGTGACAGAACCCAGACAGTTTCAGCTGTGGCTCAGAGCCAGACGATTTCATCCAAGGGCTAATCAGAGGCACATACGGGTACACGGCGAGTGCTTCATGCCGTTCTGAAATCCATGATTATGGTAAGGGTTACGTGCTGCGGGCTTCATACCATTTCTATGTGGCTTAGACTCCAGTTCCTCACCTTGGGTCCCGCTCTAGGTGTTGTCGTGGCAGGATGATAATGACAGGCGCTTCCCTGGGCTGGGGAGTGGTCTTAGATGGCCGTCGAGCCCAATGGGTCTGGAGAGCCAGTCCTCTCGATTGGTATATCAGTTGACTAGAATTGATGGCTGTATTTCTGCCCCTAAGATACTTTTTCCGGCTGTTAAAGGAATGGTTCGGAGTAATTTCAACCTAGGGTCCTTGACCATGACCTCGAGCCAAAAACCACCGTAGAAGCTTTTTTTCCCTTGGTCGAACATTATTAAAGCCGAATGGCTTAGTGCAGGCGCTAATGGATCCAAGTTTGAATTTCGTAAATTACCGCACTAATAATGCCCTGAATGGTACCAAACTTCTACAGTAGTACAAATAGGTTCTGTATTCATAAAACGAGGAATTGAAAAGTTTGTAAGTACATCAGCAGTTTATTTAAATAACACTTGCCTGATGGCTTATGCTAACGCTAACCCGGACGTCTAGGTCACTTCTGTGATTTGGGAAAAGCATCTGGCAGAAAGCGATGCATAAGGATGTAGTGTAACGATGCCCAGTTCCAGGAGTGCACTAATAGTTTGCTGGTAGCACCAGTTTGCAACAATTATTAGTTAACACTAAGTTGTCAACACTTCGGAAAAAAAAAAAAAATCCTTAGGCTCAGGACAAGTTCCTGTTCCTCAGGGCGATTCACATTCCTGGAAGCATGAACGTGGAAGACGATTTATTGTCCAGACGGGAGGCCACTCACGGGGATTGGAAGCTCCATCCTGATGTGGATAGCCAGATCTGGGAATGATTTTACGAAGCAGAGGTGGACCTCTTCGCTTCACAAGAAACAGCACAATATCCCCTTTACTTCTCACTGACTCCTCCAGCCCCCCTGGGTCTGGACGCCATGGCCCAAGAAGCAGTCAGTGCTGTGATTTCACAAAGTACCAGATTATTTATCTAAAAAAAAAAACAATTTTGAAGCGTTTGGTTGCAGTGTTTTTGAATGAATCCCTCCAGTGTGTAACGAACAGTCATGAAGTCTGTGTTTTTGACAGTTTGTGTGTATTGTCTGAGGGCAAAGTTTGAATTGGGATTCAGAAGTTGGCTGTTTGTACCGTTGGGTGTTAGTTTTTAAAATTGTGTGAGGATTTGAGAAAATGGTGAGTTGTTCCCAGAATTGTGTCTAAGCAATTGAGAAAAACTGTAATAAATGCTGTAAAAACATTCATATAAAATACATTATGCTTAAGGAATGTTATAAAATGTGATATTGTGATTCAGCCCGCTTGTACTGGCATATGTATTGACGTAGTATCGTGTCTTGAACCAGATCAGATTTCAAATCAGTCTGAGTTGAAGATCCAAATTAAATATTGTTCCAGTGGATTGTGGGAGTAATAGGTAAATCCAATCGGCCTGTGGGCTTATCTGGCCGTGCAGCCGATTGCTATCCAGCCGAGTGTGTCCAGCTCTCTTGCTCTCAATAGGACATTAAGTGATGTGTACACTGACAGAGCAATTCCCCTTCTCATCTGCTGCAACCCCTTTCAGACAGATTTCGCTTAGCAGGGCGATCCTGAAGGGATGAAGTTGCCCAAAATATTTGATACACTTAGAATAATAAAGTCTCTAAAAATATTGTGTTCAATTTCACTAAACTCCTTTTAAAAGGTTAGTTCACCCACAAATTACAATTATCTCATAATTTTCTCACCCTCAAGACTTCCTAGGTGTATATTACATTCTTCTTCAGCCCTGGCTCTTCCAAGCTTTATCTTGGGAGTGAATAGTAACTGAGATTTTGAAGCCCAGAATAGTGCATCCATCCATCATAAAAGTAATCCCTACGGCTCCAGTGGGTTAATAAAGGCATTCTGAAGTGAAGCAATGCATTTTTTTGTTAGGATGTAGGAGTACCGAATGCTTAGGCAAGAGTAGACGCCTCTCGTAGTTCAAACAAATAGAGCTGGGAAACAAACTCAAGCTTCTCCAACATTTCTCTTTTAAAAATTCGTTTTAGACTTCTAATTTGTGACTGGTGTTTTGTTTTGCTCGATCCCCTGCACTTCCGCGTTCATCAATACGTCATGAGTCACTCTTCTGCCAGAACTCGACTTACGCACGGCTGTTAACTGAAGCCAGTGATTATAGTTTACAAAGTTATCAACCAGGCCCCGCCCCTTTATGTTGTGTATGCATTGGGCTTGAATTATTAAACTGATGGATATTGTGACGTGATCATTCCCGGAAGAAAACTCAAGAAACAGTTCAGAACAAGTGAACACTGATAAAGGGAAAAACTATATAGGTTTTCTTAAATGTTATTTAACCCTCTAATGCATGAATTATGTTTTTCCATAAAAAAAAAAAATTTTTAATCTTATTTTCTTGAAGATTTAAGATAACAGATTAACAAAAAAAAAAAAAAAAATTTTAAAACGCACCCCCTTAGCAGATTTTATTTTGTTGCCTCAGGGCAACGCTATGCAGTATAGGTAGTAAATCACAGAGAAAAATTTAATATTGTCTCAACGTTTATTAGGAAAATCAAAAGATTTGAAAATGCCTTTTATTTAGAATTTACTAAATATAAGAAAAGGGCTTTAAACATGTATTTTTCTGCCTCTCAAACCTCTTTCTGGGGTCCATTCTTCATCACTGTCACTTTCCTCAAGCTCACTGTACTCACTAATAAATCCATTGTTGGGTATGATTCTGACTGATCGCTCCTTTCTACCATAAAATGTCCCTGCATCCATTTTCCTGTAAAACATCAGTGCAGAAAAAGCAAAAACACTGATTTTGGCCTTCAAAAAAGACACATCTACCATTAGCATTGCTATTGCACTGAACACTAGCCTGTAAATGTACAATTTAATTATTATTATTATTATTTTACCATATTGTGCACAAATAGCATGTAATGATGTGTGATAACATCCAAACACATTGTCAGCAAAGACCTCATAAAAAGTACCCCTTATCGCATAACGTTGCCCTGAGGCAACAAGAAGAAAAACTGAATTTCTAAACATGCTAAATTAAAAAAAAGTTAATAAAACTTGACAAACAGCTTCTCTACACCTTCATGCACATACATATATTTTTTATTTACAGTTCATGTCATTGTAAATAAGATTACTGAAGCAAATAATCTTACATTCTTCTCACACCATGTGCTCCTGTGACCACATGTCAGAAAAGGAAGTCCCGCCTTCAAATGATGCTTGATAGTGACTCCCACACCTTATTGGACCATTCTATAGCAATCATTTGACCATTTTGATTGGTTGCAATTATTTAAAGAAACATGTACTGGAAATTAAACTTAAAAACACTTTCCGTTGCCTGAGAGCAACGCTATGCAGTAGAGGGTTAAAAATGCAAATGAAGCATTATTCTCTTAAATATGGACTAATTTGCATACATTTCCAAATCTGACCAAAGCCAGGTTCAAAATGATTGTTTCATTATGTTGACATATTAGAGTTAAGGGGGGATTTAGGATTTAAAATCAGAAAATAGGGATAAAATGTCATATAAATCAGACAAATTATACATGATTGTTATTGATGATACATGATTGTTAGTTTGGTGTATACAAGTTCTGCTAAAGTGGAGATTTCTGACTTTCTGACTCACCGCATTTAAAGGTTTGAATAGTAATTGAAATCTACAGACACAAATGCTCTGAAAATAAACTCTTGAGTGTCTATTTTAAATGATTTTTCTCCACCAGTCAGAAATAAAGGCTGACAATATCCCCAGACTGACCAGTGCATGAAAACAAAAAGGTTTCGTCCGTGTCTTTCCTCAAACAGGGTGTGATGATGCGGATCTTTCTTTAATAAGAGGGACAGTAACCTCGTGCGCTCAGAGAGATGCTCTGAAGCACACCATGTCAAAACACCGCTGTAGAGATTCAGTGTCCATGGTAGCAACACATTCAGATAAAAATTTTAAAAGATAACCTTGAAGATAAAACAGATGCTCTAGCAGATTGAAACTCTCCCTGCTACCAGAAATGAGTGAAACTTCAAAGCACTTACTAAGTAAAATCAATATAAATGCAAAATAAAATGAATAGGTTATAGATAGACATGTTGTGGTTTGTATAAAAAAAAGAAAGAAAGAAAAGATGGCTCAACATGTAAAGCACATCAGTGCATGTGTTGTTGATTTGCAGTGCATCGGGGAAGGGGAGGCATTATTTATTTTAAAAAAAAAGTTTTTTTTTAGTTTTTTTTTTTGACAAAGTACTTCAACCACAAAAAGGAAACCATGTATAAAACAAAAAGGATTAAAAAAATAAAAACCTCTGCAAAAATGAATAGCATCTACGATACACACTTGTTCTGAGTTCTGCTTATGGCACTGCAGTATCTCGCTCGCTCTCTCGGTCAGAAGACCCTGAATCTCTGTTGGGAATCAGAATAGAAGAAACTATTACCAGGTCAGTATATTTTACATTAAATTATACACATATCCACACATCCATATCTATATTCTAATTTTAAATAATTTCAACATCCGTAATAAATAGACACAGCTCTTGCTTCACATTTCCCCCCCCCTCATATAAAACACAATGGGTTCGTCAACATCATCTTTTTTTTTTTTTTTGTGATGGTGCTGCGTGGTCAGATGATGTCATCAATGGCTGCCATAATTTTTCTTGGCTGAGTCCAAAATCTCTCCTTATACCCTAAAATAGGGCATTATTTGAGGGGACAGCCATTTATAGTGGTGTCCGAAACCATAGTGGACATTATCAAATGAATTCATTCTATCCCACATTGCACCGCAATAACAGCTTGACTCATTTTCATTCACTCCTTCAAGTGAACTGTATTAATGGACTAATGTAGGGAATAGCGATTGAGGGTTTGGGGGCGATTTGGGATTCAGCCCTTGAGTCGGCCGACTCAACTCTTACCCCCGGAAAACCGACTCACAGTACATAGAGATGCACCGATTGATCTGCTGGTGACCGACCGGAATTGGCTTTTTACCATTTACCATTTTTTTTGGTATGCATGTTAATCAATGAGTGTATTTACACCGGAAGCAGGAGCATTGCGTGAGCCAGCATTGTGTTTATCATGCAATTTATTCGCGAAAATGAATTATTTGCGTATGATATAAACTAGTCAGAAGTATGACAGTTTTTTCTTGCATTTGATACGCACTTCATTGCGTATAATACACACGCACCCCATACCACTACTAAACCTACCCTAACCTACCCATGCGTATCCTATGCACGTAAAAACTAATTTTCACGTATAAATTGCACGATAAACACACTGCGTGCTATATTTTTTTTATTTATTTTTTATTTTACCTTTATTTTACCAGGTAGGCCGATTGAGAACAAATTCTCATGTGCAATGGCGACCTGGCCAAGATAAGGCAAAACATGTGCAAGACAACATAGTGTTACATAATAAATACACAGAACAGGAGTGCAAATTTACAAATTACAGTGAAACACAATAAGACAATATAGGGTCAAAACAGGATAAGATATATGAGAGTCTGTTAAGCAACATAATTAAGACATAGCGAGAGTATTTTAAGATTAAAAATAATTATTTTATTGGATATATAAAATGTATCTTATTAAAATATATCTAACCAATAAGTCAAGAAACTCAGCAAGTATGACAGTAGTGCAGGTGAAAAAGTCCACTGTGCAAAGCGGACATAGCATAAAAGAGAAAAGATTGAAGGCAATTAACAGGTACATAGATCAGTCAGATGTTCAGAAAGGAGTAGTTTAAAAGCAACTGGTGATATGAGTTTTTCAAGTTTTAAGGTTTTTTGTAATTCATTCCAGTCATTGGCAGCTGAAAACTGGAATGATTGGCGGCCGAATGTTGTGCAGACTTTCGGGGTGACTAAGGCAATATACCTACTAGATCGTAGACTGCGAATAGGTACAGCAATAGTAACTAGACAGCTTATACAGCGGGACTTTACCAAGCAAAGACTTGTAAATAAGTTGATACCAATGAATTAAACGCCGCACAGTTAATGACGACCAACCAGCTAATGCATAGAGCTCGCAGTGGTGGGTGTTGTAAGGAGCATTTGTAACAAAACCTATGACACTATGATAGATAACGTCCAGTTTTTTCAGCAGAAAATTTGAGGCAGTTCTATAAATGACATCACCAAAGTCAAACATTGGAATGATAGTCATTTTCACCAAAGCCAGTTTGGCAGCATAAGTAAAAGAGGCCCTGTTGCGGAAAAGAAAGCCAATTCTAGATTTGATTTTAGATCTTAGTTTGTTAATGTGCGGCTGGAAGGAGAGATAACTGTCTAACAAGACACCTAGATATTTATATGTATCAACATATTCTAGCTCAGACCCATCCAGCGTGGTGATGTTAGGTAGACAAGCCGGTGTTGGCCGCGGACGATTGAAAAGCATACACTTAGTTTTACCAGAATTTAATAATAACTGAAGATTTTGGAAGGAATATTGAATAGAATTGAAACTCTCCTGAAGATTTTTAAGCACAGTATCTAACGAAGGGCATGACGTGTACAGGATGGTGTCATCTGCATAAAGATGGATCTGAGAGTCACCAGCAGCAAGAGCCACATCATTGATGTAGAGGGAGAAAAGAGTCGGCCCGAGAATCGAGCCCTGTGGCACCCCCATAGAGACAGGCATAGGTCCCGACAACAGGCCCTCCGATTTAACACGCTGGACCCTGTAGAGACCTATAGAGACGCATTTAGTGTGATCGGGTTGTGTGAGCAGCAGTGAAGCAGGGAAACTACATGTAGGTTTTCCATAGTATATGGTAATACTGGTATGGCACAATCTCATGAATTTTCATAGGTATTTTTTCATATAGTTTCAGCAAACATAAATATATATATTTTTTTCCAACATGTAGGTAATACTTTATTTTACAGTGTCCTTGTTACACATTAAATGTAGTTAGTAATTATTAATTATTTTAATTGGTAATTATTGTAATTATTATAAATTGTATTAATGAATGATGCCATATTAATGGTTAAATTCTGTTCTGTGTGATTCTACCTTCTCTAGAAACACACACAAATCATTTTTATTTTTATTTTTATAATGTGATGATTTTCGATGAGACAAAAATTGACTTTTTCCATCAAGAACTGATAATAAAGATTATACAGTAGCTATATAGATAGCTATAGATTATAAGAGGAAAAACAAATAACAAGTCAAAACATTTTGATTAAAGTAGAAGAAAAACAGTTTTCTATTCTACTTTAACAACATGCGCTGATGAATGGTTCACAACAGGACGAGGAGTATGCGTCTCTTTAGTTTATGGTGGTCGTGTTGAATGTAATGCTACACTGTAACATGATGTGATACTTGTTGAGTAATGCAGAGAAAGCCGTAGAGCCGGAGAACAGGGAACTAAACGTGTGAGGCATGTTTGCAAAATGTAGCTTTTATAGTCTTGACAGATTTTTAATAGAGCTTTTGATCACATGGAGGACGCAGAGGACTCAAAGCTCAAGCCTGGCGGGCCACGGAGCGGACACACATGATTAATGCATCCCAGACCCAGATCAGCTCTTTACAGCGCTTTCCCTTGCCTTCATTCAAGCCAATTCACAGCCCGTTGGGCTCCTTTTACAGGTGCACTGCCTTTGTTCCTAAACTAGAAAGGCAGGATAAAGGAACGCAGTCATACATAAGACATGACCGTTTCATCGCCGCACGCATAAGCACTAATACACACATATAATCAGTGTCCTTCACAAGGGCTAAAGGTTCATCTTTGCATCATTCAGTACTCGCCAGTGGTCACCATTATGCATTCTGCTACAAAGGTAAGCGTCGCTTTAAGATTAAGCTACATGAGATCTTTGAAAAGCAGGACACAACAGCCTTCAAAATGTCCTGAGCCATGATCAAAACTCATCGCAGAAGCATTTCCACAAAGACAGGAACACTGAGGCTGGTTTCCGGGATGATGAAACAAACTAAATCATGTTCCTTTTGATCTTGTCAAGTGCATTTTGCAGCGCTTTTTTGTTGTTGTTGTTGTTGCATGTTTTCTCTTGTGAGATGTATTATGTGTTTGAAAAGCTATTAAATTACATAAAATCAACCTAACATGAAAACTGGCTTGTTGTAAACACATAAAATGTCTGATTTCACCCCAACCCCCCAATCCAGTCTCAGAGATGGGCTATTTTTAAAAATATAACATATTTTAAATTGCAAAGCAATGTCATAATTGACATTTAATCTATTGAATTGAATTGATTTGAATTATACTGTAGTAAAACTGTTTTTAATCATTAACTAATGTGAATGACCAAACATTTGATGTTTTAGCTCTACATTTACTGTATGTGTAGCAGTGTCAAAAAAACATGATGTTCAACAAAAATGCAAAAGTAAAACAAGTAAATATTACATTTATATTATTAATAATAATTCAAGATGAACTGAAGAATATCAGTTCAGAAGAAACTTTTATCCATAAATAAATTTTTTTTAGGAAAATCATGTTCAAATGTGAGTCTCAAATATGATCATCAGGCATTTGAGGAAGGTTTATTTGTTCATCTCTCAATAATCATTGTATTGCCTTGCACTATATGTTTTGCATATTTTTGCTGAGTTTGAAAATTAATTTGAGTGTTTTGTCAAAAGATGCCATAAATGCTTCCATTAAAAAATATGTTTTTCATGTTTTATAGGGACTTTCCATAGATATAATGTTTTTTATACTGTACAAACTGTATATTATTTCCCCTACACTAACCCGACCCCTAAACCTACCCCCACAGACACACACACACACACACACACACACACACACACACACACACACACACACACACACACACACTCACACACACTAACCGACCCCTACCCATCACACAACACATTTTTACATTTTCAATAAACATCACATAGTATGATTTACAAGCTGTTTTTCTATGGATGGATAATACCATCTTTATGGGGACATATTGTCACCATAACGTAGGGTTTACCAAGCCACACTTACACACACACACTCTCTCTTTTTCACACACACACACACTGACAGACACACACACACACACACACACACACACACACACACACGCACACGTTCCTGTGCTGTAAGCCTGTCCTTGCTGTTTTCTTCATCTCTGACTCAGGAGGATTGCCTGGCCCGTTTAAATCTCGACATCACTCTCATTCTCCGAGAGACAAACAGGAGCAGTCCCTCCGATAGATCCGACAGATTCAGCCATCGATACAAACCAACAGACTGACAGCTATAAGAATCAGGATTATGTGTCTGTATAGAGCTGTAAGTCATGATGGAGAGCCAGAGCGAACACTTCCCACACACGCCGAATGCAGTAAAGCCCTTCATAAATCTCCCGTTTTCACAATGCTTCTCGATTCCAAGTGTGTTTCGGCCTCGTCTCGGTCCCGGGGCCTTGGGACGTCACTGGGCGACAGTCGCTGGCGCTGCAAAGCCATTGTTCTCTGTGTAAGAGAAGTGAAACCCATGGACGGGCTGAAGAGTCTGTGTGCTTCTGGTTTCTGTTCAAACGCCGCCATCTGTGCCTCCAATTACAGACATTCACACAACAGAAAAGATCCAAGGATGCATTCAATACAATCTCTCTGTTAGCAGGCCGGATCAGGACAACAGCGAGGTTAACCCTCTCTCTTCTGTCTGCTCTGGGTCACAGATAAAAACCTTCAGATGATCTTCTTGAGTGGTTTGTTTGTTAGATGCAATGGCAAGCAGTACTATTACTCAAACTCAGTCTTTAGAGGTCATTCAACTTTCTAAGTAATAACTTTCCCAGCACTCTTTTGTGATCTAGGCATCAATGTCTTGTTGAGGAGAGATGTTCTTGTTAGTATGACATGTGGATTTAAATAGATCATGCACAAGCTAACATACAGTACAATCTACCTGTTATTCCATAAACGTTTGATGGATTTAGTTTCAAACAATTTTCACTCAGAAATTGCTGGTAAATTTCACAGATAATTACAAAGAAGCGGCAAAACACTTTTGCACTTTTTTGCACAAAACACTTTTTTATTTTAGTTGTCGTGTTCCTTAGACCGCTATTTTGTTCTTGCTGTGTAAATTTGTTTAAATTCTTAATATTTTTCAATGTTGTAATATTCTGCAGAAGAGAGAAGAGAATCGCGCTGCTTCTCTCACGAGAAATGAATCGCAGTTTAACTCTTTCTCAGCCTGTGATTGGCTGTTCGCTGCTGATGTCACACCTAAACTCAGGATCAAATCCTGAATTGACAGAGAAAGTTGATGATCAGCATCATGGGACTAATGGTGCGTTCACACCGGACGCGAATAGCGCGTCAGGCGCGAGGGATTTCAATGTTAAGTCAATGCAAAGACGCGTTACGCGCGTAAAACGCGTGTAACGCGTCTTTGCATTGACTTAACATTGAAATCCCTCGCGCCTGACGCGCTATTCGCGTCCGGTGTGTAGCAGCAGTAACAAAGCCCGGTTGGATTGGTTTGGTTTGGTTTTGTCAACTCGAAACTAATCCTGTAACTCTGAGTTTGTTCAACTACCATCATGGTACAGGCCCCAGATCGTGCTCGTGTGTGTTTGCAGCTTGATTTCACCTGCTCTCATGACACTGATCTCCAGCCCCACAGAATTCATCTGTAAACACTTTAATGGCCGTTTTATTGGCCTTCTTTTCTTTGCTTAATTGGGTGGCATTTTAGAAGGAAACAAAAGAGAGATGTGCTGAATTCTAAACATGGATATTTATGTGTGAGCTCAACAAACAGGACTTTTTTTTTTTGCTATTTAGTCTAAAAGAAAGGAATAAATCGTGTCTGGACTATGTTAGTGCACTATTGTTGTTTGTGCGTTAAACAGTCATTATTACTGAACAGAAAAGCATTGTGGATAATAAAGTTATGTTTATTTAACAGATTAAACTCTAATGTGAATATATTTTATATTTTCTTAATGTTAGTCACCTTTATTTATATAGCCACTGGAACAAAACTGTATATTAAACATATTTAATATTTAATTTAGACATTTAAAGATTTCTAGACTTTTTATAGTTCAAAATCAACATACAATCCATCTTCCAACAGGTGTTTTTGTCTTACTCTGATTCACGATGGGTTAGACATGTCTGGATGGTTTTGCTGGGATATTGTGTCATGGTTCACTCGCCCGTGTGTCTCGTCATATTAGTAAATAAAGTAAAGTTGCTTCGGCTGTTTTGACGCATGTTGGTTGGTTAGTTTTAGGTTAGTTGGAGGTTAGTTGGACGTTAGTTGGAGTTTAGTTGGTTAGTTTTAGGTTAGTTGGAGGTTAGTTGGACGTTAGTTGGAGTTTAGTTGGTTAGTTTTAGGTTAGTTGGAGGTTAGTTGGACGTTAGTTGGAGGTTAGTTGGTTAGTTTTAGGTTAGTTGGAGGTTAGTTGGACGTTAGTTGGAGGTTAGTTGGTTAGTTTTAGGTTAGTTGGACGTTAGTTGGAGGTTAGTTGGTTAGTTTTAGATTAGTTGGATGTTCGTTGGGGGTTAGTTGGACGTTAGTTGGAGGTTAGTTGGACGTTAGTTGGAGGTTAGTTGGACGTTAGTTGGAGGTTAGTTGGACGTTAGTTGGAGGTTAGTTGGTTAGTTTTAGGTTAGTTGGAGGTTAGTTGGAGGTTAGTTGGACGTTAGTTGGAGGTTAGTTGGTTAGTTTTAGGTTAGTTGGAGGTTAGTTGGACGTTAGTTGGTTAGTTTTGGGTTAGTTGGAGCTTAGTTGGTTAGTTTTAGGTTAGTTGGAGGTTAGTTGGACGTTAGTTGGAGGTTAGTTGGAGGTTAGTTGGAGGTTAGTTGGAGGTTAGTTGGAGGTTAGTTGGAGGTTAGTTGGAAGTTAGTTGGAGGTTAGTTGGTTAGTTTTAGGTTAGTTGGAGGTTAGTTGGACATTAGTTGGAGGTTAGTTGGGGGTTAGTTGAGGTTAGTTGGAAGTTAGTTGGAGGTTAGTTGGTTAGTTGGAGGTTAGTTGGACGTTAGTTGAGGTTAGTTGGAGGTTAGTTGGGGGTTAGTTGGTTAGTTGGAAGTTAGTTGGAGGTTAGTTGGTTAGTTGGAGGTTAGTTGGTTAGTTGGAGGTTAGTTGGTTAGTTGGAGGTTAGTTGGAGGTTAGTTGGAGGTTAGTTGAGGTTAGTTGGAGGTTAGTTGGGGGTTAGTTTTAGGTTAGTTGGAGGTTAGTTGGACGTTAGTTGGAGGTTAGTTGGGGGTTAGTTGAGGTTAGTTGGAAGTTAGTTGGAGGTTAGTTGGTTAGTTGGAGGTTAGTTGGAGGTTAGTTGGACGTTAGTTGGACGTTAGTTGAGGTTAGTTGGAGGTTAGTTGGTTAGTTGGAAGTTAGTTGGAGGTTAGTTGGTTAGTTGGAGGTTAGTTGGAGGTTAGTTGGTTAGTTGGTTAGTTGGAGGTTATTTGGTTAGTTGGAGGTTAGTTGGTTAGTTGGAGGTTAGTTGGAGGTTAGTTGGAGGTTAGTTGGTTAGTTGGAGGTTAGTTGGAGATTAGTTCCTATCTCTCAGAGGAATACAGTTTTCCGTTTGAGAAGCACCCTATATCTCTTTTTAATGTTTGAAGGGGTTGTTGGGATATTTTTGCCCCTTCACTTGATTTTCAGGGGCATTTTAATCTAAAAAATATATATACTTTATGCCAAATACCTACAGTAAATGTAATAAATGTATTCACAAACCCTCAAACCCTACTAATTACATTGTGAATGCATTACCTATAAAGTTAATTCAGCATACAATTTATTTACAAAACACACTGACCAAAGAAACATATTGAACATATTAAAAACAATAATAATAAACAAACAAACAAATACATAAACAAGTAAACAACATTTAAAAATATATATAAATTATGGCGGGCCAATTCAGTGTGACGTACACTGGACGAAAGCTTTGATCAGTACAAACCATTGAGAATGTTCTAGTGTTATGTGTTGTACTTGATAAGAATTCAAATGAAAATGAAATATGTATGCACTCATAGGGGACATGGCTGTTGTTTTAAATATTGCAGTGATGAATAATGATGAATGTGTATTTCATAAACATTAGTGCAGTATTCTCTCAACGCTTGGCTTCTGGAGATAAAGTTAAAAGCCGACAGAAGTGAAACTCCTCAGAGCAAGAGTGAGATTGTAGATATTTTTATCCATGTGTAAACTCCACTTAATTGCCGTTATAAATGTGTGGGTGAAGAAAACACACGTCTGTCAGACGCACTGCAGCATTCTGACACTTTATAACTTTATATACTTTATATTGAGAGTTTGTAACAACAGAAGGTGAGCAAGAGAAACGGCTGGTCCATGACATGCTGGGTTACAGAGTTTATTTCCACACGCATCCAAGAGTTTCATCCAGTTCTTCATTTATCAAAGCAGTCACGGTCTGTGGCAGAGAGTGTGTGATATATGCATATATCCATTAAAGTTAAATATGCATTGTCAAAGGGAGAAGATGGACTTCCCAGCAGCCAAGATATAAACGTTGGCTTCAATAAATGTAAAAAAGGAAACATAAAAGGATGGAATAAGTGATGCAGTGACATAACAAAAGGCCAATTTGTTTTATAAATGACAGGCATATAAACTGTCATGGGTGTGTGTAATGGTTCAAGGTTTTCTGCTCCTCTCTACGATAAAAGTTCATTTGTTATTTTATGGTGGTATAACTCAGCACAATGGAGCGTGTGTGTGTGTGTGTGTGTCTCTGTGTGTGTGTGTGTGTGTGTGTGTGTATGTGTGTGTGTGTGTGTGTGTGTGTGTGTTTTGTTGTTTCAACCCAATTTTGGGTCAAATATGGACAAAACCAAACCTTGGGTTAAACATTTTATTTAAAAATGTAACCCAACGTTTGGGGTTTGTCCATATTTGACCCAAAATTGGGTTGAAACAACCCAGCAGTTTTTAGAGTGTATTCATTTAGCAATAAATATTTTAAAATCAAAATTGTAACAGTTGATTCTTCATGAATTAACATGAACAAACAAACATTTGTATTTTTAATAATCAACATTCCACTCTAAAAAATGCTGGGTTGTTTCAACCCAATTTTGGGTCAAATATGGACAAACCCCAAACGTTGGGTTAAAAATGTAATTTCAAAGTTTAACCCTACAGCTGGGTTTGTCCATATTTGACCCAAAATTGGGTTGAAACAACCCAGCATTTTTTAGAGTGTAAGAAAGGTCAATCAATACTGTAGCTTTATATCATACATTTGAATACACATCAATATATTATGAATATGTTGTATAATCACATTCTCTGTGCCGTTGGCTCGCGGCTGAAGTGTTTGGGAATAAAGTTAATCTGACTGATCAATCGTAGCAAATCACCAACACACAAACATATACGCTTATTTATCTTTAATTCAAGGTGTTTCCATGGAAACACGTGTAATAAATGAATGAATCCGTCCTCTGTGAACTCAAAGCTTTTGAGCTGATTTGATGTTGAGGACAATTGAAAGGAATCTGGGTTTTACTGATGGCTTGAGGAAGAAGAAAAAAACCTCTGCTTCGGTTCACCTCCATTACAGGACATTAATTCTCTATTCACTCTTTGTAATAAATATTATGAACCCAGTAATGGACTGTGTTGCTCTTTATGACGGATGGCTTTGGCCAGGTTTCTCCTCATGATTTCTGGCTTCCCCAGGACCTGCTTTTAGAAGAAAGCGTCTGAATCATCGGCTAAGTGCAATCCTTCACAGCACAGACAGCTCTTGCAATGAAAAGCCCTGATGTACGGAGTCCCGCATGAACGCCTGGAGAATATTAGGAAAGCTTGCTCAATTTTTTCATTTTTTATTATTAAAACAGACATTTTTTATTGTTATCATTCTCTATTCTCTTGCTCTTTTATCGTGTTTCGTAACTGTGTGGCAGAGAGTATTGTTCAGGGAAAACATCTTCAAGCAAACATAAACAGTCTTCTGTCGAGAATACAATAGGAGAGAATGAAAAATAATTTAAAAGGGATAATCTAGCAAAAATATGAACAGGGTAAGCTTGTAAATCTCTGCAGATTTCTCCTGCGGTTTAAATGAGTTTTTCAACAACGACTGAAATAATGAGGCCTGGTGATGTATGACATGTATAAACTATCGGTCAAAACACTGCAGTCAACATCTTTATTCTTTCATGCTTTTATTCAGCAAGGTGGCATTACATTGATCAAAGGTGACACTAAAGACATTTATTTAAAAATACTCCTATTTCAAATGAAAGCTGTTGTGTCATCAAAGGATTCTGAAAAAAAATCATGTTTTTACAATAATATGAAGCAGCACGACTGTTTTCAACACTGATAATAAAACGAAATGTGTCTTGATCATCACATCATCATATTACAATGATTTCTGATGGATCATGTGACACTGAAGACTTCACAGGAATCACATGAATTACACTTTACTACTATTCACATAGAGAACACTTATTTCAAATTGTAATAATATTTCACAGTTTTACTGTATTTTTTTATTAAATAATAAGTAATTATTATTTAATTCATATTAAAACATTTACATATTTATATGAGCATTCTATATGTATTTATATTTCGTATATGCATATGTCTCTGACATTTCTAAAACCGTACCGTGTCCAAACTGTTTTGCATGCTAAAAACGGATTGTTACGCCAGTTCTTCTCAGTTAGTGGTTATTTTACCTACTCGGCAGAGTTCACTGGACTGGCTCAACATCGGCATTATAGCACTGAAGTGTAAAAATCCCTGACCTGCGAGGTTAGGCAATATTATTCATGTTAGCATGAGGGGGAAAAAAAAATCTCTTTCCATAATTGAAGAGTTTAAAATGCCAATGCAATTCACTGATATAAGCTTACAAGACATGTAGTGCATGCAAATTACAGCATTAAAGTCCCCACCTCATGAAATCTAGTGAATGTTCAAATGCATCATGGGTATTGATTAACTATATGAATATTGTATATGGAAGACACATGAATGACCCAAAATAATAAAGCTTTAATCGGTCATGGCGTTCAGCACCACGGACAGCGACTCCTCGCAGAAACACGGATGATGAGACTCAACATCTGCAAGGCCCGAGTGCAAAGATATTGAGAACCAAAGCTAAATATGTAAATGCTAATTTGAATTACAACATACTGTGATGAAGTAATGAAAAATTAATGAGAAATCGTATTGAGAGAAATGAGAACGAGAAAGTCCCAGAACATTTCAGCACTGAGAGTTTATGGGAAGGTGTTCTTACCTGTCATGGAAATAATTTCACTGATCCTATATTTTAATGCAAAATGCATGAGATTCGCCCATGTTTTGTTGCCATATGCTGCTGATAGAGCATTGCACGTGTCTCAGATTCATATTTACACCCTTATCTTTTTAACAGCAACACCCTCCAGCTGCAGAGTATAAATAACTCTGTAAGCAATAAATAAGCGTGGCGTTCTGGAGCCTGCGCCGTGCGAGTCCAACGGGAGAAAGGAAGGACAACTGTTCATTTATTTGTGAAAATCAAGAACAGAAGCATGGATAAGATGGAGAGGGCAGAGACTGGACTCATTACACGCGCTAAGCCTGTTTAAAGCGTCTCTGTCTAGACCCACGCTTGCTGCCGTGTTGTTTGTCAAATTCAATTTGAAGAAATCAGAAGACTCCTTGGCTCAGAGGTCAAGGCAATTTCGACGACAGTGATTCTCATATATCCACTGGGTTAGTGTGTGAAAAAGCCCCTATTAGCCATTAGGAGTGTATCGTTCTCTTTAGCACTCGTCCGTTCTCCTGCCCAACACATGCAGTGTGTTCTGGACTGTCAGCAAGTTCTGCATGCAGTAAATTAAATATGTGAGTCCTCAGTCTCTTGGGTGTTCAGTTGCATCAACACACCACCATTAAAAACATGGCGTTGTGCAGAGCAATCAGAGTATGTTAGGACTGTTAAACATATTTAACTTTAATGTTTTGATTTCTCTTCATGTTTATTGTTGGCATGATAAAGCAAACTGAAGTTGTTTTCGTCTTTTCTTCTCTATTGTGCCGTTTATACGAGCAACACTGCTTCTGGAACAAGGACACATGTGGGCGGGGCTTGATTTAGTCTGTGGGGAATTGATTGGCTGGTTGGGGTTTGCTATTGGTTGATCTCATGTGATTGACAAGTTATAGCCCCGCCCTCGTCATCAGAGAAGAGAAGAGATGCTGCAAGAGGAACTTATTCTGATTCAAGATTACCAGAACATGAATAAAAATAATAATAAAAAAATCCTTAAAAAATAAGAATAGACGATTTAGATTTAATATTGACTTTAAGAGTCTAGAAGGAGCAAAGGTTCATGATTTCAGATGAATAAAAATAAATAAATAAATAGTAGGTATACTATAAAAAATTATAGCCAGGTAAATGTGTTACATAATCAGGAAATGTAAACAATGTAAATGCCCTGCCCTCATCCTAGAGAAGAGGAGAGAAGAGAAGAGAAGAGAAGAGAAGAGATGAAATGAAAAGAAAAGAAAAGAAGAGAAGAGAAGAAAAGAAAAGAAAAGAAAAGAAAAGAAAAGAAGAGAAGAAGAGAGGAGAGGAGAGAAGGGAATGGAAGGGAAGGGAAGGGAAGAGAAGAGAAGAGAAGAGAAGAGAAGAGAAGAGAAGAGAAGAGAAGAAAAGAAAAGAAAAGAAAAGAAAAGAAAAGAAGAGAAGAGAAGAAAGGAGGAGAGAAGAGAATAGAAGAAAAGAAAAGAAAAGAGAAGAGAAGAAAAGAAAAGAAAAGAAAAGAAAAGAAGAGAAGAAAGGAGGAGAGGAGAGAAGAGAAGAGAAGAAAAGAAAAGAAAAGAAAAGAAAAGAAAAGAAAAGAAAAGAAAAGAAAAGAAAAGAAAAGAGGTGCAGGAGGGAGGGGGGAGTTATTCTGATTCAACATTAATTGGCACAAATAGTAAAAAAAGATGTGCACATGATAACAGGCGCACACACACACACACACACACACACACACACACACACACACACACACACACACACACACACACACACACACACACACACACACACACACACACACACACACACACACACACACACTCACACACACACACACACACACACACACACACTCACACACACACACGCCGCAGGACATTAGAGGGAGTCTCTTCAGGAGGTGGTTTCATAGGGACACGTGTGTGTTGTGACCAGTCAGGCGCTGTGTTTACTGACATGCACGAGCTCCAGGTGTCTCTTCAGCTCATCTCTCGTTTCACAAGAGAAGTGTATCCTCACGAGTTCTGCTGATATGAAGTTCTGGAAACTTGTGTTTGGCTGCAGTACAAGAGACTTTCAGAGATGCAGAAGTCACTTCAGTCCATCACAGTCATACCTCTGAATGCATATTTATACCACTGTAGAAAGTCCTGCATTTACACATGACCACTATAATAATAATAATAGTTTATGCACAGAATTTTTTTTTACATCTAAATTAGCTGGTTTTATTCCACTCTAAATATTATTTATAAAATAGCTATAATTAGTTATAATTACTCCAATTAATGCAGCAATAAAATATGAACATGCATTTTAAGTGTTTCTTATGCTTAAATAATAATATTATTATTAATAATAATATAACACAACAATACATATCAATACAATTTAATAAACATTATAAAACAAATAATAAACCCAATAATAACTTATAATAACCTAATACAATTGTTATTGTATTGTTATGTTGTGCAAAATGCATATTAATGTACTGTACTTGATACTATTATTTGATTAAATGTTTGTGGTGATGGCTTATTTTGTATGTGTACACACACACACACACACACACACACACACACACACACACACACACACACACACACACACACACACACACACACTCAAAATAATGTATGCACTAACAAAACACTGTCCTATAAATGAATGATGCAAAAACATAGTAATATGCCTGATACTATTATTTGATTTAATGTGTATATGTTAATGTGTGTGATGGTTTACTTTGAATGTGTTAATTTATAGGAGTGTGTTTTTTTATTTATTGCGTACATTGTTTAAAAGTTTTTTTTTGTGTGTGTGTGCATGTTTCACTGCATGTGATGCTATTGTTTCCTTTATGAATGTGTATGATGTGTACGGTCTCCTCAGTGCCGCCGCCTGCCGGTCTCTCTCAGCACTGCGGCTCCTGCTATAAACCACCAGCGCTTTACGCGAGACCCTCAATCCACGCGCAGCGGCACCGCGAGCGGAATGACACCGAGACACGCGCGTCTCCTCCTCCTGCTGCTGCTGGAGCTCTGTGTGAGCCTGAGCCGGACCCGGGCCGGGGGCAAGCCGGACGAGGACCGGGACAAGAGAAGCGAGCTGGCGGAGAGCCCGTGCGAGGTGAAGACCGTGACCGTGTCCACGCTGCCTGTTCTCCGGGAGAATGAGTTCAGCTTCACCGGCGCGGGCTCCGGGAGTCTCTCCGGAGGGGAGTCCAGGCTCCTGCTGTTCGTCAGGACTGACCTGCCGGGTCGCATCGCGGTTCTGGATGATCTGGACAACACGGCACTGCCCTACTTCACCTTAGGTGAGATCTGTTCGTCAGTCTCATACAGTGTAGCGCTGCGCTGAGAGATGACAGATGAGGGGTTTTGCATGTTTGCATGTGGAAACGAGAGATAGGATGCGTGTTTATTGGAAGAGCCAGCTTTCATCCTGAGAAAATGAGACGAATGACCATCGCAGGGCAATTCATGTGCTCAGTGTTTCTGTGCAGCTCCTGGATCCTCGTGTTGTGTTTGGGATCTGAGAGGGTGACACTCTGCAAGGTTCATTAGTTAACACTAGTTAATGTGTTCACTAACATGAACTAACAATGAGCAGTATACATGTGTTACTGTATTTATTAACGTTAGCTAATAAAAATACAGCTGTTCATTGTTTGTTCATGTTAGTTCACAGTGCATTGACTAATGTTAACAAGCTTTTAATAAAGTATTAGTAAATGTTGACAAAGTGACATTAATAAATGCTGTATAAGTGCAGGTCATTATGCTAAGTAATGTTAACTAACGGACCTTATTGCAAAGTGTCACCGATATCTCACAAACTGTATGAAGTATCAGGACGACTTCTCCTAGTTGCATGGAAACTGATTGTGTGCACTTGCATAAGAAATCCTCCATGAAAAATATGATTGCTGTTTGACGTCTGAGAGAGATTAGGAATAGATGTGGTTTATCTTATTTTCTGACGGAGAATCTGGAAGCATGAATATGCCACCGATTGCCAATATTTCTCTACAGTGTGTTATGCATGGAGTCAGATGATATATTATGGGAGGAAAGTGAGATTTCTGAAAGCTTTGTAAAACCACAGAGGTCTACAGCTTTAATACGGTCTTGGTCAGGTTAGAGGACAGTATTACTATTCAAAATTGTGTTATCATTATTGTTTTTGCATACAGTATATTGTACAGTATATCATTGGGCTCCAAATTTGAAATCAGCAAAGTCAACCAAGCTGGCTATGTAGAAGTTCAATATATGTTCTTCAGGTTATAATCTTGTTTTTTGAGGTGTTCTTTGAAGACCTAGAGAATAAAACGCATCAATTATAGATTATATATGACTTTTTTGTGTGTGCATCTTAGAGACACAACGTCAGAAACGCTTCCAGAAATGTGTGTGGCCTGCATGTGTTTATCTGTTAGGTATATCTGAATAAATGTTTGGTAATGCATTCAGCTTTCTGTTGATGTGAATACACTCTTTAAGGATAGTCTGGTGAGTTTTACTTTACAATCAGGGTTTGAGATGAACTTTTTCGCTCACCAGTCACTGTGGCGAGTCCCTCAGCATTTTCACTGGCCACAGTTTTGACATCGATACCATGCGGAAAACTGCTATATAGATATTTTTTATATTCTCTCATAATTTGGCAGCCGGTATATTAGGCTGCTGTCCCTTTAAGACCTGACGAACGGATCCATTTTGATGTTATTGTGTGTGTTTTTGACTTGTTAAGCACAATAAGCAGCGGAAACGAACTCAAGGCGGTGTTGTGTGCGTACACTTTGAGTGTGAGCACCAAATCTGCGGGAATGAGTAAAATTATGCACAATAATCCCACGCTGAAATCCAAGCCATGTAACTCCAACAATATTCATCCGGAGCGAATGAAACGAGTGAGTGAGAGGAGGCGGGTTTGTGTGTAACTCTCTGTCGGAGAGATCTGCGGACTTTGAGTATTGGAAGCGTTTCAGATATTTCAGAAAAATCTATATTTTTGACAACACTACATTGCTCTTAGTTTATTATTCCAGATGCCTTTTTAAAAGACTACAATTGAAAAATGTATATATTGTTATATATATAATTCAACCCGCCAAAGTGGCTAGTAGGAGTGACTGCGTTACACACACTGCTGAAGTACACACACACATGGCGTGTTGGCGGGTGTTAATGTCAAAGCCCTGTTTACAATGTACCATAACATATAAAACAAGAAATCATTAAACATGCCAGTGCAGACAGTGGACAAGATTGAATGAAAAACCGTGATGGCCACTGCTCCGTATTGACCACCGCATTGCCCTTTCACCCATATATAGAGTTCCAGTTACGCTAAAAAACAATATTGATGTCGACTTCTACTGGAAGAGGAAAGCTGGGAACTATCACTATACGTCTAGATCATATGATCCACAGTGGTTTCACTTTCTCTATGTTGTGCAGATTTTTTTTTGCATGCAACACACTATACTATTTAAATATTCCCTGAAGCTAATGTGTGTAAACGTGTGTTTTGTCAGCAGTGTATTTGAGTCTTCCCAGCTAATCCCAGACAGTATCATAGTGTCGGGCCACATCTGGTACATGTGGATTGCACACACACACTCACACACACACCAGATGTGGGCCAGATCTGGGCAGACACTACCCAACAAGCAATAGCCGTCATTTCACAATGTATGTTAACTATAGACCCGGTATAGTCCGGCTATGAGTAACACACTTCTAGCCAAAATAACCTTGAATTTGGTTATTACCAAAATAACTTGCGAGATGTATAATATTCCATCATGTAAGCAAAGTCAACAATGATTACAAGGTGTTTGTTTTAATTTCTTTGACATGTTCATATTTTATTGGGCTATGGTTTAGATTAGATTTTAATTTTCCCCTGAAAGCCCAAATTTTGCCTGGTTTCAGCCTAGACGTCTGGGCTGTGATTGGACGTCTATTAGACGTCTTTTAAATGCAAAATTGCTTGCTGGGTTTGTTTCCGTCTAGGATGGTTGTAGATGTTTAGTTAAGTACACATGTCTTCCTGGAACACAGCTGGGATTGGAGAGCTATCAGCCGTTCTCTGAGGGAAGAAATGCTAAATTTTTACTCAAGAAGCCATACAGAAATACTGTAGGTAGATCAGCCTTTTCTAATTATGCTCATGTATGGACTGAGCTTCAGGGTATATTACACATGAAATATGCTTCGTTTAACAATATCTTAAGGTCTGTTTTTATAGAACGCTGTAAATGTTTTAATAGTTGATTAGGATTTGTATTGTCTTTCAGATATGGGTATTTTTCGTTTGTTTATTATGCTGTGTTATGTACTTTTTGTTTTGTGCTGCCTATCTTGACCAGGACTCTCTGGTAGAAGAGATATTGTATCTCAATGGGACATTCCTGGTTAAATATTTTTTTTTAAAACATGCATAAAGTGAAGGAAAATCCGCCAGCAGCTTCAGTTTGTTTCTAATGAAAGATTTGGCGCTGTTGTTTTTGGTTCAGTCCGAAGTAGATCCGCTGACCTTTCCCTGTGTCCGCCATTGGAAAACAGTTTTCGGACGTTCTGATTCAGGTTTGCATTGGTGGCCAGTGACCCGTCAGCTGAATCCACACTGCAGAACTGGGAGAGAGCCAGTGGTTTTGATGAACTACCGATGAAACTCGTCTTAAAATAGAGGTTTAGTTTCATATGTCAAGAGCTCTTTGATAGAACCGAATCTATATCCCAGTAATGAAGAACTACAGTCAGACCTCATCAGCAGTTCTCGCTGAAAAATAAGCGAACGCTTGGAAATATTGATCATTGGCAAAGCGGCTGGGCTCCTTTTGTATTACAAGTTCATGTTTGTCTTTCATCAAGATTTATGTGCAACAGACGGTATTGATATAAACCGAAGCGGATGTGTCAGCAAAACTCAACTCGGTCTTGAAGGCCCTCGGCGTTTAGTGGCGTTTACTAAAGCAAGCATCACTATTACTAGAGGCCTAATGTGTAGGGTTAGGGCTTCTCTGCATTCAGAAGATTTGCACAAAAAATGTAGTGCTCAACTTGGTTATGATGCAAATCACACTTCATTCAAAATGTGTGTTTTAGCTTTTCTGCACTTATTTAGACCGAGAAAAAATCACGGAAATATTGAAAGCACCACGGGTGGTAGACGAAACACTTTTGTGTTTATGTCTCAGCATGCTTTCTCAAACTGCTTAAAATAAAATGCGACGAGAGAGAGAGAGAGAGAGCAAGCGTTTCGCTGACCGTCGCTCAAGCGCTCACCTCCAGTCTCAGACGTGATTTATTACCTGAAGCGCTCGGGAATGGTGAGAAAGACAGAGAGAAGATTAAAAAAACGACAAGATGAAAGTTTTTATCCGAACTGCTTTGTCTGGCCTTTTCAATGTGAGGCGAGGAATTTCTCAGAGCAGACGCCGGAATGAAGTGTGAAAACAGAACTGATGAGTCTGTCCTCAGAAATATTATATTACAATATCTTTCAGCCTTTGACAAATTGTATTTATATCTTGATATTTACATCTCTTGAAGTGACAGAAGAACAGTCAGAATAGCAATAATTCCAATCAAGTCAATGTTATATGTGACGCCGGACAACAAAACCAGTCACATGGTTCACAATTTTTTAATTGAGATTTATACACCATATGAATCTTTCCATTGATGTGTGGTTTGTTAGGATAGGACAATATTTGGTCGAGACACAACTATTGAAAATCTGGAATCTGAGGGTGTAAAAAAATCTAAACTTTAAAAAAAATCTCATTTAAAGTTGTGCATTTATGTTCACGATTGTGCTGCACTCACTCACAAAAATACATGTTTTATATATTTACGGTAGGAAATGTACAAAATATCTTCATGGATGATGATCTTTACTTAATATGATTTTTAGCATAAAAGAAAAATCAATAATTTTGACCCATACAATGTATAGTTGGCTATTGCCACAGATATACCCGTGCGACTCAAGACCAGATCCAGGGTCACAATTATGAAATCAATGTAGTACAATACAGTCAAAATCAAGTTAACAACAATCATTGCAAGTTTTTATTTATTTAATGAACTAGAGGAAGAATGATATTTAATCATATCATTTAAAAGCACCAATATAAGAACCCGTTTTTACATATTTATATATTTATATTTATATATTTATATATATTTATATATATGTATTGTTTTACCTGTACACAAGTCTAATTAATGGCATATAAACAGAACAGTATTCACAATTTCACTTCATTTTATATTGGAAGTAAACTCATTGTGAAGACATAATTAATAAATATAAGACATAAGTATAATTATTTTTGGCAAAAATGTAAAAGTCTTTCGGTCCCTTTTTAACCAGTTTACCCCGAACTCTTCTGCTCAAGACTTTACTGTGTGTGTATCTTCACTGAATAAACCGCGCGTTGACTTTGACGAACTGCTCTCGGACGAGAAATGCCCTTCATGCTTTGCGGTGTGTAAACGTGTGGATTTGCTGAGGGTTAATGCGGCTTCATAGAAACAGTCCCTGCGCTTTTACAGATGAGCTTCTACTATCAGAGAAACCAGGGAATGCCACAACTACAACCTGCACGCTTCCCATTGATTTGTCTAACCTTTTCAAAATGTCACACTAATTGAAGGAGGTTTGTGGATAATTAGTTTCCACTCCTCAATGCAAGGGCAATTACAAGAACCTGGAAGACACAGTATGATTATTAATTATTATTATTATTTTTTTTTTAAAGGTCTATGTTAAGCTGTGTGGGACTTTTGGTTGACTGATTATTAATATATTTTCCAATACCAAAAGTGATTTAAGTTCATTTATTCAATTACAAATTGATTATTTTATGCAATATGTGTTTTATGCTTAATTGAGAGTCACAGGGCTAGCTTAGCAGGATATTGACATCAAGCTTAATTGTCAGACACTTCAATTATTATGAAGAGCATGTCAAATCAATCATTTATGAGGCACATTTTTGTTATGATCCTGCGTAGAAAACAACACAGTTGCAAACGGGACTTTCTCCTGCACTCTTGCCCCATAGACTTCCATTGTAAATGCGATACTGTACACTCAGCTTGTGATATTCCTTTAATTTCCTGCATGGCTCGTTTTTGGCCATGGAGGCTGAACATGTTAAAATGACTGCATGGATATTAGAAGTCACTTTGTTCATGTATGAACTAACGTTTAATGCATTTCTCATTCCTCTGCGGGAAACGTCATCTATTTCCTCAGCTACATCTGCCGCATTGCATGCATGTAAAACTTTGGACCAGTAAACTTTCTGTGATGTGTTTAATAAGGCTGCTCAACATATTGTGCATCTGTTTGATTGGAGCTCCCCCAACAGAGTCACCGTGCTCAATTATTCATGGTAAAATACACCAGCTCCACTGCATTTGCATTTATAACTCTCTCTGTCACTTTTATAGCAACTTTGAGGAGTGAAACAATCAGCCTGGTTCCTCCGTGCGGTGTGAACGAGCGTTAGACGTCTGCACAGTGGACTCTTCAGTCAACAAATCAAGACTTTGAGCTTTATAAATGGATTTAATCAACTTTCTGTAGGCAGCAGCAAACCTTTGATGAATTAAAACCAAAATTATTTGACAGGGGATATACCGGCTCTCAAATAAAAGAGGAACTCTGATAGATCTTAAACTGGAAAGTGCTGCATGTGCGGAACACACGCTTTATACTAACACAATGGCCAAACAGACATTTGATCATTTAGAGGCCGTTCTTTAGAGATATGTTGTTAGTTAAAGCACGTCTTTGGAAAGAAGTGATCATAATGAGGCACGTGACAAACAATACACGGCTGTTTATCACAGACGTAGAGTCACAAGTCAGAGCGGTTGCTTTACCAACACTTTTGTTTATTTGGGTTGTTTGTCGAGGAAAATTAAAGGAAGTTGTGATTCTAAACCCATATACCGTATTTTCCGGACACTATTCAGCTGTTGTTCTGTGTGCTGTTGTGGAGCTGAATAACTTGCCTTTCCAGATTAAATGTCTGTTCTTGGTCTTGGATTTTGTGAAATAAATTTCTAAATATTTACTCGACTTAAAGTCCAGTGCGACTTTTATATGTTTTTTTCCTCTTCATGCCACATTTTTTTGACTGATGCGACGTATACTCCGGAGCGACTTATAGTCCGGAAAATACTATAGGTTTCTTTCTTCTGTAGAACACAAAACAAAATGTTTTGAAGGACAAAAGTACCACAAAAGCTAGACTACATTTAAGATTTATACGTATGTACTATATTTTAATTGCATATTTAACATTTCCATCCATCTGTTGTAACATTTAAGCAAACTGATTTGATGAATATTTGTCAGGCACACATCGGTCAGATATCTGTAATAATACAGATATTAATAATAATTATGCACTGAATGTTCTAAATACACAATAACCAGGTCTATATATGTATCATCAATAAATACAATTTGTTTCAATCTCATAACTGTGAATATTGCTTGTTCCACAGTTCATACTTTTAACAAATTGTTTTCACAATGAACATAGTTATTCTGATTCTAAGCAATAAATGCATTTTGAAACTATGATTATTTAAATAGTATGACTGAAAAATATGCATCACATGAAGTTTAGTTTGTTTATGTAAAAACTGTGTAATCTAAATGGATGGGAATTTTATATGCAATTTAAATGCTAAATAAATCTTACATTTAAGCTTTTTTGTGTGTGTGTGTATCATGTGATTTGAGCAGTGCTTTTATTGATATTCGTTCTGTCACTGGTCACTACATGATCTACTTTTATTTTACATAAAAAAAAGAGCAGTTTGGACATCATGCGTTTGTGTCCCGCGGAAGAAAGAAAGTTGTGTATGTTTGTAACGATGAGTGGAACGATGATGACTTTTCATAAATAGATCACAAACAAAAATATGTCCTGACACATGTTGCTCATCACGTTAAGATTAGGTCTCTGAACATGCAAAACGTCCAGTTTTTATTGGCTATACGAACTTAAGTGAACATTCCATTTCATCATTTTTCAAACATTATTGGAACGTTACTTTAGAATGTTCTACTTTTGAAGTGTTCTATGAGTTCTGAAGGACCCGTTTCTCTTCACGTTCTTCTTCAGGACGGCTGTTCTGACAGATTGCCTGTAATGGTTGAGTTTTAGTAGCACGGTGTAGAAGAAGGATGGTTATTTTTCAGCCTGCTAAATCCCATCATCTTCTGCTTAACTCTAAAGGTCAGCTTTCATTGTCTCACCCCATAAACCACTTACTCTTTATACTGTATATCTCCAGATGCTCGCTGAATTTGATGCTTTGTTTTCTTAATGGTAGTGTGACTTAAAGGGGTAGTATAGTGCCTTTTTCACCAGATGTAAAATAAGTATTTCATGTCCCCAGAGTGTGTGTGTGAAGTTTTAGCTCAAAATACCCCACAGATATTTTTATATATCATGTTAAAATTGTCACTTTTTGAGGGTGAGCAAAAACACACCGTTTTTGTGTCTGTCCCTTTAAATGCAAATGAGCTGCTGCTCCCGGCACAGGGGGCGGAGCTTCAAGAGCTCGTGTCCTTTTACCACACACACACACACACTGAACATTTCATTTAGCCTTTTATGTTCAAACCGGAGTCAGACAATGATGGAGAGACTCAAGAAGAAGTGACAACATGTAGAAGCAACAGGACATTTCTGAATTTATTTGATGAATTTATGAAGCTTATGTGTAGTTATCTTCTAGTCATTGATTAGCATATTCTGTCATGATCATCTATAAATCAGTTTCCGGGGGCGGGGTTTATGTAAATTCTAGGGTTGGTGATGTCACTAACCCTGGAGGAATGTCGTGTAGTTCCTACCAGCCGTTTGTTGTAGTTCTTAAAAAACGATTTCTTTAAAAGCGTCCTTTGCTTTGAACTTTGAGCGTTGGAACTTTAGATGTTGCACTATAGATGGAACACTATAGACTGAACACGTAATACGCATGTGCATGACGTTTTTTGTTGTTTAGACGGAGACCGTTTTCAAAAACTTGCACTTTGAAACCCGTTTTCAAAAGTTTGCGTTTTCAGGCGCCCCAAAACGCTGTTGTTGTGTAAATGAACGGCCAAAACGCATAAAAAGTTTTACGTTTGTAGTTGAAAACCGTGTCGAGTAAACACCCCTTAAATAGATCCACAATGAGTCTGTTCAGGGATATTGATGTATTGCAGAATTTAAACTGTAATGCATGAATAATCTGTGCTTGTGTTGTATTTTAATAAATATGTTGTTGTCAAGCTCAAACATTTAAACCTAATTTAAATATAACTTGATTATTTAATACAATAGCTAGTAAATCAGCAACTTCAACAAAAGGTTGATTTTTGGGGGGCAATTTTTGCAATCTATTGCGTTTTATGCTAAATAATTGCAGTAAATAATATATTTTATACGCATGCATACAAAAGATGTCTGCGCAACTGTTTACCTCAAAACATTACATCACTTCACTGCTGCTTGTTTCATGACATCATGACAATCGGTCACATGACATGCAAGAACCAATGAGGTTTAATGATGTTAGTGATGTGTCACTACATTTGATTTGAGCTTTGAATACATGAGATTATCAAGTGTTTGGTTTGATTTGAGATTGAATGATCACTTACATTTCTATCTGTTCATCATACAAAGTGATGACTCGAATTAAATCATGGATGTAGTTTTACTCAGCCTTTTATGTGCTTTATCTTAAAATATATATTCTATAAAAAAAAAAAAATACTTGAAGATAATATAACATCAACCCTAACCCCATGATATAATTTTAAAGAAATAAAAGGCCACTTCAGGACTGACCCGTGAACATCAGCCCATAGCAGTGGGTTTTATAAAGCTTCCCATTAAAGCCTTGAGGAAAACAGAAACATCACTGCACACTGTCAGCATCCGCCTTTGTTCTTCTTACTTTCACAGCCTTTTCTCTTCATCCTCTTTTTCCCCTCTGAAAATGGAAACCACTGATTCCTACATTTATCGCGACATCGGCAGAAAAACAAAACCCAACCCTCACTTCGGTCTCTTTTTCTCCCGCCTGGACGAATCAGATTCTGACAACTCAGCCTTTTGATAGATTTTCTTCTGGGCATCGTTTCCCGGGAATCTTGTATAATGAAGACTTGTGATGATTTCTGTGATCTGTGTCTTTATCTCTAACTTTAATTTAAAGATAGGGAGAATGGCTAAGTCTCTAAACCTAATACTACAGTACTTACTGTGGCTTTTGAAAAAAAACTCTAAAAATCTAATCAAATCCTTAAAGTCCCCCTCTAGTTAATAATCGTATCCCTTAAAACTCATATTTGATCACCAAAATGACATTTAAATGTTTTTTTTTTGTATTGAAAAAAAGTATTCCTTAAAATAGCTGGAATGTAACTCGACACCCTCGCCTCATTTAGTATACGCGGGTCTATGAATATGCAAATGAGCCCCGCCTCCACTGGTTGACGATCACACGTTGATCTGATTGGTTACAAGGTAGTTTGTGACGTCAGAAACACCAGAACTACATGACATTCCTCCCGGGTTAGTGACATCAACACCAACCCTAAAATTTACATAAACCCCGCCCCCGGAACACGATTTATAGATTATTAAGACAGAATATGCTAATCGATGACTAGAAGATAACTACAGATAAGCTACATAAATTCATCAACTAAATTCAGAAATGTCCTGTTGCTTCTACATGTTGTCACTTCTTCTTGCGTCTCTCCATCATTGTCTGACAATTTTCAGTGCATGAGTGTGTGTGTGTGAGGTAAAAGGACACAAGCTCTTGAAGCTCCGCCCCCTGTGCCGGGAGCAGCAGCTCATTTGAATTTAAAGGGACAGACACAAGAACGGTGTGTTTTTGCTCACCCTCAAAAAGTGACAATTTTAACATGATATATATAAAAATATCTGTGGGGTATTTTGAGCTAAAACTTCACACACACACTCTGGGGACATCAGAGACTTACTATACATCTTGTGAAAAGGGCATTATACCACCGCTTTAACTGTTACTGGGCTCTGATTCTCCAGCAATTTGATGCCAATTTTCTGAAATCAAAGTGTCGTCTGAATGCAGCTTTACTGTGTTTCTGTGCATCATTACTGGTGTCAAGTCTCCTCGTTCTCACTTATGACTCTGTGGACAAACTGAACTGTTTTATTCACCGAAACAAAAGATGTTATTGTTCTTGTGTTCTCTCAGGAGTATTTCTCTGCACAAACCAGCCTTCACTTCAACACTGCTCTTGAACCTGACAGTCCTGCACGTTTGAGCTGAATTTGAGTTTCTGTCTGTCTGATTTGGGTTTCCCTTCAAATTGTGGATGTGATTGTAGGTTTAGAGGACAAACGTGACGCTGTAGGATGATGTGGTTTGTCTTTTGGCATGACACCCGTGATAAACTCGTAATGAAAGCGTCCGTCACTTCTGCTGGTTCACTGCCTTGTGCGTAGACATGTTCTGACCCTTGAAATGCTGAGTTTCATTTTAAAAAAGTGTTTGGTACTAAAAGAGGCACCAGCCTCAAGGTCTGTCTGTGCAGTTTTTACTCCATAGAGGACAAATTACCACGGCATCACACAACATTCAAGCACACATCTGGGTTCATGAGACAAGCAGATGTTAGTGATCAACAGGAGGTTGTTGAATCCTCACACGTACAGCTCCACACTTCTAATGCCTGACAAATAACTGCGTAACAGAGTAAAAATAACCATCCGACAAGTGATACCCCTTTTGACAGCAAGTAATAAAATCTGAATTTCATCAGACTTAATAAATCTCATATTTTGATTGTGTAAGACTGAGATCGTAACTGTAATATCATCAGCGCCCTTGTGAAAAAGAAGTGCACTTAATTGTATTGAAACTACTTTGGTAAACTTTTCTTGCAAATAACATCATATTAATGAAATAGAAAGTGCACTTAAAGATAATTCACTTTCAAGTTTTTAACACACTTAAGTACACTTTTAAAAGTGCACTTTGTAATAATGCCAAACAAAATTTTGGATTTACTTTAAAGCACATTTTAAATTATTATGTTTTAATTATATTTTGTCATTGCAAAGCATACCTTGTCAAACAAGTATACTTATTTTGACATGCTAAAAAAAACATACTAAAGCACGTTAAATACTTGATTACAATTTTAACTATATATATTTTTTCGATATTACATTAACATGAATATATTTTAAATACTAAATTGCAACTTAACTATTACAAATATATTTAAATGCATAACAAAGTGTCAATAGAAATGACTTTAAAGCATATTTTTGTCAGTTTGCCATATATGCTTGTCAGTACATTCAGCAGTAACTTTACCCATATTTCAAAACCTAAGTGGTTCAAAAATAACTATTATATACATTTAATAGCAATTAAGTGTAAAACAAGTATATTATTTCTATAATAACTAAGCACTCCTTTTTAAAAGCATACTAGAGTGTACTTCTTTTTCACAAGCGTGTCTCTTTTTCCCAGTTTTTCCCAGTCTTCCTGAAGTATTGCCATCGTGTGTTTGTTTGTAAAAAGTGATTTCATCTATATATAAGTGCTTCAATAAGAAACCGAATTGCCCTTTCGTCCCTGAATAGTTTAAAACAAAACTGTCCAAACAGAGAGCGCACTCAGGTAAATTTTTAATAGCCGAGGCCATCAGCTGGGAGAATTAGTTATGACACAAGAAATACGGTGAAAGAAGGAACCTCTGTAACCAAAGGCTCTGAAGCTATGAAATATTAATGCCTGAATATGAACTGAAGGGCTGGATCGTCCTTCACCGTCTGTGTCTCGCTCCCTCTACGGCCCGACACACACTTTGCTTGCATACTCTGACGTGTGTGATACTGTGTGTTATGCTTCTATGTGCATTATTATTATTCAGAAACCAAATCAAAGTTTGATAGTGATACTGTTCTGTCCTTGAACATCAAAACAGAAAATGACTCTAATTTTCTTGTTTGTTCCACAGCACATTTGCCTCATGTGGAAATGGTAAATAAATAGATCTATGGTTTAAAATGTTCAAAGGCGTGTTTGTTAGAATGCTTTTTCTTATTTGGTGCACTCTGAATGCTGTAATTGATGGCATGTTGACCTTATTCAGTGTCTAAAAGAGACGTACTGAGCGCAAATTATAGGCTATTGCATTACAATATTGACCAACAATGCAATTACAATGTGCTGCCACTGAATCTATTCACTACGGCTCTGTACAGCAGTGCTGTGTGAGAGGCCAGAGTTGTTTTGCTTTAAGTGTGTTGTATATATGGAACAACAATAGGAACATTAAGAACATGTAGCCTTTTTTCACCAAGTCCACCTCGAAATGCTAAAATTAAATAAAAAAATTGATATGGTGGATTTACTGTAGGGAAATTTACACACGCACACGCGCACACACACACACACACACACACACACACACACACACACACGATGACTAAAATATGGTTTTCACTTACAATAAACATTCTGCATTAAGTCGCTCGACTCACTCGACCAATTAAACAAACTATTGTATACATATCCATTAAGTTAGTAAGTCAAACTTGTTTCAGTAACACATAACAAGTTCCCCCATAGCCTAAGGATAAATGTTGCTTTTTTTTCCCAGAAAGTAATTTTAACATTTCTGCTTTTGAAAGTCTGAGACAGCTAGCATTAATTCGATCTCAAAGAGATTCATTAAAAGGTTTCGGGAAACAGTCGTGACCATAGATATATATAATGAAGGCTAGATGTCTCGTCCGCACTGCTGGCCAATGGAGGTCGACGTTTGCACACGGCGGCCATCTTGTCAGTCAGCTCGCTCACTCGTAACATTGTGTTTTAATGGTGCATGTACTTTTTAAATAACCATAACTTGCTCAATTTTCTACCGATTTTCAAACGGGTTGGTTTGTTATAAACGCCAGAGATGTAGTTATGCCACTGCATACTTATGAATAATTATAATATTATATATTTCAACATGTTCAAGCATCCAGAATTATAGCCACGTTAATAACGTTCGTAAGAAACCAAACCGTTTGTAAATCCGTCTAGATTTCAGCGAGATAAGAGTATTTGTGTTCGTGCCGATCACTCACCTTACATCAGGAACCACAGAGCCCGCTAGAACGCTTGCCTGTGACAAGATGGCCGCCGGTGATGACATTAGAGACTCCGCCGTAAGACATCTAGCATTTATTATGAATATCTATGGTCGTGACTCGCTAGTTGATTTCTTCAACGATGCATCGTACTACGGTAGTGAAGCGGCGAGTTACGGCGTTGTACGGGAAACACACCCCTGATCATCTGGCACATCTGCATGTGGGATCTCTGCTTCCATCAAAAGCCATCCAAGGATTGAACGCCCTGGAAACACTGACCATCGGCCGGCCAGCAGCGAGAGCTCTAGTGAGTCTGGCAGAAGAAGCAGGTTTGCAGGCCAGCGGTGCGCTTCCCAAAGCCAACGATGGTCCCAAGTTCTGTCGGTACCAATAGAGTTCAATGGAAATTTGCGATCATAGTTGGCCAACACTGCCTTTGGGAAACGCACCCCAGATCTGAACGTTTTCCTCTGGCTGATTTAAGCAGTAGTTTGACTGGCGTTTGGTGTCCAGAAGCTCGTACTTCATCTCAGACTGGAAGGGTTTTCTATTGAGAGCACAGCCTATTGAGACAAGACTAACGAGAGGAGTAAATTTACATTTTTATTTTATTTTCGGATTATGTTGCTCATATAACAAGCCTGTGGCTATATCTACTGACATTGCTCTGCATCTTCACCCGTGGCTGTTCATGATTTGGCGTTTGCATTCAGAAACATTGCAGTTTACTTGCAGATTTTATTTTTAATATGCTTAAAAATGGTGCAAGACAAATAAGTGAGGGCTATACCTGCAGAAATTACTGTTCAAGTTCAAGTCAAACTCTCATTCATTTGGAATGCCAAAGGAAGACGTTATCCGAAGATATCGTTTGCTAAACCACGTTGTTTGTAATGTGTGTTGCTATAGATCACCCGATGATCAGCGGCTCTGCTTGCTTGTGACCCGAAGCTCATGTACGCCGCTCTTGATGGATTGTGTTGGTCATAAGGGAATAATGTTCTTTAACATACGCATTATCAGCAGATCCACCCGCAGAACTTTCCTCTCATTGCTGCATTTAATGGGATTAATTCGCCCTGTTTAGTAAATCTGGCCTTATTAAACTATGAAGATCCACTTCTGAGAAATCAAATGCTGTTTGGCAGCAGAATGTTGTAGTGACATCACCTACCAGCAGGGGTTCACTGGAAAATCAGGAAACAAACTTCATCATAAAACATAGAGTTTGGGCACTGGTTTTGATTTAGTTTATTTTTATTTTTTATATTCTTAATGGCAATTTTACTGATATATGTAGCAAATAAAACCTGAATACTGATAGACTGCGGAGGACTGTTCTGCAGAATTAAATCCAGAAGATAATCCTAATACTGTACCTAAAGCTCTGTGTCTGCTTGATGAGACTTGATTTCTCATTTTGAACAAATAACATTTTTAAAGTAGGATAAGCCTTGAACAAAGAGGTCAAGCTGAGGTCTGGAATTCAATTCAGTCTTGCTTGATATAGATTTTACATTTTAGTGATTTGGCATCAGTGTAAAGGTTTGTTTAGTTTACAAAATGTGTGTGTGTTCTGGTGCAAAGAGTGTGTGTGTGTGTGTGTGTGTGTGTGTGTGTGTGTGTGTGTGTGTGTGTGTGTGTGTGTGTGTGTGTGTGTGTGTGTGTGTGTGTGTGTGTGATAAAATAGTGACAAAAGTACTAATGATGACATAAAAAGTTTTAAAAAAAGAAGAAAAAGTCAAAATTATGAAGAGGTCTGGAATTGAATTCACAGTCTTGCATGCTATAGATTTTACATTTGAGTGATTTAGCATCAGTGTAACAGGTTTGTTTAGTTTACAAAGTGTGTGTGTGTTCTGGTGCAAAGAGTGTGTGTGCATGCGTGCATGGGTGTGTGCGTGCGTGCGCGTGTGTGAGAGAGAGTGTGATACAATAGTGACAAAAGTACTAATGATGACATAGAAAGTAAAAAAAAAATAAGACAAAAAGTCAAAATTATGAATTGAATTACAATTATATACTAATAGTGACTTTTTACTCAATGTTTACTTTTTTTTACTTTTTCCTCTAACAATAAAGATGCTCATGTTATACTAATGATGACATACAAATGATGACTTAGGGTTGATAACGGGATGTTTAATATGCAATCCTAGTACAAATAAATATAAATAAATAAGTGTGTGTGTCAACGATAAAAAATGCATACATTACCTAGTGAAACTCATGAAACATTTCTTGGTCTCTTTCACATCAAAATCAAATAAAGAAATCAATAATATGTTATTTTATTAGACTATGCATATACTATATCATGTTGGTATAAGTTGTACTTTTATGTTGATTTAAAAGAAATAAAGAAACAAGTATTATTGCTGTATTACAGTAACTCCGGCTATGCGGAGGATCAGTGTAATTGTGCTCAGTCTCTGTAGATCTGCAGTTCTGTATAATATTGAGCATCTCGGCTCACAGACATCATCTCCAGCGGTGTGGATTCGCCTCAGTGGATGTTTCATGCCTGGAAAGAAGCTGTGCTTCGCAGAGATAGTTTAACACAACTCTCTAACCCAGCTTAATCCATCATGGCTTCAGGTTCAGCCAATATTTCATAGCTCAGAATATCTCACAGTTTTACTAGGATTGTATATTAAACATCACTTTAAAGCCCACATTATCAGCATTTATCTACTTATCTCTCTAATCTCACATGGACACATTCGGTGTTGGGTGATGTTAATGTGTTGGATGGTCAGGCGGTTTAAAACAGTGAGCTAGCACACATTTTTTAATTTTATTTTTATGCAGAGGCCATTTTAACAAATGAGATTGTTCACGTGTGAAACTGAAGATATGCACTGCGCACACTGTGCTGACGCCTGCGGTGTTAGGCCGACATTAAGCAGTTTTAAACCTTGCAATGTTTGCGAGAAGAGATGCTCAATACTCCAGCAGTGTAGGCAGTTGCTTAGGGCCTTTGCAATGGGGAAGATATTCATGATTATTTATTTTCTCTAACCCACCAAACAAAACGGCGGTGACTCACGGGATCTTTGTCCATAGGATATAAAATAATTGTCACTCACTTGTTGTAAAACCAGTCAATACCGCCAATCAAAGTGGACCTCACCCTCTGAATTCATGAATAGATATGATACTAGTCCAAGAAAATAATCATGCTTTTATGATTATTTATATGATCTGTCTCAATGAGCAGATACTTCGGTGGCTGCCAAGCAAAAAGCCAAGCAAGTGTGTGATAAAGGTATGAATTATTGTAATGCAGTCACTGAATCTTCTTGGTTGTTGTTGTAGTTAAATAATACTAAAATTATGTTAACCACTTTCAGCCAGTTGCCAAGGAACAATTCTTATTTTCATTATTTACACACACAAAAATAATAATAATTAAAAAATATAAATAGACATTATAAAAACTGATAAAAATGACAAAAATCTACTAACACTAAAATATATTTATATGTTATTTAACTAATCCTGGCTTAATCTAAGTTTGTGAAACCAGGCCATAGACTAATACATACTATTGCTAATATGATGACAAATTAGCATGTTAGCAGATAATCTTATTAAAGCTAGCTAAGTTTATACCATTAAAAGTGTTCAAAATGTAGTTTTAAGTTAAGTGTATGAATTAGTGTACACAAACATTTTAAGTTAAGAACAATTAAAATGTATAAGTACAAAATAAAATCTGCTAGTTCTGCTTACTTAAACTTTGAATTCCGTAACTTAAACAATTTGAGGCAATTGATTGCTTTAAATGTTTTGAGTTTTGCTCAAAACTTATTCGGGTTTACAGTTGCAGGTTGTATATAATATGCTTGTGGTGTTCAACAAGGCAGGATCTACTGGTTGAAGCAATATAAAGTTATTTAGAAATACCTGCCGGGAAAAAAGAGGAGGCATGTTTTCCGACTAAATCAAACTAGATTCTTGTTACCCAAAAAACGAGTTATCCCAGCACTGAACAGGTCTGCAGGCACACATTTCTCTCACTGGATCACGGTCATGGCGTATGAATCAGGGAGTGTGTGATGTCGGGTGAAGGCTTAGCTTTGATCCTCCACCCAATTATACACGGCTGTGTTATTGCAAAGAGGTCCGGCGGGCCACGCGTGTTTAGAGCGCCGTCGAGCCATGTCTGACCCAGCTATGCTAATTTGTTGCTGTAAATTTATGGTCGTTCCTCATGTTCCAACGAGGTTAACAGCACAGGTGGGCTCGTGTGTTTAGATACTCAACCCCTCATCCATATTTATCAGCTCTGTCCTTCATAAAGGCCTCTACGACTGCTTGCTCTTTGAATAGTACATTAGACAAGCACATGCATGTTGCATTAAGCATGATTTAAAGAATCTGAGAACAAAATGGGTTATGCTTTTATACCAGTCAGTTCAAGGGTTGTGAGCAGATTTTATCAAGGAGGATACAATAATGCTCATGCATTCCCATTTATTTCAATGCTAGCACATGCAAAAGTAAGCGCCCTGGATTGGGACTGTTTTGTTTTTCTATAGTAATATACTCAAATATTTATTACCAGATTACTTGAATAGCATTTTAAAATAATTATAGACTGATTTATTCTGATTTTGGGAGTGCATCTGCATTAAAAAATAAAAATAACTGAAAAATTGTATTACCATATGAACCGCAATATGATAAATATTTAACATTTTATATTCATGTTGAAAAAAAAAATCATATATATATCAATTGCCTTCCCAAATGCAGGTGATAAGTGGCAAATTTCCATAAAGTTTCAATAGCAATCTCAAGAAAGGCTTGAAAGTGTGTGCCAGCATTCATAATAAGTTTCATTCATAATGTTTCCCTTTAAATCAGTATAAAATTGAATACCAGTAGTATAACAAGCCTATCAGAAAGATGAATGGTTATATGCCATGTATAGCCTACAGAGAACTTCTCTTTTTTACTTTATTTGGAAATCATTTATCAAATACTTAGAATCAAATTCACATTATGAAGACATTAAGGTAGCCGAGTAACATTGTCTTCCTCGCTGTAGAAACACACGATCCATTCCTCATCTGACAGCAGATCAGAGTAGAACATTAAAACGACCCAGACACAATTAAACAGCAATTTCCTTCGTCTTTATCGTAATCTGCCAAATTGTTCAACGTTTTATTCTGCCAGGCCCGCCATCACTCATTCCTGAGAGGATATCAGTCTAGATTTCCATTCCTGTGCATTGAACATCTGCATTTTTGAAGGGCCAGATGTGCTTTGGGAGCAATTCACCAAATATAATGTCATTATTTTCTCAATCTTGAGTCATTACAAATCTTTATTTCAAAGAAAAAGGGACATTTCTAAGAGTCTTCATGCAACTCTTAGTGAAGCATTGCATCTCATGTTAAAGTTGATATGAAGCATAGACTTATTATGAGATGATTTATGACCAGATGACCTTAGACCTGACTGCAGACCCACGTCAATGACTCTTAACTATTTTAGCATATTTTTCTCTGCCAGCTCTGCGGCAAAAATCAATACAGCAGGTTTAGCCATATCTGTATGAAAAGCTCATTTCATTCAAAGCCACATATTCATCACTAAGGCAAACACATCATACTGGGGCATTTCTCTTCACACATTACCCAGGTCATTTGTGAGTGCATTGACTGTGCTCCAAGAAGAACCTCTATCATTTAACCAAGCGCTGTGATTGCGAGCTACAAACTGCATCTACAGGGGCAAGTGGGGCGAGTCGTCACTTTTCACCTCGTTTAAATTAGCAGTCACGGGGGAATGCTGTCAGGAATTCATTAGATCTGGAGCAGCCTCAGCATTCACTGACGGAGAAACACAGGAGGAGTTGATCCGGGCAAACTATTATTTGCACTGTCATTTGCATAATGTAAAAGGCTGCAGAACAGGGAACAGAAACATAAAATAACCTTTGCCGTGGTAATTTGCTTTGTAGCTCGAAGATGTTTTCTGATGAATTAGTGTCTCTAAAAGCTCTGGGGATAGACAGACAGACAGACGTGCAGTATTCATTGCTTCCTTCAAGTGAACTCGTGATCATATTTACTCAATAGAGTCCATTACTGCGCACATATATATTTAAATGCGCATAACTATAGAATTCAATCTTGATGTGCACGTGAGCGCCATGCCATCAGCGTTTCTCACAGGTTCGTGTTTAAAGTCTGTGTAGAGAGAACGATGTCGTCTTAGCGGTCTCTAATTTAATAACTAATGATCCTTGCGATGGAAGTGAATCAATCAAAACTAACTTTAGCTGGAAAATAACTTTATTCAAGAACCGCTATAAAGCCAAAACAATCTGTTACCTTAAATTATACATTTATTACTGTAAAAGCAGCTTTGAAACAATCTACATTGTTAAAAGCGCTATATAAATGAAGATGACTTGACTTGGCATTACTGCCCGCCCACCTTTTCAGCTCCAAAGGTATTTTTCCCCGCATAAGTAATTTAAAAAAGTCTTTGTTAAAGAGTTATAACCAAGTCAACCAGTTAAACGGTGAATGACAGCATTATAAACTTTTATTTAAAAACAAAAAATTTATAATTTTATGCTCTCCAAGGTCACACAAGGCGTGTTTACAAAGCGAACGGGCAAAGACTACTACACGTATCAATAATGATATGCACACGTTTTAGGACCATTTTAAACAATAAACTGACACAAATACTTATAAATATGTGTCATTCAACATACATATATCATACTTGTATACACTTGGGACTTGGTAGTTATAACCAAGTCAACCAGCTACAAGGTGAATGACAGCATTATAAACAGCATTATAAAAACATTTTTTTTTTTTTTTAATTGGACAAAAATACAAAGGTACAAGACTGTGTATTTAATGGCTTTAGTAAAGGAAATAACTTCAAACCCATGATGCAAACCAATTTTCAGCACAGACTCATGGGTAATGTAGTTTTTCACCACACACCGCACATTTTAGAGTGGCCTTTTATTGTGGACAGCCTAAGGCACACCTGTGCAACAATCCTGCTGTCTAATCAGCATCTTGATATGCACACCTGTGAGGTGGATGGATTATCTTGGCAAAGGAGAAGTGCTCACTGACACAGATTTAGACAGATTTGTGAACATTATTTGAGAGAAATAGGCCTTTTGTGTACATAGAAAAAGTATTGGATCTTTGAGTTCAGCTCATGAAAAATTGGGGCAAAAACAAAAGTGTTGCGTTTATAATTATGTTCAGATTATATATAAAATAATGCTGGCTGACTGCTTAAGTAAAAGCATATGCCACCGATTAACAACTTCGGAACTCATGGCAGGTCTGACTTGAAAGATTTTAGAAGTTATTGTTAAAAATCGATTTCCTTATGGAGAAAATTACTGTTTTACTTCCAGAACGCGATGTTGCACTCTATAAGCAAACGTAGAACCAAAATCTCTTACTTTAAATTTCTAAATGCATGTTGTGAACAATTTATCCATGTGTTTACTTAATTTATTTTCACCTCAACTGGAATTTCCGGTGTAAACAAGAGAGTTCTCTCTGGTGAAGTTTGCAGGACTTTAAACTCCGCCCCTGAAAGCTCACGCTCATCTGCATACAATTTTAAAAGCCACGCCCACATCTCAACATCCAATCAGCAACAGATGCACAGAAGTCCTGCCCTTCATCGATAATTATTCAATAATCTGATGCACTATATAATCACTACTTCTGTGCATGATTTTAACAGCTTGTTGAACAAGTTATGGAAGTACAACACAAAATATTCAGTTTTTCATCACGGGCTGCAATGGCCTCACTTATCTAGTGAGCCTTTACAGATCCAATGGCCTTTACAGATCTCCAGGCTTTAGTGGAGGACATGCACTAGTGCTCATGTGTGCAATACACAGGTTTCTTGTATACAAACAATACCGGATGCGCGCGCATCCAAGAGGCAAGACCGCTATATGTTATGCCGAGTTCTGTAAAAGAACATTGTAATTAACGTAGATTTCGCATTGTTTGTAAATTCTTGTTGACTCAATAATAAACTGCAATTTCAGAGTTGGATCTGTTTGCTTGTGTTTCATTTGCATATTAATATAACATTATGTAAAACGTTAGTTAGTTGACTAGAATGAAATTGTCCAACTAAGTTAGCGAATCATAAAAACCTGACATACCCTATGCATTTAGGCTAGTTTACAGCACAACAGCTCCGCGTCATCTCTGCTTCTGCTGGATATAGCCGTAAAGACTGTTGCTTTCTGCCTCTTAGATGCGCGCGCATCTGTGTGATGACGTTGCACAGAAACCCGTGTATAGTCAAGTCTCTCTATAATGGTGTCATATCTCAAAATAATGCACTGCTGATGTCAACTCAGACAAGATACATCAGGATCTTCTCAGGGATTTCCATATGCTTAGTTTATTTTATGACAGAGTGAATTCTTGTTAGTTTGTGTCTAATGATTATTAAAAGAAAGGGATCAACAGAATATTCATACACTCTTTATTGCATACGGATGGTGGGTCAAACTGGGGTTAACCCCAGATCTCCAGCCATGAGGTTTCCACCGAGACTAAAGCAGACATGTAGAGCAGCGTCTATATTTAACTCTGAGCCAGTGATGGAGTACTCGAGTCCTGGACTCGGACTCGAGTCCGACTCGAGTCCTTATTCTCTGGACTCGAGTCCGACTCGAGACTCCATTCTCTGGACTCGTGACTCGACTTGGACTCGCGGACTGATGACTCGTACTTGGACTCGGACTCGAGCCGAGGATATATAAAATCGGGCTTGAGCATTCATCAAATGAATGACGTTGTTTCTGAATAAATAGGTTATAAAAATTTGATATAAGATGTTACACTTTTCCTGTTTCGGGCTCCAAGACCGGCCGTGATCTATTTTTTCCGTCACAGACACTGCTACCGCTCGCTCTCCTTGCTTGACAACACACTCACTGACGTCACTCACTTTACGCTTCATTCTCGAGCATTATTCATTTAACAGTAGATAAGTCCCTCTACATCTCATCAGCAATTTCGATTTTGGCACGCTTTGCAGCAGCTGAGCTGACCACTAAGGAGCGAATGTACAGTGACGTGACATAACTGCCAAATTCAAACTGTGCTTTCGTGCTATGGCTGGCGCTGAGCCAAGATGGACGCGCACAGCGCTTAAAGGAGAACTCCGGTCAATTTTAACATTGAGCTCATTTTTTTGTAAATTCTCTTTTAATCCCGCTTATCATACCATAACACAATTATGTTTATTTTAGATTTCAGATATTTAAATACATACAATTTATAGCAAAACAATACATTTATAGTTTGTAAAATACAATGGTGTCTATGGAAGTAGCAATAAACAATCCTTTCAAATATATTTGCCGACATATTTAATTCATATCAGATATACACAGTGTAAGTAAGTCAACCATAAAGTTTATTCTTCTCCCAGTTCACCGACCTCTTACTTTCATTTATTTCGGGAGAAACGGATTAATTCAGGAAGAAACCAAGCCTTGAAGAAGCTTGTCGTTTTATTGTTAACTGTTAAATTACTTTACATCGTCAATCTTTTTTCTCTTGATTTTTCCTCACAGCCACACATACTCAGTTGGACACCGCAACATTGTTTAATCCCTTTACAATGAAAATCTCTAAACTTATAAATTTTTTTACAAAGGTAAATACAGTGTACTCGACTCGGACTCGAACACAGGACTCGAGACTCGACTCGGACTCGAACACAGGACTCGAGACTCGACTCGGACTCGAACTCAGGTAATGGTGACTCGACATGGACTCGACTCGGACTCTTCTTTGGTGACTCGGACTTGGACTCGGACTCGAACACTGGGACTCGAGACTCGACTCGGACTCGACAGTTGGTGACTCGACTACAACACTGCTCTGAGCTCTCTCCATCTTCAGCCGTGGCTCATTCTCTCTGCCGTCACCCTGGTATTCATCCGTCAATGTATTTTGGCAGAAATCCAGCTGAAGATCAGAGTCAGGCGTATTTCCCTCCACGCTGAATGAAATTTTAATGTGTGTTTCCAGTTAAAGCATCTAGAAGTGCCGAATTCGTCTAATTACAGATTTTTTGGCAATAGATACCATAGTGAAAATTAAACATGCCAAAATGTATTTGATATACATGTATTTTATGCTAAGTATACTACAAATACACTAAAATATTGATGCACTTAATATAAATATACTAAATTTGTATGCTTAAAGTCAGCTAAATTGGAACAAGTAATTTAGTACTTAATGTACTTTAGTTATCCGGTAATTGTGCTGAAGATCAACTAAATATATACTGAAGTATATTTGATTGTGCTAAAGTGGAACTATTGCATGTATATAAAATTTTTACTTATTTTAAGTAAAAAAATAACGTTATATAATAATTTACAGTGAAAAGCTGTTAATTGACCCTTCGCCGGGAGCTTGATTGACAGGTGGTCTGACCAATCATACTTCGCCATCCGCCATTTTGTCCGACAAAGCAGTCAGGAGAGTTAGTAGATTAACGCTGGAGGATTTGAGCTTGAGAAGCGGAGTGTACTGACGTCTTTCCGCGGTTAAAACAACATTCCTTCTGATGTTCATTCATGTTTATTTGATGCTATAAATGAACTAGAAGGAAGAGATGATCGGTTCACGAGCAGCTTTAACTGAGGCGACACAGCAATCTGACACACACATTAAAGAGCCACAAAACGCTATTTATTGTTTACATTTCTTTTAAAAAATGACCAAATTTGAAAGGTGAGACTTTGTTTAATATGTTTAATATCAAAGGTAACCGAAAAGTAACCGTCTGTGTCTGTCAGTGTGTTGTCCGTCTCCTCTCTGCTCCACAATGTATTGTTCATGGTGTGTGTGAGAGCGGCGTAGCTTGTCGGACATAGCGACAGTAACTAAGGGAGGCGGGTCTTTGCGAATGGTCAATTGGCATTGTAGCGGTTGACCGTTTTGGGTTTTTCTAAGCCAATGGCTGATGTAATGCACTTATGATTCATATGTGATAGACTATTTTTATTTAATTAAACATTTGAGAACTACTGATATGATGTTTATATCTGAACGCATTTACATTAACCATTGGCTATAAGCTTTTGGTAAATGTTGGAAATGACACAGAGAAAGCTAACATGGTTAATCCGCCCGTCAGATACAGTTATCTCGATGAATCGGCCTCATCACGACAGTCTTTAGTCAGCAGCGTGTGGACCAGCAGTGGCGTGACGGGTTTGGGACTGAAGCGTGAAGCTTGGGCTCTAATGACGGGCTGATGTTTCATACACTCAAGGGCAGAGATCTCTTCTCAAGCAATGACCTTTGAAGGCTATTATCTGTTGCCATCCGTTGATGTTGAATCTGCACGTCTCCTCTGCGAAGTGTGAAGGTAAGGGCCTGGAGGGCGAAAACCAGTTGTTTTTGATAACAGTATCCCTTACATGTTCGGAAATTACTTCTATTGATTTTTAGAGGCTGACAAAGCAGAATATCACATCATGTCCAAATACAAGTCGAAGCGCTTTAACCAAACAGTTTTGTTCAAGGCCAAACCAAATGAAACATTAATTAGCATTGCTATTAGACATTTCCAATAAGGGCGTTTTCAGGCATTTAGATCATTTGCTTAGTTCTGAAACAGGGTCTTGAATTATTGCAATGTTGCATTTGTTTCAATTTGTTTTCACAAGGCAACATTTCTAAGCGTATCAAAATGTGTTTATACACCAAAACGTGTAATAAGACTGGGTGATTATTTTGATGCAGATCCAAGCGTGATTATCATCATGTATGCCGATATTATCTAAACAAAGGGAGAAAACGTGCCAGATTACAAAAACAAGCGCTCCAAATGAAGCGGGTGTAAAAAACTCCTGTAGTTTATTGTTAAGCATTTGGACGGAGCCTCCACAAACCCTACCGCCTCAACAGACGTTGTTTTTACCCTTTGAAAAGTTAATTGTAAGAAGACATTTGACATTTTCAACAAAATAATCATTAACCGCCACATAGTCAAGTCACTCATAATTGAATTCGCTGTGGTCAGTTTATCTTTTAATTACCTTTCGATCATGTTTTATTTCATGCGTTTTCAAATCCCAGGAAGTCCCAGGTGTCTGTGAAATGTGTTTCTCGTCCATTATGTGTGTTTGCGATGGGTGAAGTGTTCAGTCACACTGCAGGCACAAATGAGCTGGAATTTCGCCTTTGAAAGCCGTTTCTCAAAGCCCAAATATTTCCTCCATGTTCTTTCATTGACATTCGCTGCTGCTCTGATGATAAGAGGAATGACCAGGACTCTGAATGCCGGCGAGTCACTAAAAGGCCTGTTTGTGCGCCGGATTGTAATGTTTATTCTGAGACGTGCCTCGTGTGGCATTATCATATTTACTGCTGGGAAATCGTAGATGCGAATGTGGAGGGAAGGGTGATCGCTTTCTGTTGATGATATCTCAAATATGCTGATGTATAAGACATCAAAATCCAGCTTGCAAAGCTCTACTATCTACGGATTTATTTGGAAATTAACTTTGCACATTGCACACTATCAGTCTTATCCCAATAGGAGATAACAGAGCAATTCTTTGAGCGGTTATCCTCAATAAACAGTGTTTTTCCTCATGCAACACCATCTCCTAAGATCTCGCTGGGTTTGATTGCCTTCGTGTCTTGTGCGACCCTGACTGCATAAAAAAGGACGGTCATTATATTCAGAGTTAATCTGCTCAAGTGCACTCTGGGATTTATTCAGAGATCGAGCGTGACTTGAACGGCCCTCGTCCACTCAGATGAGCGGGAAGGAAAAAAGGGGATTATCAAAATCCTTTTATTAAATATTGATGATAATACTGCGATATCTCCCCGAGCTGTTCTTATATCTCTGTGTTGACTGGGAAGTTTTCAAGCACAAAAGGGTTGATGGATAGTTTTCTAAATTACTATTGTTCAATCTAATTCAAATGCACTATTTTACGCAGTTTTTGTGTGTATTCTTACATTCTTAGCAACAGTCTCAGACCGAACTCTATTGGAACCACTTGTTTAGCATGCATACTCGAAAGAGTGCTTATTGTGGAATCAATATACTTTAATATTGGACAGTTAATTGCATGCCAATTGTTATAAAATGAATATGTATATAAAATGCATTTATTATAAAATGCGACGCACAGCAGACTTTTCCCTCCACAGACGCATGTCGGTAACTTAGGGAATGAACTTGCACTCGGGGGGGGCGGTTCAGTGAAAAGAGGAGTGTGTTCTGGCGCAAACGTTCCCTGGTGATATTCTGCAGTTTCAGAAAACAATTCTGCCGCTGACCAGGAAAAACCGAGACAGTGGCGCGTTATTCAGATGCTATTTTAGGGGCGCATGCTTGGCCATATGTAGCGTGTGAACAACGCACACACACTTTGCTTCTCTCATCTACACAGACGCAGCAGTTCATATATTTGCAAAGTAACCATACATAATTACAAGGAAAAATATTACCACACGAGGGAAATCATTGTGGTGTCTAGAAGATGTGAAAAAATAGGCATAAATCTAGATTACACATTTACCCAAATTATTCAGGCTAATTGTAGTAATGACGGATCAAACCTGTTTGGTCAATAGTGGCGAGACACATCGGTATATAAGGACATCTGACAAAGTGGGTTGTCCGTCAAGAACCAGGAAACTAATTCTGAAGACTGCGAGATCACCGTTACCATCATGTAAGTGGCGTGCGCCGGCAAACCCGCCGTTATAATAGCAATCCGCCGTGGAACAAGCGCGCCGGCTCTTAAAGGGAATGTGAGAGGACGCTGTGATTGTTTTATTTCACGTTACGCCCAAACCACACCTATGAGTAATGAAGCGACTTCAGACCAACACATTTTAGATTTGCGTCTGGCGCAAGAGTCGTTTATCCCGCCGGTATAATAGCGACAGCGCCGGGATCCGCCCACAAAGTTACTTGTGCTTCAGGTTTGATACTTGCGTTTCTGATCGTTAAAATAGGGGCCATTATTGTCATTGTTGAAATATGGTTATAGTGTGCTGACGAATGTACTGACAAGCATTTATGGCTAACTAAAATATACTTGAATGACCTTTCTATTGTAACTTATGTCATGTATATAAAGATATTTGAAACATTTGTAATGAAAGTTGAAATTCAGCAAATTTAAAATATATTACTTTTAAATGTAATATCAAAAAACACACTACAGGTAAACTTTTAATCTAGTAGGCTATGTGCTTTAGTATGTTAGTCAACATAAATTGAAAAGATTACAACATGATTTAAAATGCACTTTCAAGTCAAACTTTTCATTCGAAATTATTAAAAAGTGCACATCCTTAAGAAAATGTACTCTCTTTTAGTGCACTTAAAGGGTTACAGTAGTTCAGCCAGAAATGTAAACTCTGTCAGTAATTACTCTCCCTCATGTTGTTCCCCGTCAGACTTTCCTTCATCTTCGGGACACAAATGAAGATATTTGTGACTAAATCTGAGCGCTGTCTCACTCATCCATAAGCTTCTGTTGTAATTGAAACTTGCCGGCCCAGAAAGTTAGTAAAGACTATGTTTAAATTAGTCCAAGTGACTACAGTGGCTCAACCTGAAGTTTATCAAGCGACGAGAATACTTTTTATTTGCAAAAAACACAAAAATAATGACTTTATTCAGCTCTTGATGTTCTTCTGTGTGTGTCTCTGAGTGAGTTCACGTAGTGTAACAGCGCAGCGCTTCTGGCTGTACGTCAGAACGGAGGCTCACTATTGGCCAGCATCACATGCATCATTACACATGAAGAAGAAGGAACACAGAAGAAAATCAAGAGTTGAATAAAGTCATTATTTTTTATTTATTTTCACTCAAAAAGTATTCTCGCCGCTTGATAAAGTTAAGGTTGAGCCGCTGTAGTCACTCGGACTATTTTAAAGATTGTCTTTACCAACTTTCTGGGCCGGCAAGTTTCAATTACAATAGAAGCTTATGCAGGAGAGAGACAGCGCTCAGATTTAATCACTAATATCTTCATTTGTGTTTCTGAAGATGAAGGAGAGTCTGACGGGGTTGAACAGCATGAGGGAGAGTAATTACTGACAGAGTTTTCATTTTTGGTGAACTAACCCTTTAAATGGCCTTTATTTATAAATTATAATATCTGCTTTTAAGATCTCTCTGAAGTACACTAATGCACATGGAGCAGGAGAAGCCGAGCAAGGCTGTAAAATAGAGCAGAATATTTTTCCTTCCCGATGATTCTGATTATTTGAAGCGTTGTATGCACAGGTTGCTGGTAAACGCCTGCTGAGTGAGATTTAATGAGTTACAAAATGAAGTGTTTGGGATCTTTCTGTCAATGTGTGTTAGCTCCTCTATAATTAGACGGCCTCCTCCCGAGTCTGCTTTACGTTTCTGTTATCAGGCTCCAGATTCTCGGGCCGTTCCTTTGCTTTTCTCCGGACTCGTGTGCTATCAGCTCTGAACACATGGGCACTGAGCGCGTATACTTGGAGACTTTAACCCGACGGGTGGTCAACGGGCTGAAAGTTATATCTGCAGATGATAAACGCTGTTTGCAGTGCAGCTCTTCATTGCTTCCCTCGCTATATAATAATATTCTGCTGTGATTTTCCTGCTGGACGTAAATGTCGCTGTTGTGATAAAATATACATAGACTTCATGCTGGTAATGTTGTAGAGAGCATTTAGTGTGGGAATTATTGGGGTTGTGACGGGTCATGCATGGGCATAGGAGACGGCAGTGCTGGGCTGAGAATAGATTTATTTTCCTGTAAGTATGAGGAGCATGACTCATTTTTTATATGAATGCCTGTGGTTACAATCTGCTGTACTGAATCTTTACTCATTTTAACTGCTGTTTCTTCCACCGGCAATATTGATAGATACACCAGAACTGAATTGGATTTTCGAAGCCACATTCAAGGTCCCTCTTTCTTTTATTACACGGCTTTCTGGAAGACTTGTTTGATGAATTGTCAATGGCATTAATCTGAGATCAGATCTGTGAACTGTATGATTGACAGTTGTTCCGGGCAACTGATTTTCTTTCAACGCTCGGCTAGTTTCATGTCACGCCGCCATCCGTTTCCACTCGCATGATCAAACGTTTACATTTCAAATCAATATTTCACATCCATTTATTTAAGTAGCCGTATAATAAGCACAGTAATGTAGATACATTCAGCATTTTTGTATTTTTAAAATGGAGTATTTTTAGGAAATTCAATGTAGACATGAAGTTTTTATGAGCTCATATTAATCGAGAGACTACATTCTTGTAAAAAAAAAAAAAATTGTCAAATTTGTCGATTTTATGAATATTTAAATGAACTGAGAATAACTGTGAATAAAATGTGATTAACATTTTTTAAATCAAAAATCAAATGGCGACATTACATTTTTTATCCTACTTAGCCTATATCCTTATTTAAATTTCCAGGAAATCTAATTTTTTATTTATTTTTTCCAAAGTAGCCTATATAGCCAGTTTATTCTCTCTTCTTTTTTTTTTTACAGAAATTTTAATTTTGTAAAATAAATAATATGCCATTCAAAATAAATGTTTCTGAAAGAAGTCTCTTCTGCTCTCTAACTGCACCCACACACCGGACGCGAATAGCGCGTCAGGCGCGAGTGATTTCAATGTTAAGTCAATGCAAAGACGCGTTACACGCGTTTTACGCGCGTAACGCGTCTTTGCATTGACTTAACATTGAAATGACTCGCGCCTGACGCGCTATTCGCGTCCGGTGTGAACGCACCATAAGGCTGCATTTATTTAATCAAAAATACATTTAAAACAGTAATCTTATGAAATATTATTACACAATACCAGTTTTCTATGTGAATATATAGTAAAGTGTAATTTATTCCTGTGATCAAAGCTGAATTTTCAGCATCATTACTCCAGTCTTCAGTATCACATGATCCTTCAGAAATCAGTATCATATGATGATTTGATGCTCAAGAAACATGTATGATTATTATTAATGTTAAAAAAACAGTTGTGCTGCTTCATATTTTCATGGAAACCGTGATAATTGTTCTTTCAGGATTCTGTGATGAATAGAAAGTTCAAAAGAACAGCATTTATTTAAAATAGAAACCTTACCATTATATATGTATTTACTCTCAATTTTGATCAGTTTAAGGCATTTTGTCTTCAAGAATCGGAGCAGATTTTAATCAAGAGGTCAAACTGGTATAGCGTGTGTGTTTGTACAATAACAAGTTAATATATACTTTATTATCATGTCACTAGACAAAATATGTTAATGTGTACACTGGGACGCAGTTAGCATCTCTCATATAAATTTGAACTTAAACGATTGCTGTCTTTAAGAAGATTCCTGTTATTTGTCAATTAGCCGCATATATAAACAAGCAACAACAAGCGCACGGACTCTGGAACACGAGCGGTGACATGATAGAATCGTTGTGTGGAGAAGCGGTCAAGCTCTCTTTTATTGATTTCTGTCAGAAAGGCCACCGAAGATTAATAACCGTGCAGACGAGACGCCATCAAATCTGCTCTCGGACGTCCTCTTAATCGACTTCCCTCCAATCTGCAGAAACAATTAGCTAATAACTTCACAGCCGAATTTACATAGTCTGTTGTGTTGGTTTTGATTTAGGAGCTGTGTTCGCATAAACAGAGTCATTAATGTGTTGTTACTGTAATCTCGCAGTAAAATCGGCCCATTTCTTATCTGTTGACACAAATGGTAGCGATTACAAAGCCCGGATCATTGTTCAAACAGTGTTAATCTTCGTCCCGCGGAGGAGTTGCGCTGCGAGACATCAGACGCTCGTGATTGGGATTCGTCTGGGAGTCTCCGAGGTCTGTTAGGACAGCGGACCGAGTTTTAGCTCATATTTGCAGTCAGTAAACTGAAGGAAGTGTGTGTGTTTCTGCCGAGGCCTGAAGCTGATCCCATCGCCCAGCTGGATCTCCATCCTCGAGCTCTTCTTTTCGGTCTTTACATCTGTCATTCAGATACATGTTGTGGGCTTTGGTTACTGTGCTTGAGGCTAGCCAGAGGCTTGGGTTAGCCTTAATGTGTGTGTGAGTGTGTGTGGCCTGACAGGGTATCCAAAATCCCAGAATACTTTGTATGCGAGGTGCTTCGAAGGACTTGCTTTTAATGGAATGGAGTAGATTAGTTGTTCAGTAGTTTTTTTGCCAAATGTCCAGAGTGCTGTTTCTTTTACACCGGATAGTAAGCTGCCTACTTATAGGCTACTTTTTGTGAAGAAAAAGTACACACTTTTGAGTGCGTAACAGAAGAGTAGTCAAGCTTAGAAAAGTAGAGTAGAAAAGCTACTGTATCTGACGGGTCACGGGTCTGTCATTCGGAGAACTCTCCTCATATTCATGCATAACGATGCATTTAAAAGTCAATGGCCAAGCGGATCTTTATAAAAGTTCACGTTGTTGCAGATGAAATATAACAGGGATAAAATTACATTAAAAAATTATTAGCTTAAAAGTTGATTATTAGTCACTCAAACACCAGTATCTAAATATATCTACTAAACCGTTGGCCCGCGCACATCCGCCATTTTGTAGTTTTTAAACACTTTTTACTCTTGTTTGTAGCCTGGGAAAACCCAGACCACTTCCGGCAAATTTAGATTTGCTCTGCAAGTGGGTCTGGCAAAGAGCCCATTGAAACCCATTTCCAATCCGTCGAAATCGCGGCACCAATCAGAAACGTTGGGGCGGGCTTTACACGATGACGACAGAGCAGAGACAGTGACGCAGATTTTGTACATTACAAAGATGGATGCCGCCGTGGAACATCACAACATCACTCGTTCGAATCAGCTATCGCGTCTGTTTCAAGCCATTTAAAAATGGTCATTTTCATTAACACAAACAGAGAATTGCTGAGTCTCGAGATGTTTCTCCGTCGCTCTGCATACCTCATGTCATTCATCGCTCTGATTGGTTTTAGATCTATACAATTGCGCCCAGAGCCATTTAAGCGACGTCCGTTGGTGGAAATGAATTGTCTATGGAGCTTTGCCAGACCCTAACTCAGTTACAACTGAGAGTGGTCTGGGTTTTCCCAGGCTATCTTGTTTGTAGTTCTGAAATGAATCTTCCTCCAAAGCGCAGTGGATTGTGGGTAATATTAGTGCTGTTATAATGAGCACGGATCCACACTTCGAATCCACCGGAGATTGTAGACCACTTTCATCCACTTCTGCCCTGATTTCTTTCTCTGGAAAGGTGTATGTTGTTGTTTTTTTAAGATATATTGATCTAACAAAATCAACTTTTTTTATATATATATATATAATGGCCTATAGTATTTTTTTCACAAATAAAGAAGCAGATACAAACATGAACTACTTATAGGAAGTAAACCCTATAGTAATCTTCTAAATAATCTGCACACTGGAAATTGTATATTTGCTGAATGCTGATGATATATGAGGCGGTAAACACTACACAAATTTTGCATATACGGTTTACTTTATGTGCTTAACAATATCATAATAATACACATTTATTAGACACAACAAAGACCGTAAACTAATGCAGACAGAGAATATTGGTTCCTGTGTGTCTATGAGTTCCTGTGAGTCTATGCTTTTGACGCTGTCAAAATAAAAGTCCCGGTGTTGTAATAAAAAAGCCCTAACTCCCTCACTTATCGTCTGAAAAGAAAAATCATATCTGCTGATGACGATAATTGAAAATATCAGCTAACGTGATGCTGAACATCCAGATGCAGACTTTTTTTTTTTTTCATGAGTTCAATCTAGGGTCGGCTACTCCGTTTACATGATATATTTCACAAAGTCTCTTTCGGAGAGTTGGCTTGTTTTGTCTTGGGAAATAATATTGATAAACCACTTTTCATCAAGGCAACAGATATAATAAGTATAAACTTAAAAGCATCTGTAGTAGAATCAATCATCTGAAGCTAAAGCATTTTTTTTGTATGAGCACTTCTGGGAAAATCTCTGTGAGATTTCAGGACAAAGGCCTCTTGAGAGATTGATGATACACATTTTTGGATATGAATCCACCATTTATCTGCTGTTTTCCATAAGAATGATAATCATATTCCACTTCACTTAAAGCCACAGTGACAGAAGCACTATTAATAAAATTACCGTTGTTCAAACGCCAGTTGTAATCGAGCCAACGTCCGTCGCAATGCCGCTGTCACAAGTAGCCTGTGACCTATGACTTTTATTTTGAAAGGACTGCTGAAGTGCATGTACACCCACAAACTGATTACAATAATACACACACACAATCTAGATGCCGGCAAAATAACATCATATATACTAGATGTGTGGTTATTTTTCTGTTTAGGTGGTGTGATAGGCCCTCTGCTTAGTTCCATGGTTTTGTTTGTATAACTTTCTTTTGTTGGTTGTTTGTTTTGTTATATGATTTAACATTCAAAGAAACCACACCAAACTCGTTTACAAATGTTAACAGTTTATTTCCCCTGTAACAAACTAGCATATACACACATAAAATACTGTTGTACTCACATTGTGGGTCACTTTTCAACTGGCAAACCCATGTGCAGCGACGGCTGCCATTTTAACCCTTCTATTTGCCCATTAGGAAGGACTCTTTCATTGTCTGTGACATCACAGGGGGAAATCAGGGAAATTATCATTTCTCAGGTATTATTCTTTGCAATGTTCAGGTATCGCTTTGTAAGTTATCGTGTGATGCATGGGTTGCATATTAATACCATTTGTTTAAAGTATTTGTGTAATTTTATCTTACTTTAAAATTATCATTTAGTTTATGGTATGTTCCAGAAGTGGGAGGAGCCTAACTCTATAAAAGAGCTCCTGGTAGCCATTTTAGGAGAGTTGTTTGGAGTGTGGGATTACTCCTTGTATTTCTGGGCCTGAAGAGTGGCATAGCCAGAATACATGTGAACCTCTATACATTTGTATATCTTTTTATTTTATTCGTTTGCCTTAGTTTTTGTCCTGTATATATTTTTGCTTGGGAATCACGATTTTTGCACCAAAATAAACACCCTGGACTGTGAATTATTCCCCATCGTCATTGATTTTACACCTTCACCGAGCGGTACACCCTAACAAGTGGTGTCAGAAGTGGGATAAGTACCGGACAAGTGACGTGTGGGGAGATTGCCTTTTCTGACATGCCTCCCAAACTAAGGAGTCAGCCTGAGGAAGGTACAGTTCAGGATGTGGACCAGGGTGCCATAGGAGGTGACCCAGAGGCGAGTGAGCAACCGGATGAGTTTCCGTCTGCTGGAGGGGATGCTGCAGTAACGGCTCTTTCACGGATGTTTGAGTCCTTCATGCGGTATCAGCGAGAGCGAGATGAACGGCAGGAACGAGAAACCGCTAGACGAGAGCAACACTACAAAGTTCTCAGTCATCAAGTCACCCAAATGCAGCTTGATATGGAGCGTTCCCGAGTTTCAGGTACAGACCATGATGGATCATCTGCCAGGGTTAAAAGCCAGGAGCCAAAATTGGCCAGGCTTGAGGACAATGATGATATAGAACACTTTTTGACCACTTTTGAGAGACTGGCGGAAGTTTACCAGTGGCCGAGAGGAGACTGGGCCATACGCCTAATACCCCTGCTCACAGGCAAGGCCAGGAGTGCTTTTGTGGCCATGAACTCTTCCCAGACACAGGATTATGACCAGCTGAAGGAAGCCATACTGAAAAAGTATGAGATCAGCACTGAGACCTATCGGCTAAGGTTCCGTTCTTTAAATACCCCAATGCATGAGTCACCCCAAGAACTCTACACTCGTCTTAAAGATCTGTTTTGCAAGTGGATCCAGTTCAACAAAAGCAGTAAAGGCTGCATTATGGAGGCTATTGTGCTTGAACAGTTTCTGCGGGTGTTACATCCAGAGGTGAGGACCTGGGTCAAGGAACGGAATCCAACCACTGCTGGGGAGGCTGCTAACCTGGTGGAGGCCTATATAGCTGCAAGGAGGGGTCCAGGAAACTTCCACTATGCGGGCATCCTGCAGGCCACCAAGGGTAGGTCTGAGGGTTTGGGGGTGTGGTCAAGCTCTAAAAACCAAACTAAGATTCTGAAATCTACATGCAATGAACCGACAACATCTGTACCCCTACCTCAAACCATTGTCAAAAATGAAGTTGTGTGTTTTAATTGTGGTGAGCCAGGACATACTAGACCTCATTGCCCCTTGAAAAAGCCTAAGACAGCTAGTCTCTGTTATGTTCCCCGATTAGTACAGTATGCAACCCCTAAACATGACTTAGAGCCAGTTGTCACTGTTTTGCTGAATGGGAAGCCACTTGCAGCTTTGGTGGACACAGGTTGTGCCCACACATTGGTAGAGGCCAAATATGTCCCCCGAGATAGCTGGAGTGAAGAGGAGACTGTGACTGTTTGCTGTGTTCATGGGGACAGTACTAATTTGCCACAAGCGGAAGTCTACATTGAGGTGCATAATCAGCCATATCTTATGAAGGTTGGAGTAGCTCAGAGTCTGCCATACCCCATTTTGCTAGGCACAGATTTGCCAGTGTTGGTGGATTTGGTACAGGAGACTGCATGGTGTGGAATAGTAACAAGGGCTCGGGCTAAGAAGCAAGCACAAAACACACCATTCCAAGAGAATGAGGAGGCACTGCAGTCCATGCCTTTTTTTTCTGAGGTTATTGCCGCAGAGCCAAAACCTACAGTAGAGGATCGGCTGCAGCTACGTAGAGAGTGTGTGGAAAGCTTGATGGAGACCACAGAGGAAGCTGAGGTAGAGACAGAGGAACCTGACTTAAGTGATACAGACATTGTCATTCCAAATAATCTAGCTAAGCTCCAGAGTGAAGATTCCACCTTAGCTGACTGTTTTAAGCAGGTACAGGACAAAGAAGTGAATGTTTGTTTGAGTGAGAGGTTTGTGCTCAATAATGGACTCTTGTACAGAGAAAGTAAGGAGGAAGGCAGGTCACTTGGGATTTATGAAAACCTTAATGCGGATTGCGAAGAGGTTTTATTGGCCAAGAATGTACAGCGATGTGAAGGAGTTCTGTAAGACATGCCCTGAGTGTCAGCTCGTTGTTGGTCGCACCCCTGCTTATGCCCCACTTATTCCATTACCTGTTGTTGACTCTCCCTTTGAAAGAATAGGAGTGGATATAGTTGGCCCACTGGAAAGAAGTCAGGCAGGGAACAGATTCATTTTAGTAATTTGTGACTATGCTACAAGGTACCCTGAGGCTTATCCCCTTAGAGAGGTCACTGCCAAACAGATATCCACAACACTTTTAAGATTCTTTTCACAAGTGGGCATACCACGAGAGGTTCTCACAGACCAAGGACCCAACTTCATGAGCCATACTCTACACCAGGTATATAAACTGCTAGGGATTAAGAGAGTGCGAACCACCCCGTATCACCCTCAGACGGATGGGCTGGTCGAACGGTTTAACCAGACCCTAAAAGCCATGCTCAAAAAGTTTGTCTCCGAAACCGGCAAAGACTGGGACAAGTGGTTGCCTTTTCTTCTTTTTGCCTATCGGGAAGTACCCCAGGCCTCAACAGGATTCTCCCCTTTTGAACTCCTTTATGCACATCCTGTTAGAGGACCCTTGGATGTGCTGAAAGAGAGCTGGGAAGATACACATAAGTCCAGTAAGCAAAACATTCTGACTTATGTCCTCAAGATGAGAGAGCAACTCCAAAAGACCACAGCTCAAGCCCGAAGGAACTTGCTCCAGTCCCAAGCCCAGCAGAAAGAGTGGTATGACAAAGCAGCCCGAACACGCAGTTTCAATCCTGGTGATAAGGTCCTCTTGCTGTTGCCAACATTGGAAAACAAGCTGTTGGCGAAGTGGCAAGGTCCCTATGAAGTGAAGCGAAAAGTGGGTCCAGTGACCTACGAAATCGAGATTCCTTCCAGAAGCCAGCCTTTGCAGGTATTCCACATCAACATGCTAAAGAAATGGCATTCCCGTATATCACCATCAGATATGGCCGAAAGCACAGCAGCCCCAGTGATGGACAACGCTATGTTTGTGAGAGCAGTAGCAGAGGAGGAGGAGGTTGAAGAGCAATACATCCCTGGACATCCAGGCAAGAGCGAGTTAAATCTCAATCACTTGACTGAGAAACAGAAACAGCAGCTGATGGGATGCTTACCTGACCAACTTTTCATGGAGGTACCCGGTAGGACAGACCTGATCAGTCACTCCATCATTTTGAACTGCCCCAAACCCATCCGACAGCCTGTCTATCGTGTACCTGAAAGACTGCTGCCAGTGATGAAAGAGGAGCTAAAGACCATGCAGAGTCTGGGGGTAATAGAACCATCCACCAGTGAGTGGAGCAGCCCTATTGTGCTGGTACCTAAGAAGGATGGCACTCTACGGTTCTGCCTGGACTTCCGTAAACTGAATAGTGTCAGTAAGTTTGACCCTTATCCCATGCCAAGAGTGGATGAACTGGTTGAAAGACTTGGAAGAGCAAAATACCTCAGTACTCTAGATCTCTGCAAGGGGTACTGGCAAGTTCCATTGAAGCCAGAATGCAAGGAGCTTACAGCATTTAAGACCCCATTTGGACACTTTCAGTTCCAGGTTCTTCCATTTGGGCTTCATGGTGCTCCAGCAACATTTCAGAGAATGATGGACCAGATTCTCCAAGGGACGGAAATGTTTGCTGCAGCCTACTTAGACGATATTGTCATCTTTAGCCAAAGCTGGGAGGAACACTTAGGGCATCTCCAAGAGGTGCTAAAGAGGATAAAGACTGCTGGATTGACCATCCGCCCAGACAAGTGTGGCCTGGCCAAGGCTGAGACCCAATACCTGGGGTATGTACTGGGACATGGGGTGGTCCGACCACAAGTTGGTAAAATTGAAGCCATTAAGAATGCTGAGAGGCCTGTGACCAAAAAGCAGGTACGGTCCTTTTTGGGACTGGTTGGTTGGTACCGAAGGTTTGTACCAAACTTCTCAGCCCGGGCAGTTGCCCTGACTAACCTCACCAAAAAGTGCCACCCAAACAAGGTCAATTGGACTATGGACTGTGAAAAGGCCTTCCAGGATTTGAAGGACTCGTTATGTAAGGAACCACTGCTTCAGAGTCCTGACTTTGAGCAACTGTTTACTGTGCAGACTGATGCTTCAGAGCATGGCCTAGGAGCTGTGCTGTTGCAGGGTGAACAAGGACATCTAAAACCCATTGCTTATATTAGCAGGAAGCTCCTTCCCCGGGAGACAAAGTACTCAACGGTGGAGAAGGAATGCCTTGCAATTAAATGGGCATTAGACTCTCTGCGATACTATTTGCTGGGACGCACGTTTCGGCTAGAGACTGACCATCGGGCACTGGCCTGGTTGGGCAAAATGAGGGACACTAATGCCCGAATAACTAGGTGGTTTCTAGCCATTCAGCCCTTTGATTTTGAGGTGCTGTACAGGAAAGGAGCACAGAATTGTACCGCTGATTTTCTCTCAAGGACACCTCAAGCGGTGTCAAGAGAGGGAGGGGGAAATGTCACAAGTAGCCTGTGACCTATGACTTTTATTTTGAAAGGACTGCTGAAGTGCATGTACACCCACAAACTGATTACAATAATACACACACACAATCTAGATGCCGGCAAAATAACATCATATATACTAGATGTGTGGTTATTTTTCTGTTTAGGTGGTGTGATAGGCCCTCTGCTTAGTTCCATGGTTTTGTTTGTATAACTTTCTTTTGTTGGTTGTTTGTTTTGTTATATGATTTAACATTCAAAGAAACCACACCAAACTCGTTTACAAATGTTAACAGTTTATTTCCCCTGTAACAAACTAGCATATACACACATAAAATACTGTTGTACTCACATTGTGGGTCACTTTTCAACTGGCAAACCCATGTGCAGCGACGGCTGCCATTTTAACCCTTCTATTTGCCCATTAGGAAGGACTCTTTCATTGTCTGTGACATCACAGGGGGAAATCAGGGAAATTATCATTTCTCAGGTATTATTCTTTGCAATGTTCAGGTATCGCTTTGTAAGTTATCGTGTGATGCATGGGTTGCATATTAATACCATTTGTTTAAAGTATTTGTGTAATTTTATCTTACTTTAAAATTATCATTTAGTTTATGGTATGTTCCAGAAGTGGGAGGAGCCTAACTCTATAAAAGAGCTCCTGGTAGCCATTTTAGGAGAGTTGTTTGGAGTGTGGGATTACTCCTTGTATTTCTGGGCCTGAAGAGTGGCATAGCCAGAATACATGTGAACCTCTATACATTTGTATATCTTTTTATTTTATTCGTTTGCCTTAGTTTTTGTCCTGTATATATTTTTGCTTGGGAATCACGATTTTTGCACCAAAATAAACACCCTGGACTGTGAATTATTCCCCATCGTCATTGATTTTACACCTTCACCGAGCGGTACACCCTAACAGCCGCAACACACTTTTCCAGCGCAATATCTGCACGACTCCAGGGAAGAAGCTGAATGCCCTGTGCTTACGAGGAGATTTGGGCCAATTAGGGCTCTCCCTACAGTGTTCAGTATCACAATCTAACAGAGGTCTGACACTCCGACTCTGCTGATGGGCGAGGGAGAGAGTGCCAACGGTGCAACTAATGCTAGGTGGGCATCTGATGCTGTGTGTTTGAGGGTCTGCTCCCCGGACAGCTCTTCCAGTCACTGAGTTCGTAGGTGAGACCCCGCTGTCAGCATTTCGTCCACGCCAGCCGCTCTTGTTTCACACTTGGAACAGGTAATTAGCCACAGAGCAGATGAACGCCAGTACAGCAAAACTGACAGTGTGCCTGTCTGTTCCTGCAACAAACGAGGCTTGAATGGCTTCGACGGGTCTACTTATCTTCACTTTTGCGGTGGTGTGAAGGGGTGCTGTCAGCTGCACTTTTTATGGACACATCTGTACTATTTTTATTCAGAAGTTTTAATAACTTTTGAGTAAAACTGGTCACTCACGTCTCACATTTTCCGTTGAATGTCTGCATAAAATCTGTCCACTAGAACTGGCCACTTAGACAGAAAGGGTTTGTTTGACCAACATATGAGGCATAACCAGTTTATGTTGTTGATCTGCAATATTTTATCACTTGGAATAATTGGCCACAGCCAAAAAAAAAAAAAAATGCAACTAGTGGTCAACCGATATTTTCAAACCGATATTTTGTCCGATTTTTGGCAATTATCGGCATAGAAAGGATTTGTCTGACCAACATGTAAGGCAACTAGACTAAACCAGTTTGTGTTGTTGATTTGCAATAGTTGATTATATAATTGGCCACTGCATGCCTGAAAAAAAAATCAACTAGTGGTCAACTGATATAGTCAAAACCGATATTTCGTCAGATATTTGCCATTTTTTTCATTACCGTCATGGGAAGGATTTGTCTGACCAACATTCAAGGCAACCAGTCTAAACTAGTTTATGTTGTTGATCTGTGTAAACAAAGTCTTTGAATGTCTTATTGAATGGCATGAACCCAGTGGTTGGATCTTCTAGTGTGCATTGTACAAACCATTTACAACTCACAAGACCAAACCGATATATTGGCTGATGTTTGGCATTTTACATTTTCCGCATTAACTGATACGTTTCTCTGTTTGGCCATACTTCCCTAGAAGAAGCAGACTTCTTGAAACTTCAATCTAGGTTAGACTGGTCTGTTTACATGATATATTTCAAACAGGAATGAAAGGTCTATTTCTGAGAGTTTGTTTGTTTTGTTCTGGGAAAATATATTGATGAATCAAGGCAGCAGATATAATAAGTACAGACTTAAAAGCATCTGTAGTAGAATCAATCACATGAAGTTAAAGTATACATGTTGTTTTATATAAAGCACTTCTGGGAAAATCTCTGTGACACATCTATATAATTTAAACAAGACTTTCAATGTCTAATAAACATGTAACCCCACAAATGTCTTAAACTTCAGTTAATTAGATCTTGGGCCCTATCTTGCACCCAGCGCAATTCAGTGAACGCGGTTCAGCGAAAAGAGGAGAGTGTTCCGGCGCAAACGTTCCCTGGTGATATTTTACAGTTTCAGAAAACAATTCCGCCACTGACCAGGAAAAACCTAGTCTAAAGTCAGTGGGTTGCCCGTTAGTCAGATGCTATTTTAAGGGCGCATCCTTGGCAGTGGTGTAGTCTAGTTTTTTGTAGTGAGTATACTGTGACCCCCCCCCCCCCCCCCCCCCCGCCCCGCCTAACCTGTCTCATCACCCCATAAGCACCACCACACTCACTAATGCATACAGTATGCAACGACATGTAATTGAGAGCATTATGAGACTAAGTGTTATCAACATGTCAATTTATTATAAGCAACACAAGACTTTAACAGCCAATGAAATTTACAGCTGAGGAGCCTGGACTGATTTTCTACATTTAGCCTTAGATGTTATATGAATATGGTCCCTGAAGCACAGGTTTTATCAGCTGACAATACTAATAATAAAAAAAAACCATTATAGGCACAAATACAAATTTACTTTTAGAAATGGTGCTTTTGAAAGAAAATGGTGTTATTGTTTTGGCAAGTTTACTGTTTAAATTAAAACATGTATGACAATTTGTGTGATATTCCTTTTTAAAATAAGTTGTAATAGATTTAATTATTATTATTATTTTACAGAACATTTTACTGTGCAATTTCTTTCATAATTTCTTTGAGTTTATACCGAACTTTTATTTTGACAGGTTGTCGTAAAGACATTGCAGTTTCTGTGTGTGTATGATAGGCTACGAATGAATGACGATAGTTTTATCAAATGAAATGGTGAAATTGTCATGAAGTGACTCTCATAGCAGCTCTGTGATGAAGTGCACATGTGTAGCCTACATCATGTCCTCATAGCTACAGTGAAGCGCTGAAAACACCACGAGCGCAAAGTCACCCGCGCTTCAGTGTGTGTGTGTAGAGCACACATTGAGCGCTCATTCCCAGAGACGCGTTGAACAACTGCAGTCTCTTTGAGTTTTTAATATTCACAGACACTAGTCGCGATTTGATTCATTGTACAGCCCTACTTTTGATTTATTCATTCAAAAAAAAGACCAAATTCCGTGACGTTCTGCTTTATACAGTTGTGAGTGGATTCCGCGATTTGATCTGTGTCCATTGCAAACACAGACGCGGTGAATTTATGAATGAAAGTGTGAAAGTTCTGTCACAAAATGAAGTTGTTACGTATCCTCAAGCTTTTTTTAGTGGGTATACGGAAATACTTGGCATTTCCTAGTGGGTATACGGCGTATACCTGCGTATCACGTAGACTACACCACTGATCCTTGGCCATAATGTAGCGTGTGAATAATATACACACTTTGCTTCTCTCATCTACACAGACACAGCAGTACATATATTTGTATGATTTTTTTGTATTATATATTACCACACGAGGGAAATCATTGTGGTGTCCATGAAGATGTGAAAAAATAAAATAAATCTAGCTTACACATTTACCCACATTTTTCAGGCTAATTGTAAGTAATGACGGATCAAACTTGTTTGATCAATAGTGGCAAGACACATCGGTATATACGCACATCTGGTAAAGTGGGTTGTCCGTCAAGAACCAGGAAAACTAATTCTGAAGACTGTGAGATCACCGCTACCATCATGTAAGTTGCGTGCGCCGGCAAACCCGCCGTTATAATAGCAATCCGCCGTGGAACAAGCGCACCGGCTCTTAAAGGGAATGTGAGAGGACGCTCTGATTGGTTTATTTCACGTTACGCCCAAACCACACCTATGAGTAATGAAGCGACTTCAGACCAACACATTTTAGATTTGCGTCGGGAGTCGTTTATCCCGCCGGTATAATAGCGACAGCACCTGAGATCCGCCCACAAATTTACTTACATTTCGCGTTTGATACTTGCGTTTCAGAACGTTAAAATAGGGCCCAGTGTGCATTGTAAAAACATGTCTATATCTAACCCGATCTCATGGCAATTCGTACGAATTAGCCAGCTTTTACTCACCAGAATTGGTTTGTGAGATAGCATTAGTATATCCAGTTGCCACTTTTTCATATTCATGTCATATTCAATGTGTACTGTATGCAAAATTATGGGTTAAATCAAGTAAAAAAACAGCTCTTTAGGGTAGAAATTGACAGTGCAGAACTGTGAGAGGTCCATGAAAATGCCGTCTGAGACCGAGACTATGTGATACTGAGAGCTACTTGACTTTCTGACCTGCTGCTACCTTTAACCCTCAGCCGCCCACAACATGTTCAGCGTTTGCCTGCTTAACCCTGCGGAGTCCTGCGGTTTACAGCCCGAAACCCTCTGCAAACGCAGCCGTGGCTCTGCAGAGCTGAAGAACCGTTTTGTCTCTGCAGCCATCGATGCAATGCTAAAGAGCAAAGCTGGTTTGCACTCTTAGAGGCAGTGGCATTTGCTTTCACTACTCACTGGAACTGCATTTGCTAAAATGCTGCCCGTCTCTATTTATTATGCAGGTATAAAAACATCAGCCTATAGTGCGCTCTGCAGGGCCGACACTGAGCTGGTTAGCCAAACGCTAATGCCAGCGGGAAATGAAACGGCCTTCTAATAACGACTGACAGGGGCCATCTATTTTGGTCATGTGATACAGCGACACGGGCCGACAGAATCCCGCTCGATATGCTCGCTTCCCGTTCAGGATGAAAACACAACACACACTTGGCAGATCCTGGCAGAGCCGAGGCTTCAGGATATATTCACATCGGCTTTATTGCTGTGGATATATTCGTTATTATTTTTTCATACAAGGCATGAATGTTTTATTGGAAAATGTCTGTTATTATGCAAGTGTCTGGGGTTTGAGCAATACTAGATTTATACTTTCTGAAACGAATCTAGTCTATCCTAGAAACCATGCTGTTTAATATTTAATAATATTAATAAAAACGCATAAGAAAATGTGTCATGTAAATTAACTTGCATTCATATAAAAGAGCTAAAGTAAAGGCTGCTTATTGTCTCTTTAAATATGCGATTCAGTAAAAAATGTGATTCTTTTGCTATTCCAGAAATACTTTGACTTTGGAATGTTTCACTTTTCAAAATCATCAATCCAAGGTTGATCATTTTACATTCTTCAGTGCGAGTCATCAAGCACATTATATGGAAGACACACTTGAGAAACATATTCATCAGGTGTATTTCACCTTTGACAAATATTCAGTGTGATCTCAGTACTCACTGGTACTCGTGTGGAAAGTGTGGATCTAACACACGCGTGTCCGAACATTTGCTTAGACACAAAAACGTACATCGTCTACACACTGACAACATCTAAACGCATACATGAGTTAAGAGACATAGAGATCTTTTGAATTCAATGGTTGAAGTTATTATATTTACAATAAATGAGATTAAAGAAGTACACTTTTTCCTGTGTTGTGTTTGTGTATAAAGCAGTGTTGTTATCGTTAACTAGATCTATTAGAAATATATTAAAATAGTTTTCTTTAATTTAAATACAGCTGAAGTAAATACTATGATGGTTGGTAACTATCTGAAATATATAATTTCTAAAATCTATAATACAATTACTAAAACTAAAAAAAAAAAAAAAAAAAAAAAAAATATATATAGCTAAAACATATTGGGACCCCCGACTATTACACCAAGAGGGACTGTTATTACATTACAATCTAAATACATAGACATTAATATGGACTTGGTCCATCTTTGCAGCTATTCCAGCTTCCACTCTTCTGGGAAGCCTTTCCATGACATTTTGTAGTGTTTCTGTGGGAATGTTTGGCCATTCATCCAGCTGAGCATTGGTGAGGTCAACTGATGTTGGACGAGATGTTGGCCTGTCTCGCAAATGTGTTGAGGTTTGGGTTCAGTGTGGGCCAGTCATAGCCTACAAATCTAGACGCACCCTAGCGGCAGCAACATTTATTTTGCGGCCATGGTAGTCTAGCAACTCTCCGTTGACTTTCGAGCTGGAAAACCTAAATTGGGTCAGGCCAATCACATCGTGTATAGAGCAGGCGGGGCGGGCTTAACATAATGACGACAGAGTTGTGACGGTTCCGTGCCACTTGAAAACAAAGAATGGCGGCTGCGGATGGAGAACAGCGGTCTTTTGAATCTTGGAGTTAAGTTTTTCTTTAAGAAAAGAGCAAATAACGGCACTTAAGTCATTCTTAAAAAAGGAAGAAGTGTTCAGAGTTTTGCCGGACCGGATCTTTGCCGCTCTGACTACGCCACCTTCTTCGTTGCTCTGGTTGGTTTTAGCGCTATCCTATTGCGTGCAGAGGGAATTTGAAAGACAATTGTTTATCCCGCCCCTCGGATTGAGCCGCGTCTATGGTGAGTTGCCAGACCTACATGTAACATCTTGATGTAGGTCTGGCTTCCCAGGCTAGGCCAATCAAGTTCTTTCACACCAAACTCATCCAAACTCATCTTTATGGATCTTGCTTTGCGCACTGGGGCTCGGTCATGCTGGAATAAAAAGGGTATTCCCCAAACTCTTACCACTAAGCTGGAAGCGTAGCGTTGTCCAAAATGTCTTGGCATGCTGAAGCATTCAAATGTCCCTTCACTAGAAGTAAGAGGTCTAGCACAACCCCTAAAAAACAACCCCACACCATAACCCCCCCTCCACCAAACTTCACCGTCAGACAGGGAACGTTCTCCTGGCATCCGCCAAACCCAGAGTGTGATCCGTCACCCCATCTGACGCTTGGCATTGTCCTCGGTGTTGCGAGTCTTGCATGCAGCTGTTCGGCTATGGAAATCCACGCTGTGTGTTCTAGTTTGTTGTTATTCTAGGTTTCAATGTCTGTGTTGAAACATCCACAATTGTTTGTGTGCTATAACTTTACATACACACACACACACACACACACAAAGAGCTCCCGGTGAAATATCATGGTTGTTTTAGAGACACTTGACTCTTACTGCAGGTGTTGGCGAATAAAGTGTGTGATTATGACTGAGTTTGTCACATTGCAGGCGCTCGTCTCCGTCTGCGTTTGCTCCAGACCGCATGTGGCCGGCCGAGGCCTCGGGCTGCGGGGAAGAACCACTGCCAGCTGTGGGGGGAGCGATTCTCTCTTATGTAAACCGTGTGTGGTGTGTGTGTGTGTGTGTGCTTCACTGGGCCGCGGGGGGGTCGTGCGTGCCTCACACACCACTGTCTCCTGTTTGCCACAGTCCCTGACAGCATAGAGATGCATTTCTAAATGAAGGTTTGTCCTGGTTATCTGTAGATGATTGACAACAGAAGGTTATGATGCTACACCATATCTAACCTCGGATATATCTGGTGCGAGATGGGAATTATTACTTGTGTTTGCTAAAGCTTTCCCTACAACTGACAGCCCTTGTAAAAACGAAGTAAACTTAAGTATACTTTTAAATAGAGTACACAAATATTAAATTATATACTTAAATGTACTATTTTCAGACACTTAACTGCATGTTAATTGCAATTTAATAAAAGCGTAATATAGTTTAAATTTATATTATTCAACAGTTAGTTGAACTTAAGAGTGTTTTTGACCCACTTTAGAAGGACATAAGTACATCTTTCATTTAATATTGTCTTTGAAATATGGTTAAAGTGTGCTGACGAATGTACTGACAAGCAAACTAAAATATAATTTCATGTAATTTCTATTGAAACTTCTATTTCATGTATTTGAAAATATTTGTAAATATTGAGTACATTTAACTTTAAATGTCATTTTGAATACACTACAGTTCAAATTATAATCGAGTACTTTAGATGTGATTTAGTGTTAGTCAACACATACACAATAAGTGCACTTCTTTAAAGCACAACATAAGATTATTTAGGTATAAAGATGTAAAATTAAACTTTAATTTGACTTTACTTGAGTGCACTTTTGAGAGTATCTAGAGTACACTTTGATGACAATGTTTCTTAACAACCTGAAGTGGCCTTTTATTGATTTAATTCATATTATATTATCTGCAAGTACAGTATGTATACTGTATATATATTATTTTAAGATTTTTAAACGCACTTATTTTTTTAAAAGCTTCAAATTGAGACCGAACTATAAGAACTTCCCACGATGACACATCTAGGATCAAACAACAATTGGCAACTAGTTTATCATTTTACAGTGTGTTTTTACAGTCCCCTTTACCAGCAATACATCAATTGAACGCTTTAAGAGTCAAAACCTGAAAACTAAGCAGAAATTTCATGCGCCCTGCGTTCATGGATCCAGTATTTCACCTCGCGTTTGACAGGATTTTATAGCAGTCGCGTTCATGGGACGGCATGCTTTAATTTTCATTTCTGAGCTGCAACATTTATCAGAGCTGTGGCACGGGGGGGTGTTGACCTGAAAATCATGCACATTGTGTTCAAATCTTCTTAGTAATACTTCTCGGTGGAATGCAGTTCAGCGTTGCCACATTGTATTCAAATGAATGCACTTCCAAAATAAAATCCATTTCCAGAACTTGAAAAGTATAGTGTGCTGCACATTCCCACTCCGGCTGAAGCAATAAATCATATCGCACGAGTGCTGCAGGTTAGTTTAGTGGTCTCTAGGAAATGGAGCATGATGCTGTGCTGAAACTCACACAGATTCACAGTACGGGACTGTCAGGAGATAAGATGTACACACACTCATGTGCAGCGTTATATAGACCGGGTGCGAGAAACCCTCAAGCGTAGTGAACGAGAGAGACAGATTTGCGGAGACGTAGGTGTGTGTGTGTGTGTCAGAACTAGGTGTAAAAAGTCACCGCCTGGTGTGTTCACAGATTTAAAAAGCTAGAGCTCTCTCCTCCATAATCTCTTAGCTTTATGAAGTGAGTTATCCGATTAAGTAACAGAAAAAATATAACTTTAAACAGATTTTTTCTGGGTGGACCTCTCTTATTGAATCATGTGTTTGTAATCTGGATCATATTCATTGCTGAGAAAGTATATAAATATAAAATAATGTTTTTCTCCCGGGGATTTGTAGCTATCTTAGGCTTTACATAATTAATGCACTTACACACATAATGCTGGTAATTATTCAGTACGGCAGCAGTGAAGTGATACAAATGAGTGTTTATGCATCAGCACTGGGGTTTCAATGAATTTATTATGTTTCACAGACAAACATAGATCGAAGAGAAAGACGGAGAACTGTTTCATGATCAGCAATGTTTAATGAATGCAAGGAAGAGTGCAGAAATCTTACGCTAGTATTTGACCTCTAGCAATGACGCTCGTGTTTATGCAACACTGTTGAAATCATTTCACGTTCATTACAGTTGCTCTCCCAGCTAACAAAAATATGATCTAAGGATGTTTTGCTAACGTTCCCATTACGTTTTACAATTGTTATCTCGAAATGTTCTTTAGTTTTTAGTTTTTTTTTATTATTATTCTCGGTTATGTGAAAAATATGGAAGCTCGTTTCCGCCACAGAATAATAATAATAATAAAAAAAGATAATTGCACTTTTTAATCTCACTTATTCTCTCACTAAGAAGACTTATTTTCTCCAATTTGCGGGATAAAAAGTCTCTATTAGTTTTTTTTTCTGTGATGGAATCATGGAACCATGCTTCCAAATAAATTTAAGTGAACATTCCATTTTAGAATGTTGCAAACATTATAGGAATGTTACATTTGAATGTTCTTTAAACGTTCTGAAACAAGTAGCAACATTTTTAAAAATGTTACACGAACATCCAACTAAAACCTTTTATGTAAAAACGTTTCATGGAAGATACATTGTGTTTTTGTGCTAACATTTTGAGAACATTATTAAAGACCAGATTAATCTGAACGAATGTTCTTTTAACATTATTGGAAGACTATTATATTAAAATCTGACTTAATAAAATTTGTTCTCAAATACCTTTTTTTTTAAAGCAAATCTTTCCATTTTTCATTTGCATTCAATCAACTTTGTTCCTATGATACTCAGAAAATCTGCTTCTTCCAGAGTTTCCATCAACTGAACAGAACAATTTGCATTGTTATAAAGAAATCACTAATGGATAATGTGCAGTTGAAAACAATCTCGGCTGTTATCTATAAATCACGGGCAGTTTTGTGCTGTTTTCTGCTCGGCTGTTGTTATTGTTAGCGGCTGCTTTGTTTGAGGCGACAATCAATGATAAGCCTATTAACACTTAAGCTTCGAAATTCAATTAAATAAAGTGTGGGATCTCGTAATATTGCCTCAGACCTGCTGGATAACGCTGGAGTCTGGAATAAAACCTTGAGTTCACATTATGAGGATCTATTAAGGATGCATACGATGTTTATGATGCTGCCCAGTCATTGATGTGATTGGCTGTGAAATTGTCTGTTAGTTTTTGTTGAGACAAACTGAATCTTGGGCCGACTTCTTATGAATATCAATGCAACTGAGGATATTTCATCATTTTAAAAGTGAGCTCCTCTTGTTTATGGATTCAATGAAAGTTAAAATTTGAGACATGCTGTCGATTAACATTAGAGAAAATTGCATGACTGTGTCAAATAAACCATAATCATGTAAAGAGACCAGAAAGCGAGTGTTTAGAGAAGCATTGGAATTACATTAATTACATAATGAATAACCAGTTCATCCACCCAGCACTCCTAAAAATGGTAAAATATAATAAAATCTATACAGTAAATGACACAATTAATCAGCATTTCTCTGGTGTTTGTAATGAGATGCATTTGATGTAATGTTTCTGTCATGTTGAAGTAACATGACCACATGTGATATGAGATGATACACCACATTATAAGGTTGTTTATAAGGCATTATTCATGCATTAATAATAGCCTTATGATGCATTATAAACACAGGCTTCATCTGGTGTTATAAAGCATTGCACTCTTAAAAGTTATATCCATAAAGGTAAATATTATAGTGTATTGTTACGGTTATTTATCAAATTATACAATGCAGTATAAAGTTGTTTATAATGCATTATAATACATGCATAATGCCTTATAAAGAATTGACTAGCAATGTCGCAAATTTTAAGCCTCTTTATTTCCGAGAATACACTCTGCAAGCTATAGCTATAAACACACTTGCCGAGTGTATCCTCGGAATATATTAAATACAGTTTTAAGTGTGGACTTATCATATTTCGGTTTGCACACGCCATATTTGTAAAGCATTCACTGGAATATCCCAAAGAAGGCATTAGCACGTGTGTATTAGTGTAGAGATCCGGTGAACTCCAGCGTTAGTGACTGTTGTGCTGTGACTGGAGCAGAGATCTGTGTGTGTGTGTGTGTGTGTGTGTGTGTGTGTGTGTGTGTGTGTGTGTGTGTGTGTGTGTGTGTGTGTGTGTGTGTGTGTGTGTGTGTGTGTGTGTGTGTACTTGGTATACATTACATTGTGGGAACCATAATTTCCCCACAAGGATAGTAATACCTAAGATCATCTCCATTGTGGGGACCAGCCAGCGGTCCTCATGAGGGGAACGGGTTAATAAACATACTAAATTATATATTTTTGAAAATGTAAAAATGCAGAATGTCTCCTGTGATGGGGATAGAATATACAGTTTGTACAGTATAAAAACCATTACGCCTATGGAATGTCCTCACAAGGATAGAAATGAAAGCTTGTGTGTGTGTGTGTGTGTGTGTGTGTGTGTGTGTGTGTGTGTGTGTGTGTGTGTGTGTGTGTGTGTGTGTGTGTGTGTGCGCAGTGGAAACGCTGGTGTCATGAATCATGCATGACCGTCCCTCTGCTTGCTAATGAATGAACTCCTGCAGGCAGCCGAGTATGTTGACGCTCACAACACACTCTTCCTCTTCCTCTTCCTCTTCCTCTTCATCTTCATCTTCCTCTTCATCTTCCTCTTCCTCTTCATCTTCCTCTTCATCTTCCTCTTCATCTTCATCTTAATCTTCCTCTTCATCATCTTCCTCTTCATCTTCATCTTCATCTTCCTTTTCCTCTTCATCTTCATCTTCCTCTTCTTCTTCCTCTTCTTCTTCCTCTTCATCTTCTTCTTCCTCTTCTTCTACCTCTTCCTCTTCATCTTCATCTTCCTCTTCTTCTTCATCTTACTCTTCTTCTTCCTCTTCCTCTTCATCTTCTTCTTCCTCTTCCTCTTCATCTTCATCTTCCTCTTCTTCTTCCTCTTCCTCTTCTTCTTCCTCTTCCTCTTCCTCTTCATCTTCATTTTCCTCTTCTTCTTCCTCTTCATCTTCCTCTTATTCTTCCTCTTCATCTTCTTCTTCCTCTTCTTCTACCTCTTCATCTTCATCTTCATCTTCCTCTTCCTCTTCATCTTCCTCTTCTTCTTCCTCTTCTTCTACCTCTTCATCTTCCTCTTCTTCTTCCTCTTAATCTTCCTCTTCTTCTTCCTCTTCATCTTCCTCTTCTTCTTCCTCTTCATCTTCCTCTTCTTCTTCATCTTCTTCTTCATCTTCTTCTACCTCTTCATCTTCTTCTACCTCTTCATCTTCCTCTTCATCTTCCTCTTCTTCTTCCTCTTCTTCTACCTCTTCATCTTCCTCTTCATCTTCCTCTTCTTCTTCCTCTTCATCTTCCTCTTCATCTTCCTCTTCTTCTTCCTCTTCATCTTCTTCTACCTCTTCCTCTTCTTCTACATCTTCATCTTCCTCTTCATCTTCCTCTTCTTCTTCCTCTTCTTCTACCTCTTCATCTTCCTCTTCTTCTTCCTCTTCCTCTTCATCTTCCTCTTCTTCTTCCTCTTAATCTTCTTCTTCCTCTTCTTCTTCCTCTTCTTCTACCTCTTCATCTTCCTCTTCATCTTCCTCTTCTTCTTCCTCTTCATCTTCCTCTTCCTCTTCCTCTTCCTCTTCCTCTTCCTCTTCTTCTACCTCTTCCTCTTATTCTACCTCTTCCTCTTATTCTTCCTTTTCATCTTTTTCTACCTCTTCCTCTTCTTCTTCTTCCTCCTCTTCATCTTCCTCTTCATCGTCTTCTTCCTCTTCCTCTTCATCTTCCTCTTCTTCTACCTCTTCCTCTTCTTCTACCTCTTCATCTTCCTCTTCCTCTTATTCTTCATCTTCCTCTTCTTCTACCTCTTCTTTTTCTTCCTCCTCTTCATCTTCCTCTTCATCATCTTCTTCCTCTTCATCTTCCTCATCTTCTTCTTCCTCTTCATCTTCATCTTCATCTTACTCTTGATCTTCCTCTTCATCTTTATATTCCTCTTCCCGTGGAAATCCAACGATGTGCTGACAGATGTGCTGTCGGTCTTGCATTCAGATGTGAACTTATATTTCAGTCTGTTCCTCACACAAAAGCTATAATGTGCCTTTAGAAGACTTGAGATATTGCTGTGCTTTTATGACATTGTCTATAAGGATGTATAATGTGGTCATGTGCAATTTTGGATTGAGAACTGAGAATTGTCCCTGTTAAGGCGAGACACGGCAGACAAAAACATTGTTGTTGTTTTTTCACTGGTCAATTTTGAGATTTTGGGCTATTTGTCTTCAATTACATGTCTTCTTTCAGACCTGTGGTGAAAAAAAGTCAAAATACACATTTAGGTCTTTATTTTACTGCACTTTGTCTAGTCTACTACACTTTGTCTAAATTCAACAAAAGTTGGCGTTCTACATCATCCCGCTGCTCCGCGATCTCTCTCTGCACCGTCGTGGTGGTGGTTCAAGAGGTTGCCACTCTCTGACTCTTGTCATGAATCGCCCGGAGGTCTATTACATGTACGACGCAGTCTAGACCGGACGCGAACGGTGCGACGCGACCCGTGAAATCCCCAACAGCACACGGATTCCCCATCCTATTTCTGACCTAGTCCCAGCTCTTTGCAACAGTCGCTTCAAGATTTGTGTTGCGTCGCGCCGCTCGCGTCCTGTCTGTGTAACTGAGGTCTAGTAGACAAGGTGGCGTTCTAATCAATTTTACACAAAATGTAGGCTACTTTAAAACAAACACCAGAGACCGCTTAGACAAATGTCCCACGTGCTGAGAACGCTAACCTAACATATAAACAAAAAATCATTCATGTTTAAGAATCACTTACCTCCGGGCGATTCATGAGTAGACATTCTAAAACGCTTACGTGAAAAACGCTTAACGTGGCTCACTGTACGAAGACAGTGATATTAAAGGACCAAACTCAGTACAAATCATATTAATAAACCATACTTTGTATAAAACATCAGATGAGCCCAGAATACCTACTGTACGCAACGCGTTTAATTACGCGTTAAGCATTTCCTTACCATAGAAAACCGTTATAAGAAAACGCTTAACGTGGCTTACTGTACAAAGACAGTGCTATAAGGACAGTACACATCATATTATTAAACCATACTATGTATAAAAAATCAGATGAGCCCAGAATATGAACGCAACGCGTTAAGCAAATTCCTTAATAGAAAACCGATATGAAAACGCTTAACGTGGCTTACTGTACAAAGACAGTGATATTAAAGGACCAAACTCAGTACAAATCATATTAATAAACCACTTTGTATAAAAAATCAGATGAGCCCAGAATATGAACGCAACGCGTTTAATTAAGCATGTTCTAATCATAGAAAACCGTTATAAGAAAATGCTTAACGTGGCTTAATAAACCTTAAATGGTCCTTAATAAACCATAGGCCTATATGTATAAAAAAATCAGGTTTAAGGTTTATTAAGCCACGTTAAGTGTTTTCTTATAACGGTTTTCTATGGTAAGGAAATGCTTAACGCACAATTAAACGCGTTGCGTAGGTATTCTGGGCTCATCTGATTTTTTATACAAAGTATGGTTTATTAATATGATTTGTACTGAGTTTGGTCCTTTAATATCACTGTCTTCGTACACAGACAGGACGCGAGCGGCGCGACGCAACACAAATCTTGAAGCGACTGTTGCAAAGAGCTGGGACTAGGTCAGAAATAGGATGGGGAATCCGTGTGCTGTTGGGGATTTCACGGGTCGCGTCGCACCGTTCGCGTCCGGTCTAGACTGCGTCGTACATGTAATAGACCTCCGGGCGATTCATGACAAGAGTCAGAGAGTGGCAACCTCTTGAACCACCACCACGTTCGCGCTGGAAAACTTCCGCAGTCCCCAATTGGCCAAAATGCTCTGTTCGACTTTTCTGAGATCATCTACTCTTCCCTGTGGATGACCTGTGACCTACTTTCTGTCAGATCTGAATTTTGGAACTTGAATTTTTGACATTGAATTTTAGAAAACTGAATTTGAAGTTCTGAATTTCTTCATCTTGAAAACTTGAATCTGAATTTTTTTAAACTGAATATTACTGTTTGAAAATACATGTCTATAAAATTCAGCCATAAAAACATTTCAATTTGTTAAATTTCAAATGTTCAATATTCGTTTAAAAAAATTCAAATTCAGAACTATTTAAACTACCACCTAAAATTCAATTTTGTTAGATTACACTTGCAAATAATTCAGATTTACACAATTCAAATTCAAATCATTTTGTCATAATATTAGCTCCATAAATTTGGATAATTAAACATAAACATTTCAAAAACTCATAATACATTGTTTTATATACTTGTGTAAGTAATCAACTGAGGAAGTTTCATGGTGATATCTATTATTTTAAAATTGTACCCTATTCACCTGTAGTGTCTCGCCTTTAAAGTTATTCGGCAATCAGCCGTCTCTCGATATCTCAGCCAAAAAACTTTTGTATATATATATTGTGTTTTATATATAGAACTATGCTAAAGTAGCAATACATATATTGCTACTATAGCATCATTTTTGATGATTTACACTTCTAACAGTGTATTGCACAGGTTTCAAATGACACAAAATTAAGTAAACAACACACATTTTATTTTCCTAAGCTATTAAATGAGATTACCGTTTTCAAGAAGTGAGTCTTTGAAGGGAAATGTTTGATTTGTGGGTTTAGGCTGCCAAAAAGACAGCATATTATGATATGAAAGCCGAGCCCCGGCTACCATTGAGAGGCCAGATATGTTTTATTGGGTCTCGTTGTTCCCAGAAGAGATCTGTGAGTGTTAGCACAGTTAAGCAGCTTTATTACTGGTACACAACATGCACATCCAATTCATTCACTATGTCACTGTCTCCTGTGGTTGCGAACGGGAATGACTCACGGTCTAATTTTCCGTCTTTATATTGTCATCTCTCGATTCTGTTGGCACGAGTCGACTGACATCCAACAAAACCAAAGACACATCGAGTCCATTTAAGAGGAAAGCTCTTCAGCCACTTAGTAATAACTCAATGATATCAAGGAAATGTGCCTGGTCGATATGAAGTCAGAATTGAAATTGATTTTATCATTATCAGTTACTTTCGGCTCTGCCTGGTAATGAACTCTTTATAGATTTTTCTTGTTTTCAAAATTCAACTTTCTATTCCCACACCAAACACCCATTAGCAGAATCTACGCATTGCAGAGAGAAACTCACTAAACGCCAGCGTTCAGATGCACATTCTCCACTCAACGAGATTAGTTTATTAACAGTAAAGGCAGGCGTTTGCATATCTGATTTAAACATGTCAAACTTTCTTGGAAACTAGATCTTAAAACTAGATCTGATCAAGTGCTATTCACCCGATGACGTTTGACTCGTGCTTTTTTGCTTAAAGGTGAAGTCCCAACAACTCTAAACTCATGTTTAGTAAGATTCCCCGCTCTGTTAAACATATTTTATTGGACTTTCCTGGGTTTAATACAAGTACAGTAGAATGCTCTTTTATGACTTTTTTTCACTTAATTACTTATTTAGTAAGATTATGCCTGAAAAGGTTGTAGTTTTTTTGATCATATGCAGTGCTCGAAGTGGGGCGGTACTTCTACATTTTACTCTTAAGCGAACCTGTCCTTTTTCTTGCGTACCGCTACTTCTCGCATGTAGCTGGTTCTCTACCACTGACAGAAAAGGCGTTACGACCGTTTCACACCACAAGCTTGAGCAGCGCATATTTTTTTCGGCATGCATGTTAATCAATGAGTGCATTCACACACCGGGAGGAGCAGCGCGTCAAGCGAGCAGCAGTGAAGCGCGGGTTTCGGCACCGAGTCGATTTTTCCTGCGCTGCTCACGCTCAATTGAAGTGAAAGCACACTTTTGATGGACAAAACAAATTTGATTTCACACAAAAAGTGCCTAAAATGCACAACATGCATTTGCATGTCTAGTGTGTTTTAACGAGAACTGGAGTAGGCTACGTCAGAAAAGAAAATGAAGACTCAAAAATATTTATAGAAAATTTTCCCATTTAAACTTGTTTTTATTTTTCAGTTTGGGTGAATGTAGTGTTTTATAAAAAAAAAAAAAAAACACGAGTAAACTAGTCAGAATACGCACGCACACACAAACACACACGCGCACACACACACACACACACACACACACACACACACACATACACACACACACACACACACACACACACACACAACTTGTTTAAATATATTTATGCATGTTAAAGGGTTAGTTCACCCAAAAATAAAAATAATGTCATTAATGACTCACCCTCATGTCGTTCTAAGCCCGTAAGACCTCCGTTCATCTTCGGAACACAGTTTAAGATATTTTAGATTTAGTCCGAGAGATTTCTGTCCCTCCATTGAAGCTGTATATACGGTATACTGTCCATGTCCATAAAGGTAATAAAAACATCATCAAAGTAGTCCATGTGACATCAGTGGGTTAGTTAGAAGTTTTTGAAGCATCGAAAATACTTTTTGGTCCAAAAATAACACAAAATAAGACTTTATTCAGCATTGTATTCTCTCCCGGGTCTGTTGTCAATCTGCGTTCAGGACTCCGCAGTGACGCTGCTGACGGAAGACGCTGATGACGTGTTATCTGGTGCGCCCGAGCTTCATTTACAGTCTGAGGGAGACGCACGCTATATTCAAGCTATTCTACATTGTTTGCGTGGATATCATTTTTTTAATGGTGCGTAAATGTGCATGTCGCGGATGAGACACTTTTACAGCGTGCGTTTCCCTCAGTCTATAAATGAAGCTCGGGCGCATTTTCAATGGAGGGACAGAAAGCTCTCGGACTAAATCTAAAATATCTTAAACTGTGTTCCGAAGATGAACGGAGGTCTTACGGGCTTAGAACGACATGAGGGTGAGTCATTAATGACATTATTTTCGTTTTTGGGTGAACTAACGCTTTAACAAATAACAATAAAGTGTTGTTGTACAAGCAATATCTCCAAGTTGTTGTTTTTTCCACTACAAATCTTAAATGTCATGATTTGCCAATGCACCTTTCCCCCACTTCAAGCACTGATTATTTGCTCTTTTATGAAGTTATTTCACTTAATTATTAAACCTGAAAAGGGTTTGGATTTTTTTATCATATCTGACCCTGGATCACAAACCCAGTCTGGAGCCGCACGGGTATATCTGTGGCAATAGCAACTATACATTGTATGGGTCAAAATGATCCATTTTTCTTTTGTGCCAAAACTCATTAGGATATTAAGATCATGTTCCATGAAGATATTTAGTAAATTTCCTACCGTAAATATATAAAACATGTATTTTTGTGAGTGAATGCAGCACAATCGTGAACATAAATGCACAACTTTAAAGGAGATTTTCTCAATGTTTAGATTTTTTTTTTTTTGCATCCTCAGATTCCAGATTTACAATAGTTGTGTCTCGGCCAAATATTGTTCATTCCTAACAAACCATACATCAATGGAAAGATTATTTATTCAGCTTTCAGATTATGTATAAATATACATTTTAAGAAATTGACCCATGTGACTGGTGATCTATCTGTCTGTCTGTCTGTCTGTCTGTCTGTCTGTCTGTCTGTCTGTCTGTCTGTCTGTCTGTCTGTCTGTCTGTCTGTCTGTCTATCTATCTATCTATCTATCTATCTATCTATCTATCTATCTATTTATCTATCTATCTATCTATTGTCTCTCTTAGGGAACAACGGTATAACATATTGCAAGACAGAAGCTTATTTAGATCCTCATGTTTTTTGTCTTGTTTTCCACATTTTGTTGTGTAGTTTACACACTCAAGCTTATATGAGACTAGCAAACCGGATATGGTCTTGCCATTTTTGTCTTCACTCTTTTAGTTTCATTTGCTGTTGCTCATTGCTGCTCTTCTGCTTGTCGGAGACACACACCTGACGACTGGTTGGCTAGATCCAGATAAAGTGTCATGCGGATCAGTCTGGAAGCAGCGTCTCTCACAGGAACAAGAGCTTCTGACAGGCATTGTGAGTCGAATGCAACCTGGGATTTTGTCTTTCTTAAATCATGCGCTTGGCTTGGATCTCCGAACTCAAACCAATGGATTGATGGACAGTGTGTGTTTTAACTGAAGCGTTATATAAGCGTTCGGTGCACTCTCTGATTCATCTTCTGGAATAGTCTGATTATTCTTCACAGTAGGACACTTTCACTCTAGCGACTTCTATCAAACTCGCATTCAAATAGTTTCGGATGATTATATTGTGTTTTCCAAGATTGAATTGTATAGCTTTAATGAAAGTACTGTGATCGTTGACTGCTCTGCAAGGACGCTGTTATTCTCTGACAAACATCCGCGCTGTCAAAACACTCATTCAGAAAGTGAACGTCCTCAGGAACTGTTCCAGGTTTGATGTCCATGATGTCAAAGCCTTTGGCTCTCGTTTGTCTTGTGTTGTCATGACATTTCAGGTGGAGATTTGCATATGATTGCTGAGACCATGCAGACACACACACACACACACACACACTCATTCACTGCATCCACACACACACACACACACTCTCGCGCACTCACACACTCAATCATTCACTGCATTTACACACAGACACACACACACACACACACACACACACACACACACACTCACTGCATCCTCCACACACACACGCACGCACACACACACACACAAACACACACACACACACACACACACACAGAAACACACTCACTGCGTCCTCCACACACACACACACACACACTCACACACTCAATCACTCACTCACTGCGTTAAAACACAGACACACACACACAAACACACTCACAAACACACATATGCACGCAGACACGCATCGCACACACACACTCACTCACACTTAGTCTCTCTCACACACACACACACACACACACACACACACACACACACACACACTCACACACACACACGCTCACACTCATTCACTGCATCCACACACACACACTCACTGCAGTCACAAACTCAATCACTCAATCACTGCGTTTACACACAGACACACACACACTCACTGCGTCCTCCACACACATGCACACACACACACACTCACACACTCAATCACTCACTCACTGCGTTAAAACACAGACACACACACAAACACACTTGCTCACTGCGTTAACACACAGACAGACACACACAAACACACTCACTCACTGCGTCCACACACATATGAACGCAGACACGCGTCGCACACACACACACACACACACACACACACACACACACTCACTCACTCACACACTGCACTCATCGGACGGCTGCTTTCATGCATATTACAGCAAGCACACAGAGTTATGTTTGCATTCGGTGTTTTGTCATTTAATGTTCATTACATGAATTCAATATTACTGTTTAAAGTTTGATGGAGTTGTTCAAACTTATATAGACTCAACACCAAACCAAACAACACAGTAAAGACACAGCAGCAAAAAAAAAAAAAAATGTGGAAAAGCATAGACGGAGAGAAAAAGAAAAACTGAATAAAAGGAATGACAACTTTTTTTTTTCTTCCCACAAGAAACCTTTACTGATATCATAAGTGCACTTGGAAGGAATGAATGAATTAAAGCTAGAGTAGGTAATGTTGGAGAGCTAGCCAGATTTGAAAGTGGCATCTCTTCTAAGCTCCGCCCCCTCCTGTCAGTGCTCCGTCCAAAGCTACCCCCCCCCCAAACATGAACGCGCATCCACATTTGGAGTCAGCTGCATGTACCTACCAGTGATGCGCGGGTTGATCCAAAATGAGCGGGTGCCTGCGCCCGCGGTTACGAGTCATCCAAAAATATTTTTAATGATATTCGGGTCGCGATCGGTCGGGTCGTTTACCTTTGTAACTTATATAGTACTAGACACAATGTTCTATGAAATACACAGGTCTACACTTTATTGTCTGAATGCGCGAGGATGACACACGAGCAGTCTGCAGATGAAAGTGGGAAATCCCTATTTACCTTTTGAATGTTGAGCGCGTTATTAACTTTTGAATAAAAGCTGACGCGGGACAAAATGCCCGATTTCCCAACGCGTTGAACTGAGCAATGCCATTGTGCCATTTTAATAGGCTACTTTTAAACGCATATAGCTCAGTAATGTCAGTTTTATGTAGCCTATTTGCTGAGAGGGGGCGGGGGGATTTTTGTTGGGAAAGTCCGGGGAGAGACGCACAAGTCGATTAGACTGGATAAACACATGCAGCATCTTAATTAAGAAAATGAAGATCAGATTTTTTTCATTCCTTTTTCTGAACACATAATGTATTGACTACTATCAGAATGGAAGGACCATTTCACCCAGTATAATAAAAAAAAAATGTTTCTGAACAGGATTACCAACCCTACCTTTAAATGTATATGATCAGCAATATTTTTGAAATGTTTTGTCTTCTATCCAAGCCTGCATTTATTTGATCAAAAATAGTAAAAACAGTGAAATAGTTTTAAAACAGCTGTGAATATAGTAAAGTGTAATTTATTCCTGAGATCAAAGCTGCATTTTCAGCATCATTATAATGTCTTCAGTGTCACATGATCCTTCAGAAATCACCATAATAAGAGGATCTGAAGATCAAGAAATACTTCTGATTATTATTAATATTGAAAACAGCTGTGTTGCTTCATATTCTGTGGAAACCGCCCTAGTGGAAAATAAATATACTAAAATGTATTTGAAAAACATTGTTATGCATACTACAAATACATATTTATGTAATTAATATAAATACCCTGCAATTGTAGAGATTAAACTGATATACTTAAAGTCAGCTAAATATGAACAAGTAATTTTGTACTTAATGTACTTTAGTTATCTGGTAATTGTGCTGAAGTTCAACTAAATATATACTTATATATTATATTTATAGTAGGCTATATTTGATTGTGCTGAAGTGGAACTATTACAAGAATACTGTAGGTTCACTTTAAATATCTTACATTTAAAGACTGATAGTATACAGAGATCATACTATCGTGATATTAAAACACACATTAGGCTTAATATTAAGAAATGTGCATTGTGCAATAAAGAAGTACTTCAAATAAAGTTGAATTATAATATTGTAAATCTATATTTAACTAAAATCAAAATGGTGCTGAATATTATTTATTTTATTTGAACATGATTATTGATCGATTTGAAACTCATAAGCGAGTTTGAAGTTAAAACAAATGTTGTTATAGCATAATGATGCTTTTGATTTGTATTTTCACACAGTACAGCCATTCAGATGTGTTTTATACACTGGACAGACATTTTTACGCTTTTCACGTCCGTTTAAAATAAAAAAAAACACACATTTTTTCATGAATCTGTCGAACAAACTTGAAAAGTTTTGCTGGCATCAGTCTGCACTGTTAAAACGAATCAGTGGCGTATGTTGTTCCTGTTCCATCAGACAAGAGCGTTTTCTCCCTGCGAATACATGGTGACATTTCAACAGGATCTTCCGCAGAAGACTGAAGCATCTGAGGAATAGTGTCTGGCATGTCGTGACAGCACACATCACAAACGAGAAACCAGGCTTGACACAGAAAAATAGCAGCATAGGAAAGGACACCAGTCAGCCCGACTGATGTGTGTGTGGATCAGCATCAGGACTTCATGAATCAGGGGCAGGTCATCCGCTGTCAAACTACATTTAAAGCGGTGGTATAATGTCCTTTTCACAAGATGTAAAATACATTTATGATGTCCCCAGAGTGTGTGTGTGAAGTTTTAGCTCAAAATACCCCACAGATATTTTTATATCGCATGTTAAAGTTGTCACTTTTTGAGGGTGAGCAAAAACGCCTCGTTTTCTGTCTGTCCCTTTAAATGCAAATGAGCTGCTGCTCCCGGCACAGGGGGCGGAGCTACAACAGCTTGTGTTCTTTTATAAAGTTAAAAAAGTGAAATCATAATCAACCACGAACCAGCCCTTTAAACTGTGCGATAATCTGTGGCGTTGAGGATCTTTGTGTGGACAAAGCAGAACTGCTTCTCTCGGACATCAGTTATATAAACCTCATCAAATTAAAGACATATAAAGAAGGCTTGCTTACTCTTGTTTAGCATTTCAGCAACATTTCAATAAATAAAAAAACAACTCAGATGGCCTTCGAAGGACAAAAAACACACTTTAACCTAGGGTACGTTTACACTTACACTGTTTATGTACAGTACATATATATATATATTATCTACAAGTTAAACTTGAAAAATTCTAATATCGTGCAAAAGTTCATTTATTTCAGTAATTCACCTTAAAAGGTGAAACTAATATATTGTATAGACTCATTACATGCAAAGTGAGATATTTCAAGCCTTTATTTGTTATAATTTTGATGATTATGGCTTACAGCTTATGAAAACCTTTTCACAATATTCTAATTTTTAATTTGGGGTTTTCATAAGCTGTAAGCCATAATCATCAAAATGATATATAATCATTTAGTCATTAGTTTCACCTTATAAGTTGAATTACTGAAATAAATGAACTTTTGCACCATATTCTAAGTTTTCAAATTGTACGTGTGTGTGTGTGTGTGTGTGTGTGTGTGTGTGTGTGTGTGTGTGTGTGTGTGTGTGTGTGTGTGTGTGTACACTGTATATAGTATAATAAATATATTCATTATTTTTAGTAAAATTACAATATGTATGTCTTCGTTTCATCACTTGCTAGAGTTAAACCCTTGAGCTTTTATTTTGGTGGAAAACTGCAGTGAAGCCTTTTAAGTTTCTGTGACAATAGGTTTACAAACGCTCATTACAAATGACTTAAGATGTTGCAGTCATCTCTGTCCAGGATAATTATGCAAACAGTGAGGGATATCTCAGGGAAAGCTCTACATAGAGTTGTAGGTGTGTGTTTAAATCAGTATGAGCAACAGTAACAGTGATGCTTGCTTTAGCCGGCACTATTAATAATGTATTCTTTATTTAATGTGTCATTAAGCAGACACTTTCTTATACAAAGCGACTTGCACTTACTTTCAGACAGCGTCCCTCGGGCAACCTGGATCCCAGGAACGCTGCGGTTCATTAATCACGTCTTCCAGGCCTTGAACACAACAAGCTGGAGTTACTAGCTGGATTTGAACCACTAATCTAGTGCGTCCACAGTGGACATGATGCAGTGTATGTCAATGCTGAGAGCTGATATTTCTCACTCTTAGGCTTGAAACATTTGTAAGTATGTGAAAGAAAATGCTTCTAGGTATATGTGCATTTTCATTCGGCAATTCCTTGAGTTGCACTAGATATTCATAACCCTTGTGAAAAACAAGTGTACTTCAGAAGAAGAAAAAAGGCTACGGTAACACTTTACAATAAGTTTCATTAGTTAATGTATCAACTGACATAAAATAACCATGAGCAATACATGTGTTACTGTATTTGTTCATCTGTATTACTGTTAGTTAATACAAATAGAGTCATGCATTGTTTGTTCATGTTGGTTTGCATTGCATTAACTAATGGTAACAAGATAATAATAAAGTATTAGTAAATGTTGAAATTAATATGAACAAAGATTAATAAATGCTGTAAAGTGCAGTTCATCATTAGTTCATGCTATCTAATGTTAACTAATTGTAACTAATGAACCTTATTGTAAAGTGTTACCAAGGCTACTTATTATGAGAATAATAATATTTATAAGTGCAAACTGAATGTAATGTTTTATGCCACTTGATTGCATGTAAATTGCAATGAAAGCCCTCCTGTAGTCAATCATGTTATCCCTTAAAACTCATCTTTGATCACCAAAATTAGATATTTAACAGTTTGTTCCTTTAAAAAAATTATTCATGCCTTAAAATATCTTGAATGTAACTCGACACTCTTCCCTCATTTAGCATGCGGTTCTATGAATATGCAAATGAGCCCCGCCTCCACTCACTCAGAGATCCACTGGTTGACGATCACACGTTGATCTGATTGGTTACAAGGTAGTGTGTGACGTCAGAAACACCAGCGATTTCTAACCGTGTTTTTGAGACTGTCTTTGGTTCACTGCAGTTTTAAGCAGAAAATACTCAGCAATGCTGTCCACTTATGAACTTACACATGGTTTGTGTTAAAGAATATTAAAAACACCACATAGACACATAAACAACATTAAAAGCTGGATTTTCACCACAGGGGGACTTTAAATGAAAGTGCATTACAGCTTAAATGTATATATTATATGCAATTAGTTCTTCTTTTTTTTTTACCTACTTAAGTTGTTGGCTATTTAAGTACATCTTTATATGTGATTCCATAATTAGTTCTATTGTTATCTGTAACCATCTAGATACCTGTTATAATAAACACATCCATTGAGTATTGCAATTTGTTAATGACATTAAGTTGTTAGCAATGCATTTGCCAAACATTCACATCACATCTGGAAATGGTCCACGTTCAGTAGTTCAAGGTAATCGCGTTATGAAAGGGCAAATCATCGCTAGTCATTTTTCCTGCTGTATGCTTTAAAGAAACATGATAAAACACAGTCGGATGTAATCAATGTAGTTTAATTAAAACACTCCTGCTGGTATTATGAACTGTGTTTCTCGCCGTCATGTATTCGTTTTCTTTGCTCTGCAGGAACTAAAAGATCTCCGTAATGAAATGCATTCATCTTCTATGGGAATGTGTAGAGGTCATTTCCACAGGTGATGCGCTCATGCATTAATTATATTTATATCCTTTTATTCTTTTTCATGGAGAATGTTTTTGTGATCACTTGCATGATGCTTTGGTTACTCATATTTAATTGGATGCTTTTCTTATGCTGCCGTTATCACGGAAACTGTTATTGAGAAAAGGCACATTTAATATAGTCAAATGCACTTCATTTGGCAGCCGCAAAGAAATGATGTCCAAGAGACATTAAAGATGAAAATCAAAGAGATCAAAGATAACAATGTGAAGTGTTATCTTTGCGTCAGTGCATTATATAATAGTGAAGGCATTTCATGTGTGGCACATGCATCATAGCTGAAGTTGTTCACTGTAATTATTGCACAGCTCTGTGGGATACTAGATTCTGATTGGTCAATCGTGGCATTAAAGGGACAGTTCACTTTGAAATGAAAATGCTGTCATAATTTACTCAACCTTGTGTCACTCCAAACCCATAAGACTTTCATTCATCTTTTTTTATGGTTTAATTTGACAACATCTGCGGTTGGAGTCACCTGCAAATGCACAGATTTTTCGTTGAGAATCGACATGGTTCTCAGGCTTCTCAAGCACAATTACTTTTTTTCTCATGAAAATAGCAATTTAAAGGGTTAGTTCCACCAAAAATGAGTAATTAATGACAGAAATGCCATAGTGTAATGAGACAGCGTAGCAGAATGACGTGGAAGAGAAGAGATTGTTTTATAAAGTTGTTATTTTTGTTTGAACCACTGCAGTCACATGGACTATTTTAACGTTAACGGTGTCTTTACTACCTTTCTGGGCCTTGAAAGTTGCAATGACATTGTTACCTATATGTGGGATCAAAAACCTCTCAAATTTCATCAAAAAATATATTAATTTGTGTTCAGAAGATGAACAAAGGACTTTTACAGTTTTGGAACGACATGAGGGTGAGTTATTAATGATAGAAGTTACATTTGTATGTGAACTAACTCTTTAAATTGCTATTTTCCTTTTGCACACCCACAGATTGCACAAGTGCTTCCATCTGTGCCCTGTCTCGTGTTGCTCTGCCACTGAGGCTCACAGAAATTGCATGTGACGTACAGCACACAGTTGCAGTGCATGGCCTGAGGGGAAGAAGTACTGCTCCTCATACTGAGGGTTAATGATTTAAACATATCTCTAAGCCCAGCTATCATCTTGAGCGTGTAACTTGTCCCGCACCGGAAGGAATGATTCTTCATGTAATTTGCTAAGTTTAGACTTACCGTTTTTGACTGGAAAGACCTAGAGATCATAAATGCTTAAAGTCAGTAATTGTATCCCTTAAAACTGATCTTTGATCACCAAAATTACATAAAAAAAAAATAATCATGCCTTAAATATCTTGAATGTAACTCGACACTCTTGCCTCATTTAGTATACGTGATTCTATGAATATGCAAATGAGCCCCGCCTCCACTCACTCACTCACTCAGAGATCCACTGGTTGACGATCACACGTTGATCTGATTGGTTACAAAGTAGTGTGTGACGTCAGAAACACCAGCGATTTCAAACCGTGTTTTTGAGACTCAGCAAATACTCAGCAATGCTGTCGACTTATGAGTTTACACATGCATTGTCTTAAAGCATATTAAAAACACCACATAGACACATAAACAACATTAAAAGTTGGATTTTCACCACAGGAGGACTTTAAAGTTAGGGCTTGAAGTTTTTGTGAGTGCACCTTTAGAAACCCACATTCAGTGTGTGTTAACACTCACTCAGCCTGGCAACTGTTCCCAACCCTGGCACAGTGATATTGATAAACGCGGCGCGTGTGTTTGGATGGGAGTGTGATGCATCTCCATGCATATATCCTGTCAGAGGAAGCACACGGTTTCGCTGTGGCCCCTCCGGGCACCATATGGCCCTCGTTCCTTCTGAACAGGAGACGTCTGTTGTTTCCGTCTCCTGGCAGAGATCGAGCAGATTTGTCTTGATTTCACTGATACAAATCACATAATGATGCTTTCCACTGAAGCCAAGTAAAAGTAAATTCACTGGCAATACATCATGTATAAATCTGTACAGTGGTGCTAAAGTTATCATATTATTTCTAATATACGATATCCGCAGCAGCTGCACTGTGAGTAGTGTGCATACTCATGATACATGACACAAGATTTGGTCTTCTAATTAAACATCGAGATGCTTGCTGAGGCTCAAGACCCTGATATACTTCAGGAACAATCGAAGAACGAACAGTGTGAACAAAATCAAGTTGGTAAATGGTGAATGGTAAATGCCTTCGAACTATGATTGGTTCATGGTGATGATGTAATATGTGGGCGTGGCTCTGAGGCTCCGCCTTCTTTGAGGTGGAACTCCTCTATGGTTTATTTCTTCTGTTCAGACCGTCGAAGTCAGACGCGAGTAAAAACATGAACACACCGGAGAGCTGCTTTATAGTATAGAAACTGAAGTTGTAGTTATTATTGAAAACTGACGCAGGCATTAGGGGGCAGTGCCCCCCCAGATGACACAATGTGCCCCCCTAATCATATGGTCATTCAGAAAACTTACTATTGAGTGCAAAAAAAGTATTTACGCCATTCCATAACCAAACGTCTTAAGCAGCATTTAGCTCACAGGAGCACTAATCTCTGCAACTTTACATAACACATTGTCTTCAGAAATATGAATCGAAAATTGTCGGAGTGTGTGTAAGGCTCTGCGCAAGGCTTACCTTCCCCTGGCCACGGGCTTGTCGAATTTCATATTAATTTGCCTGCTAAACATAGCCTACTGTTTCCACTTAAAAGAGAAAAAAAAAAGTAATTTTTCTCAGAATTGCATGATATAAACTCAAAATGGCAAGTTGTAAAGTCAGAGTCGCATGATATATAGTCGCATTTGCGTGTTATAAAGTCAGAATTGTGAGAGAAACTCACAATTGTGGGAAATCTATCAGAATTATGAGATAAAAAGTCGCAATTATCTTTTTTTTTTTATTCCGTTGCGAAAACAAGCGACCATATGCTTCTGGTTGCTTTTAGAGGGAAAAGCTGTCTATAAATGCTGGTCTAGGATCAGTTTACTCTGTGATAGAAGAATATTGGCGAAACTCCGGTGTTTTGAGCGGTGAGTGGATTAGTTCTATGTGCGCGCAAATCCTCTCGTTATAATAAGGCTATGTAAATAAGACATTATTGTGCATCAGCTTTACTGATAGCCTAATGGAACTTTGTGAGATCGCGATGAAGTTGTATAACCGCTTTTTAATGATAATAAAACGAGCGCTCTTTGCGAGCTTTCTGCCATGCCAAATCCTGCATATAGCCTATAGTAAAGGATTTTTTAAAGGGGAAGCGCATATCCTCATGGTGTTGGTTGGTTCACCCTCTGCCTTGATATGAGAAACTTAATATTTTGTGGTTTGGTGTTGTTTTAATATAGAATTTTGTCTATTTCAGTAATATTAGACTAAATATGTGATGTTATTGTTTTGGTGTTCTGTTTTGTAGATCATAAAAAAGTGTCGCCCCCCCCCCCCCATGAAAATTAAATGCCCCCCCCATTCTATATGTTCTGGCGACGGCCTCACAAGGTAATACTTATCCCATGTGAATAGGGCTTTAGAGAAGAATACCGTGAGTATATTCGGCTCCCAGTGGTTCAAAGTGTGCATGGCCTTTTAACCTCCGGTTACTCCAGAGCGTCACTAGGATAATATCTATAAATGTTTCGCAAAACTGGGATGGAAACAGGTTTTGCGGATTTACAGTCGCCTGGTGTAGATGACGTGGTGTGTTTGGACAGAAGACGAGACAGAGTTCTTTATTAAACTCATAAAAGACAAAATAATTACAGGAATACTGGATTATAGACCTCAAATAAACGCCACAATCAAGACCTCGAAGCAGAAATGAGGGAGAAACACCCAGAAACTCCTCATATGTGCCGCTCACAGTATAAGGGTCTTTCCTTGCCAGTAATGATTGGATAACACACACACACACACATCTCCTTACATTAATAATAATGGAAAGTGCGGCGGCTGGGATATACATAAACCTACCAATGTCCGTTGCCATGATGTTTGGAATGACTGATCGCGAAGTTTCGCATAAAATCGGTTAATGGAAACGTCGTCATGTCGCAATAGTTTTTTTGTCGACATTTAGAATAAAATGCAAAAGTTTTGCGCAAATCTGTGATGGAAACGCTGCTACTGTCTCCTCAACAGTCTGCATGTCGACTGCCCGTTATTCGGGTTTAGTGGAGAAATATTCACAGCTAAAGCCTCCAAAGCCCAGTGCTAAAGCCAGGCTTCTGACTGTCAGCGGGTTTAGAGTAAAATAACCAACCACAGTTCAGTTAGCTGTTAAATGCCACATAAAGACATGTAACCGGCCCGATGACAGGATTCAGTGCACTTTTAGGAATAAAGGATTGGATTTTTTCACAGCGATGCATTAGAAGAACCCTTTTTAGTTCATTTCTTAGTTTCTTGGTGTGAAGAATACGTTTTTGTTGAGTATCATATTCGATACGCCAGGCTTCTATGACTGTGATCATTTGGATCTCTTTCTCTTTTAGAGGCAATTTGATGCAATTGTTGATGTGAACAAAACATACGATGCAATTCTGATAGCTTGTATGTAAATCAATTAGATCTTTATAACAGTATAGCAGATATTTACATAGAATGTATATACATATAAGTCGTCATTCTACACGTATCTGCCAATAATATGTCTTAGTGAGATGATATTTAAATGCTTAGTTAGTTATGATCAAACTCTGTAAGTTTTAAAACATATAATGCAATTCAATACAATGATGATTGAGAGATGAACAAATAAGCCTTCCTCAAAAGCCTGATGATCATATTTGATACTTACATTTGAACATTATTTTTTAATAAATTATGTATGAACTATCAAATAAACATGAGTTGCTTCAGTCCATTAAGTGTTCATCTCAAAATATGACTAACAGTATAACAGTTATTTGTAGATTTACTTTATAAAACAAGGGGATTGCACTTTGGCACTTTATTTGTGACTTCTGGAAAATACATTTTGTGAGCTTTTTGGCCGATCTTTTTTCTTATTTTATATTTACTTTATAAAAATCAATACACATTCCACTGCAAAAAGACAAGTGAAGCACAAGCTGAAGGTGGACGTTTGTAAAATTATACTAAATATACTTTGATACTTAAATATACCAATTATACTTTGTTTATAGTCCTTTCTTCCATATTGTACCATATGTCCGAGTGAAAAGCCTTCTGTGTAAAGAACAAATGTGGGCGGGGCTTGACTTTGTCCGTGGGAAGTTGATTGGCTGTTTGAATGGTTGTGGTTTGCTATTGGCTGATCTCATGTGATTGACAGGTTGCCCCGCCTTCGTCATCAGAAAAGAGAAGAGATGCTGCAAGTGGAAGTTATTCTGATTCAAGATTACCAAGAACATGAATAAAATAAAATAAAATGATATTATTCCTTAAAAAATAAGAATAGTCGATTTTGATTTAATTTTGACTTTAAGAGTCTAGAAGGGACAAAGGATCATGATTGCAGATGAAAAAAAAAAAGAGTTTAACACAATTTATAGACACTGTACAAACAACTGTACACACATGATCAAAACCAATCAAAGACTCGAAGTCTAAGATTAAAAGATGCATACACACAACTCTGGGCGAGAAGGCCTCTGATAAATACAGAATAACACTGCTGTACATTACAAATAAGCTGTAGTCGCTCTCAATTCCTCATAAGCAGTTTGCAATGTTCAGTCCACCGGCCAGTACGTGAACGGACTGGAAAAGAGATCCCAGCCCTGCACACTGGATTCGATATCTTAATGTGTGTATGATTATGACCTGCTTTGCTCTCCAACATGGCGGCTGTGCCCCGCGAGATGCTGAGATGTGTAATCACTTGGCCAGCTGCTTCATTAATGAGATTTCACTGCGTTTCCACAAAAGTCAATGTACTTTGGAGATAAAGCTACTGTTTATCCTTTTAATGTGTCACTTTAAATACATTAGGCCTTTTTTGGCCGCCTGCCCTTGTAATCCTGCATGAATAGTGGCAAGACAAACCATTTATAACTCCAGCCATAAACATCAGCGGCATTGTTTTCTGTAATGATGCTAATTTTCTTGTAGGGAGGGAGTTTTTGTGTCGCGCTCAGGCTAAATTGTATTAACGCTGAATAGGATTGCATTAAAAGCATAATGCAAGCAGTGGAGGTTTATGAGTGTGTGATAATGGGATGTAAAACGCAGGTCACCTTGGAGACGGAGGACAGGACAGATGAATGACAGAGATGTAAAATACTGTATTCACATATGAATCAGCATTTATATTTTCTCAGCAAAATGTATTGGTTTTATTTGATGCTCTGCACCATGTTATGCATTTTAAAGTGGAAAAATAGACACAATCTCACAGTACCTTCAAAAAGTCCAAGACTAAAAAGATCTAAACAGACAAAGATGCAAAATGAAGCCCGCACACTGGAATGAGGAAAATAAAGACACTAAATGCAGATATGACAACATTTCTCAATGCACGATGGTATTTTAAAAGTCAACACGACATGGCATTAACAAACTTTTGTTTCCACACACACAAAAAAAAATGAAACTTTACGTTTTTATTGCTGTTACAATGAGTAAAACTAAAACGTAAAAAAAAAAAAAAAAAAATCGACACCTTCTTAAAGTAATTGCCCAAGTCATTTTAATTTTAAAATGACTTATGCAATTATTTTAGAAAGGTGATGATATATAAAATAAAGTGATCTCAAAGTAGACTGCTTTTTAACCGTTAGTGAAACTTTCTCTGCACTTAATTAAACATCTTGAATTTCATTAATTATTCATCATCACTGACAAAATATTATAACACAAAAAACAAACAAACATTTTACCCAGAATGGAGGCAGATGTGAAAGCAGTTTTAAGTGCATTAGTAATGTTTACATTCTTACATTAACATTGACCAGCATTAAAACATTGTGTTAACTATTGGCATATTTAAACAGTCGGCTCAACAACACCGTAATGCCCGGTTCACACTGTGTGGTTGTGTGACTCGCAGACGAAAGATGAGCAATCGTGGAGATTTCTGCATACAGTGGTCGCAAGACCGTCTTTGAACCTCTCTCAAAGATAGCCTGCGATCAATTTCTGTCAGAAAGTTAGCATGATCATCTCACGCGACCTGCCTCTACTGACTATAGCCAATAAAAATGCAACATGAAATGGCGGATTGATCAGCGCAACATGGCGCTAAACTTAAAACTACTGACTGTTCCTCAAGCTCCATTTACAAAACTGTCATGCCGAGTTGGTCTCTTTTCTCGAGCCGTGATCACGTCCATATTCCCCTCTTTTCTTCAGCGCACATAAAAACCAGTGCATGCTGATGATGTTTTATTCTTCTATACTAACTTACATCGTAGCCTACGATTCAATAGAGCCCCTTTCACACAGAGTGTAACAAGGTTAGATGTTATGGGAAGAAGGAGGCGGGAACCGGCGAACGTTCAAACATTTTAATAAATAAATAAACAAATACAAAATGAAAGTATAAGCCAGCAGTCCCTCGCGGACGACTGCTGGCCACAGAAATAAAACACAACACAAACACAGGCCTGTCCTCTCTCGATCTTCACTGTCGTCGCTCCTCCTTTTATTCCTCCGCTCCTCCGTGAGAGATACGAGACCGGTGCGTCGCGCAGGTGTAGCTCATCATTAATCACGCCACCGGTCTCGCGCCGCTCTCACGTCCCTCGACCTCGTCCTGCTCGCCACACAGAGATTCCGGAAAATACACGGATAATGTGTCCCGGGATCGTTTGATTTTGGTTCATTCACACTGCCAGTGATTTTCCGGGATCTGTGAGTGCGTTCACACACATCCCGGTAAGATCCCGTAAAGACACGTGACGTCAGGATGAGACGTGTAACGTACTCGTGGAAAACATGTACACTAGCGCATCGCGTCCCGTTCCACAAGCTGGCGAGCGCTCTCAGCTTCAGCGGATAGTGAGGAGCTCCTGGTCTCCGCTTCCAGTTTGCAGACATTTTTTCGTTCTTTCTTTGTTGACGACGATCACACACTTTCTAAAGTCGCGCGATGGCACTTGCGTCATCACTACGACACACACCTTACGGCATTGATCCTGGCTTTTGTTCACACAGGGCGCGTTCCGGGACTGATCCCGGCAATGTTACTAGCTCCCCGACCCGGCATCAATCCCGGGACGTGTTTGTGTTCACACAGAAGCACTCTGGCAATTTCCTGGTAATTTCCCGGGATCAACGCGCTGTGTGAAAGGGGCTTAGGTGTGATCATCATACACTCTGCATGTCGTGGGCCTACACAAGTTTATTAGATCCATGTCGTACAGATTGGTAACGAACTTTGCAGTCTCACACAGTGTGTAGCACGCATACCACAGCATGTTTCTGCTTCTGTGGAACGACATGTCTTGATAAATGACGACCTTTTGGAGAAGCTACGTGTAAGGAAGTAAATAAAGCCAATTTTGTTTTCCTGTGACTTTAAACATACAGTAAAGCATGTCATTTTAGACGCCACACACTGTATGAGTGTTGTGACTTCTATAGCCCAAAATAATACTAAAAATAATATTCAAATATTACCAAAATATATGCTATCCGACTGTATGACATCATAAATAGAGCATCAGATACTACCAAAATCTTTTTTCTTTGGATTGTTTTCATGTGTGTGTGTGTGTGTGTGTTTTGTGTGTGTGTGCGTGTGTGTGTGTGCGTGTGTGTGTGTGTGTTTTGTGTGTGTGTGCGTGTGCGTGTGCGAGCGTCTGATTGATGGCCACCGGAAGTGATGGGTTACTGAAGTGGGTTTGAGTTAGTTTTGAGCCAGAGGCTGTTGCCGAACACACACACACACACACACAAACACACACATACACACACACACACAGTGGCGGTGTCGTTGTGGTGTTTCTGGGACGTTGTCAGAATGACTGACACATGTTAGCGGTGTGACTGCGAGACGGAGCCGCCAGCAGAGATTTCATTTCAGAAGACAAGGGCAAATATTTATAGATCCATTTCTGTTCACGTTAATTGCTGGTGCTGTGTCTCATTATAAAACTCAGTTTGTTTTCATTTCAGGGCTTGTTAGCGATGAAAGCGCTCAGCAGAAGTCACAACACTCATATATGCTGTGTCTAAAATGACATCCAAAATATCAGCTGTGCAATGTTGACACAAGAAGCACACCACTTGTACAGACTGGGAGATGCTGTGATTCACTGATTGGTTTCACACAAAATTAGGCCATTTTACATGTTTTCAAATGTTTAGCAATTATATATATAGAGAGAGAGTTTGAAATGGTATTATGTTTTTGAAAGAAGTCTGCATTACTGTATAATCCGTGATATTGTAAAACATCATTGCAATTTTAAATTACTGTCGTCTTTTTGTAAATGTTTTAAAATGTCATATTTCTGTGATGGCAATGCAAAAGTCTTCGCTTTTGATTTGATAAAAGTATTCATTTCTTTCAAACATTTGTTAAACTGGTAATATAGAGTCAGTCTGGATTCACCAGACTAGTTTTTACTTTAATAAAACAAGACATATTATCCCACTATTACACGGCTACTTGCTGAATAAATAAACGAATGCACTTGAAATATTTATTGGATCATTTTTTCTTCATGTGAGACGAGAGCATGGAGTTATACAAAAGAAATGAGACGCATACAGCCGTGTAATAAATTACTTTGTAATACTGCAGTCAGTGCTACAATAGTGTCATCATATTTGACCATGCAATACTTAATTAACCAATCAGAATCAAGTATTCCCGTATAATATTATATAACTTTTGTTTATTTCGTTAAAAAAAACAGTGTGTAAACATGCATTGGCTTTTATAACTATATTTTTATTATGCATAAACATTTTTAATCTACTAGTTACAGAACTATCTGCAGTCATAGCAAACTTCTATTCTTACAACAGGAAGATTCACACATTGGTCACATTTTAGAAACCCTAAGTACAGTTTTCCTGCGGACAGAAATGATTATGTAGTTTGTAATATGATCTCATTGACATGGACAGAAACTCTGCTTCTCTCGCTGGAAATGCACAGTCAGATCTTCTACCGTCTCATTCATCTGCATCACTGCGCTCATAATGTGTTGAGTGACACATGCCATGTGATGTATTTCCTGATTGGTTGTGTTTGCCTGGGCAAGCATCACTTTGACTGATGCTCATACCTTAAACAAACCCAATCCAAAAGTATTAAACTTCAGGGCAAATCTGATCCTGTAGCGTTTGTGCTGAAGACATGAAGGAGTCCTCAGATCGTGTGTGTTGTTGAGGACAGTGTGCTGTTACTTTAACCCTTGTGTGGTGTTCATATTTGTGTTATTCAGCCAGTGTTCGTGGGTCTTGTGGACCCGCTGCATGTTTTTAAAGGTACAATATGTAATATTTGTGCATTCAAATATCCCAAAATCACAAGGCCAGTGTTATATATTTTGTTAAGTTGATTACTTACAATATCCCAAATGTTTCCAACTATTTTTAAATAGTGAGAAAATTGTGATTTTAACCGAGGAAGCGGGGCGTGTGAGCGGGGGTGAGCTGGAGTCGCCAGTCAATGCCGTCATATCCGCGTTACCCTCGGTGTCCGCTCGTACTGCGCGAGTCCTGGACAAATGCGGAAGTTGTAGTTGTAGCGTCTATCAAGCAACAAACGTTAGTTTGTGTCGTGCAGGCGTTATGGAGCACAATTATTCTTTACCGATTGCAGCCGGTTCTGTCGCTGCCCATAAAGTCCCATAAACGTACGGGTCAATTTTATATATTCCAAATGTAGCATTCGGTAATAGTTATGTTTATGTTAGGAAAGTATTATTGCTTTAGGCTTGTGTTTAGTTTATTGACATTGTTTATCACATCTGGTGTTTATGGCCATGTAAATAAATATAGCATGTGTTATACATAAAGATGAATCCGTCTTTTGGCAAATGATGTGGATATGTCGAACAATTGTTTAGAACACGTAAAACTGCGCGGCGTTATCACAACGAGTTCGACAAATACAGTAACATGATAACCAATTTAGTATTAAACCTTACTGTTCTTGCGGTTAATTCATTTTAATGAAATAAAAGCTTGTCATTAAACGCAACATTTATAAAAATATAACTTTTCCTCATCCATGAACATGATTTTTCGATTCCCGTCTGATTTACATCCACGGTGGAGTTAAAAAGTACAGTTCCCATCATTCCTTCACATCGTCATCAAGCTACGCCGCTGTTGTTGTTTGGAATGTAGCGCCTCTAGTGGCAGAAAATATTGCATATTGTACCTTTAATTCAACATAATCAAATAATTGTATGCTAAAATACAAAAAAAAAGCAATATAAACAACATATGTGGTTAATATTTTATCTTTGTCTTTGTAGATCACATTTAAAAATAGCACTCACACTCTCTCACACTTACAAACAATCTCTCTCTCTCTCACACACACACACACACACACACACACACACACACACACACACACACACACACACACACACACGCACACCATACAAGTGATCATGCACCGTATTCACCTACTGAGTGATAAAACGCTGTTTTAAAGGGGTCATGACATGGATTTTTATATTATTTTTTTCATTTGTTCCTTGAGGTTAAATGATCCAGTTTTAAGGGACGACTCCTTTAAAGTTAGAATTAGAGCACTATTCGTTTGAATGCAAAATACTATGGGAGAAATTCCTACTCACTGTCCCTTTAAGGCTTGTTAGTAAACGGCCACTGTTATGATCATTGCGTAGGAAACGGTATCAGTGTGAGTGAGTGTTTTGAAAACTTCCATATAAAACCATAATTTACAGACAAAGCCTTATGTAATTGTTCACTTGGAGGCTGTGATGCAGCTGCTGTCAGATGCAATACTGTTTACTGCTTCATCTTCCAGACAAAGTTTCTCTGCGAACTCTCCATTACACTGTGCCTGGTTAACGTATTCATAGTTTTCAGTCACGTGACTGCCGTGAAGGGCAAAATATCCACAGAACTGCAGCACAGGCCTGTCAATTTCCCCTCCATTTCAAGCCAAGAATATTGTGATCGCCTCTCAAAAGAAATGTGAACAAACTGCAGGTTTTTGGCACTTGTGATCATATACAGCACCTGGAGCAAACCAATGAAACCAGCGGGACATTCGAAAACGCTTTACGGGACAAACACTTAATGTACTAAAACTGATATTAAAAGATCAAATTCAGTGTACACCTCATTAATGATGCATACTATATACAGGCGTGCAGATGAGCCCAGGATATGAATGCAACATGTTTAATGGTTTTCTTTGGAAAACTGCCTAATGAGAAATTACGTGTTGCGTTCATATATCTGTCTGCGTGTGTGTGCATCATCAAACAGGTGTTTGCTGAAATTGGTCCTTTAATATCACTTTCTCATATGGGCCCTATTTTAACGCTCTGAAACGCAAGTATCAAATGCGAAACGCAAGTAACTTTGTGGGCGGATCCCGGCGCTGTTGCTAGTATACCGGCGGGATAAACGACTCTTGCGCCGGCGCAAATCTAAAATGTGTTGGTCTGAAGTCGCTTCATTACTCATAGGTGTGGTTTGGGCGTAACGTGAAATAAACTAATCAGAGCGCCCTCTCACATTCCCTTTAAGAGCCGGCGCGCTTGTTTCACGGCGGATTGCTTTTATAACGGCGGGTTTGCCGGCGCACGCCAGGAGCGGTTCACAGCCGAGGAGACCGACGCTCTCGTCAGGGCCGTAAAACACAGAGAAGTGACATTGTATGAGGATGATGGAGAAACACACACAAATGAACTTCGGTTAAACAGGCGTATAATAATTTGGGTAAATGTGTAATCTAGATGTATGCCTATTTTTTCACATCTTCATGGACACCACAATGATTTCCCTCGTGTGTTAATATTATTTTTTCCTTGTAATAATGTATGATTTGCAAAAATGAAACCTGATGCGTCTGTGTAGATTAGAGAATCAAAGTGTGTGTGTTGTTTACACGCTACATAATGGTCAAGCATGCGCCCTAAAAATAGCATATGACTAACGCGCGGCGCCACTGACTTTAGACTGGGTTTCTCCTGGTCAGCGGCTGAATTGTTTTCTGAAACTGCAGAATATCACCAGGGAACGTTTGTGCCGGAACACGCTCCTCATTACGTGTGTTATCATTGCTGACGTCACGTGAAAACTATGAATTTCATTTGAAAATATATTGACTTCAAAGATGCCACGATTCAAAATGAGCCATGTTTGGACATTGGTTAAATAAAGGCTTTGTTTATAATGAAACTTGCAGGATGATTTAAAGGGGTGATGAAATGAGAAATCAAATTTTTCTTGAGCTTTTGACATATAAGAGGTCATCATACAATAAGAGGTCATCATACTATATAAGAGGTCATCATAATATATAAGAGGTCATCATACTATAAGAATATCCAGTAAGTTTCAGAACTGAAAACGTCCTTGTTACTCCAATAAAAGCTTGTATTGACACCAGGCCCAGCGAACGACAGGCTTTCCAGAGTGGGGATCTATGACGTCACAGAGTATCAAACCCCGCCTCCACAGAAGAAGATCAACGCCCACTTCAACACCGCCTGTTTAGCCCCGCCCACCGATTCGCGCATTACATGAAACTCATTATAATATGCAAAACTGTTATCCAATCATAGCAGTGGGCGTTTACTTCCAAGTCTTCAATGCGACACGCCCATAAAAACCAGCGTTTCAGGAGCTAGCCTCAAAACCAGGGCAGAAAATATCATATTACTGATTAATTTTGATGTTTTTGAATGTAAAAACCAAGCGAACGTCATAAGTTGACCTCAGACAACAATATATTTTTTTTTACCCCTTTAATGGCACAAAGACCTCTAACATGTCACAAGATCCAGAAAAATATGATTCCTCATGTCATGACCCCTTTAAAGCGTATGAATGATATTACACAAGAACACAACACCGCAATAAAAAATAAACAAGCCACATCCCCAGAGTTTAATTACAAGGATTATAACTTTGGATAAATGTCTCTGTTGGCAATATTTACACACTTGTTTTCTCCCAGCCTGCGACCCTGTTTATGACTTGTGACTCGGCTCTAATTGCTCATATGTATGAACCCACCTCTCCCTCATAATTAATGTTTAATATCACACGGCGACGAGATGATCTCTAATAGCTAGTCCCGCGACCGGCCTTCATTAGCACCGGCTCTCAGTAACGGCTGGACACTTTATACTCAACATTAGCAGAGAGACCGGTGTCGCACACATATTACACAATTACAATGCCAACGCAAATAGCACTCTCTTGGGCGTTTGTAATGTTTCTGCATTTTAATAAAGCTCATTGCCCTGAATCACAGCGATTCCATTTCAGCGTGTAATAAGACGTCCGTGTGGCGTTAAACTGTGCTAATATTTAATTTGAAAAAAGTGCAGTGAAGCATGGAGCTAATGTGAGCATTTTGCTAATATTGTGTGCTGAAATTGTTCTTTATTCTTATTTCTTATCTTTGATTTTTTTTTTTTTTTTATGCAGAGGCTCATTGAGCTCAACCAATGCTGACACACTCCTCTTATTCTCTTATTTACTTGTTAACAAGTCATTCACTGACAACTCGCCAGGCTCTGAAGTGGGATCTTATTATCTTATTATTACAGTTTTACAACTAAAACCATTACAACATTTTCATTATTTTGATTATAAAATTAACTGAAATCAAATTAAATATACAAAACTAAAACACTATAATTTTGTAATAAATAAATAAATAAATGAATTAATGAATAGGAATAATAATAATGATGATAATAATAGTAAATATAAAAAGCACACTACTCAATTACTAAAACTTTAATATTAAATAATAATAATAATACATATAAAAAGCACACTGCTAAATTAATCAAACTTTAATATTAAATAATATAGTAGATATACAAACCACACTACTAAATTACTAACACTTTAATATTAAATAATAATAATATGTATAATACATATAAAAAGCACACTTCTAAATTACTAAAACTGTCAAATTAATTAAAAAATATGTAAAATAAACACATTCAAAATATGAATAAAAACTATGAAAATAACGCCGTCACAGACACATTTGAAAGAAGTAGTAAGCAACACGTCAAGCTACTAACATCGAATCATGATCAAATCTGAATGAACATGAATAAATCCTCAAATCACGAGGCTGTTGAGGATTCTGTCCAGTAATGTCCTCCAAATATTAATATTGTAGTTATCTTATTCTCTTCTCCGACATCATCTTGTCACATGATCACTCTCCTGAGTTTTGATTGACACACACACATCTCCAGTCCAGGTGTGTTAAAGCCTCTGTGTGTGTGTGAGATGATTTGTTTCAGATTATGACTAGTGCTCATGCAACAGGCTTGAGTTTTCTCTCTCCATGGACATTTATCATAGAAAGCATGAAGCCAAGCAGCTAAATGTGATTTACATATAGAAGTCTTAAAGGTACAGTTATTAAAACTGCGTTGAAAAGTCCCGAGAGACACGTCTCAACTGTTTTCAACATTGATAATAAGAATACATTTAATTTTTATTTTTTTAATTTTTCTTTGCCATCACTGGAATGAAAAGCAAATTTTAACAGAAAATTTGAATAATAATATTATGTTTTGTATTTTTGATCAAATAAATGCAGCCTTGATGAGCAGAAGATATTTATTTTAAAGACGTTAAACACATCATACTGACCACTGACAACTTTTGAGCAGTGAAGATCTGCTTCATATACAGTCAGAGAGAAGGAACTTTTGTGGTACGATATAATCGCTGCAAGAAACTTTGAGTAACACTGCACTCATTTACAATACGCCCACTTTAAGTACAATAGAAGAGAACACTTAAAACTTCACATAATTTTTGCATATCGCTTGAAAATAAATACTTTAGAAGAAAAGGTTGTGTTTTTCTGGTCTCATAATCACTTGTGTCTCGTTAGTGTAGTTAGTCTGTGTGTTATCAAGTTGTCTAATTATGAGTAGACATGAACACCACACTCTAAAAAATGCTGGGTTGTTTTAACCCAATTTTGGGTCAAATATGGACAAACCCAGCCATTGGGTTACATTTTTTAATTGCATTTTTGATCCAATGTTTGGGTTTGTCCATATTTGACCCAAAATTGGGTTAAAACAACCCAGCATTTGTTAGAGTGCAGGTTTTTAAAAGATACTGGAAAAAAACAACAACAATTCAAATCCTGAACAATATTAATGACTTATTTTGAGTGATTTGATTTGTTGTTTGCCGATAGCGAATGAAAGGAGGGAGATGGGATTACAAGCAAGACGGTAATTGCATCATGATAATTACGGGTTTTGTCGGATTTTTGATACTCTTGATTGAATTCTGGTTCCAGTGTCGAAAATATTATAAAATGGTTCCGGTCCTTGATTCTGATTGGTTGAGCCTCGTTCGATAGAGATCATGAAGCATACAGCATACATGTAAATCATGAACATATCACAGGCCTCCATATTCAAACTCTCTAAATGGTGATTCTGTATCTGTAGATCTAACTTTACAAGCGGTGGATGATGATCCCGATATTGGTGATGTGAAGGATTGGCGCGCACACAGAGAGTGTGAGCGGATCTCTCCGGGTTCATCACCGCACACAGTAAAGAGCTTCAGGCCTGCCAGCTTCTATCAGGATAAGCAAGGTTGATGCGCGCTTGTGTCCCAGCCATGCAACTGTCAATGTTCATGTCGCACACACACACACACACGCACGCACGCACGCACGCACACACACTATCTTTGTTGGGACTCTTTATAGGTGTAGTGATTGTTTATACTGTACAAACTGTTTAATCTTTCCTGTAACTCTACCCCAAAACCTAGATAAACTATAAAAAACCTAGAAAACTTTCTGCATTTTTACATTTTCAAAAAACATCTCTTAGTTGGCTATATGATTTATAAGCGGTTTTCCTTATGTGGACAAAAAAAAAAATGCACCCACATTTTCCCACAACTCTTTAAGTTAATTTAAAACTTAATTTTCCTCATTTAAAGGGGGGGTATAATGCCCCTTTCACAAGATGTAAAAATAAGTCTTTGATGTCCCCAGAGTGTGTGTGTGAAGTTTTAGCTCAAAATACCCCACAGATATTTTTATATATCATGTTAAATTTGTCACTTTTTGAGGGTGAGCAAAAACACACCGTTTTGTGTCTGTCCCTTTAAATGCAAATGAGCTGCTGCTCCCGGCACAGGGGGCGGAGCTTCAGCAGCTCATGTCCTTTTACCTCACAAACACACACACACACACACACACACACACACACACACACACACACACACACACACACACACACACACACTGAACATGTCAAAAACTTTTAGCCTTTTATGTTCAAACTGGAGTCACACAATGATGGAGAGACTCGAGAAGAAGTGACAACATGTAGAAGAACAGGACATTTCTGAATTTAGTTGATGAATTTATGTAGTTTATGTGTAGTTATCTTCTAGTCATTGATTAGCATATTCTGTCTTGATAATCTATAAATCGTGTCCCGGGGGCGGGGTTTATGTAAATTGTAGGGTTGGTGATGTCACTAACCCGGGAGGAATGTTGTGTAGTTCCTACCAGCCGTTTGTTGTAGTCCTTAAAAAGCGATTTCTTTAAAAGCAAATATCGTCCTTTTCTTTGAACTTTGAGCGTTGTAACTTTGCAGATGTTGTTTATGATCAAACAGCAACATTACACACTAACTACAGTTAGAAAAGTGAAATCATAATGAACCACCCCTTTAAACCTGGCATTTTGGCATAATTATGTGTGTTTTTCTCTGTTCAAGTGCTGTCTGAAGCGCGTGTGTGTGTGTGTGTGTGTGTGTGTGTGTGTGTGTGTGTGTGTGTGTGTCTGTGTGTGGTCACACAGACGGGAGATTCACTGACTGCACTGCGTTCTCTTTTGTGTCTTATGTGATCATATAATGTAACGCTAGCCAAAAGAGGACGGGAAAAAACGAATGCTCTGTTAATATTTTTAACGCTTTAAACTGAAAAAATAAATCGCATTTGTTAACGTGTATATATTTTTTTTAATGTTCTAAATTGCAACTTCAATCTATATGTGTAACTACAAGTACATTCAAATACATGATAGACAATAATGACAATAAAGTATACTTTAGTTTACCATAAATGCTTGTCAGTAGCATCACAACACACTGACCCAGCGAACCAATCACAGCACATTACATAATTCAGAAGGAGGGGCTTCAGGAAACAGGAACCAATGACGCGTTCGAGAGGAGCTGTAATAATGTAAAATATGTGACAAATCATGTGTTTTTTGAAATTCTAGTACAAGGGCATAATAGGAGCTAGTTTTGTCCTATTATGAATGGAGAACAACGTCACTGTAAACCCTAACGCTCAAAATAACTCATTGGTTTGAGTAGGACAAACTTAAATTAAACTAATTAGTCAGTCAAATGAACTTTTATGAGTATTTAGCACTTTATTTTTCTTTCAAGTTCACAGAACTGATATATTTTAAGTAAACTGAACTGTTTCATTGTTTTGAGTTTTATGAAATTATTTCTTTTAATTTAGATGAACTTAAGTTTCACTGAAACGGCTGGGATGTCTATTTCCCAGCATGCTTTGCCGATGGCACTCGAAAGGGAGAGTAAATGCTAAAATTAAGTGTAATATAATGGGATTTTTTTGTGCAAGATTAATGTTAAGTGGGAGATTTAGTATTCATGTTTTGTTTTGCTAATTTAGAAGAATTTCTGTTAATGTTGTTTTTAGGATATTACCATCATGGTGACGAGTGGAGCATGCGCTTGATTTGAGAGCAAATAAACCTTTATATTGTTGCACTCATTCAGCAAGTGCTTATATATAACATACTATTGCTAATATGTTAGCAAATTAGTATTAGTTAGCAGATCAGCTTATTAAAGCTAACTAAGTTTATACTAATAAAAGTGATCACATTGAGATTACAAGCTTTAAGTTAGTTGTATGAATTAGTGTACTCATACATTTTAATTGTTCTTAACTTGAAATGTTTAAGTACAAAATAAAAATCTGCTAGTTCTCCTAACTTAACCTTTGAATTTTATAACTTAAAAAAATTGAGGCAATTGATTGCCATAAATGTTTTGAGTTCTGCCAACTTGTATGTCACAAGTGACTGTTTATCATTACCCGCATAATCATATGTTTATCATGCATGTCTATAGCACACACAGTGTAATAATCAGTGTTGTTTGTTCACATCCCCATGTATGTACAGTATGTGCAAACCCAACACAACATTTCCAGCATATTCTCATGCAAAACGAGCTTATGTTTCACACATTTGTGTGTTTCTCTGTTGTGCGGCGTCACTGAAATCACAGCCAATATGGCCGTTCTGGGCCGCAGTGACTGTGTGAATATGATTTGTGAAATTCAGATACTTGCTGCTCGGTCCCTGCCAAGTGTGCTGATTGCTTTTCTTCGGGAGAAGCACTTGAGCCAGGAGTCGAGTAATAAGTGTTTTGCTGACTGTGGGCATCGGGAAGCTTTTGTTGGAAAGTCATCTAGGGCATAAACCGCAGAGGTTCAGAGCAACAGCGAGGCCTTAACAAGGACGTGTAGATGCTGACTTAATGAGATCACGCGTGTGTCGGATGAAGCTGGACCGGGACGTCCCGACGGGCCGGGTGAAGCCCTCCAGTGCCGGTGCCCTTGCTGGGAGTAATACAGGGTGTGTTTTGGAGAGTCCCAGCACAGGTCCGGTCGTTAATGGGGTTACGCTAATGAATTACACTCCGGCCTGTGCTGAGGGGACACTGTCTCCTGCTTTCATCTGGATTTGAGCCCAATGACACCTATTATTATTGTCCCTGTTCTGGGAACTGAGAACACGGCAAAGCCCGAACGTTTCTTTTGTTGTCGGCTTTTGCACGGTTCCTCTATATCAGGGGTCGGCAACCTTTTTGTCATGAAGTGCCATTTTTAAGTTTCATAATAACCCCACCCCAATATGTATAAATACCCATACGCAAATTTTAAATATTCATAATGGCTAACATAGAAATAGTGCAGAACTTTAAATAGGCCTATTTCTGAAGCAATTTTTCATATTTTTTTTTTAGTTTTGTCAAAATCCTTTAGTTTGATTGTTTTCAGTTTTAAATTAGACTTTGAATAACAGATTTCCAATGGCTTCCAATTTTCCAAACTTTGGTCGTACCATGGGTGCAGCAGCGTAATGATATGACGAAGCACCTGAAAATAGTCCCCAGCTCGGTAACTTCCAACATGACCGGGACTAAGTTTGTGTAGTTTTTAGGCGGAAAAATAGGTTTCCAAATAAATACGGTTCGGGATCAGCACCAAAGTAAATGTCATCTAAATCGTCTCTCACAAATGTCTCCACGCTACAAGGCACGCTCCCTGTGCAAGCAGGTTGTCACGTTGGTTTGTTGACGGCAAGTGCTTGGTCATATCATTACGCCGGCTGCACCCGTGGTACGGCCGCACAGTTCCTTGATTCTTACGCCGGAATGAGAATAGTTCCTAGCCATATAGGCTTGGAAAATCGCAACTTTTCATTTTCCGTCGATCTTAGTACACGGTTTAACTACAGAAGAGTCAAGTTTTAAATAGGAAAAATATTTAAACTTGTTGGTCATTTTGAAAGAAATGCTACTGGACTCATCAGAATCAATGATCTATGCTAAGCTATGCTAAAAGTGGTACCGTCAGACCCGGAGTTCGGCTGAATGGATTCGAAAACGGTAAAACTCAAATGTTTAACTCTGGGGGAGCTGTAAAATGAGCCTATTTCCAAAAAAAGTGGAGTATCCTTTTAATGGAAAGATGCACACACTCTTTGGTTTTGTTATAATTTCATATAGGCTAGTTATGTTTTTGTTTTGTTTTTTCAAATTGGTTTGGAACAGTTTGTGAATAAACAATTGAACTGATAAATTATGCCTGCATCTGTTTGACTGACATGATGTTTCAAAATGAATAAAAAAAAAAAAACAATAGCTTAGATGTAGTAAGCTACTTTTGCCATATTACTGTAGCTTAGCTTGCTACATTTCCCAGGGAGGAAGCTTCAGTGTAGTGAAGCTGAATTTAATGTAGAGTAACTGCTAGCTTAGCTCACTACATTTTCCAAGTAGCCAACACTGGTCTTACTTAAAACTCTTATTTTGTGGCTTTTTGTTTCCTTATTACTGCCTTCAGGCTCACCAAGAAATGAAAACTCGGTCATCATTTGCTCAGCCTCGTGTTGTTTCAATCCACAGTAAAAATGGTTAAATTATGACATAATTGTTATATTCTATCCATTGAATGTTTAATAATCAAATGTCTGTCTCTGTGAGAGTTATAAATCATACTGATGAATATTACTTTTAAAGACATGCACTTCTGTGCATGCGGGAGATACATGCCAGAGGACAGTTTCTTTAGTCAAGCATTATCACGTCATAATAGTGTTTTTTAATTTTTGCAGCATCCTCAAAGTTGTGTATTTCCCTTAATTATACTATTGTAGACACAGGTTTCTTTTTGGTTTTGTTTCTTTCTTTGCTGTTAAACAATGGGTGCAGATTTGAGCAAACTAACTACACACAGTATTTTGATGAATTAAAACACACCAAACATGCCATGTTGTTCTTGTTCAGTTCAGCCGTGGCCCTGAATGTATATAATTTATTCAAATGTATTCAGCTTTGAGTAGCGACAGTAATCCACTCTAAATTGATCTAAATGGCTCGAAACTTTTGGCTTGCTGCCTGGAAAAGGAGTTTTTAAGCTAATTGAAGCTGATAGTGTCATCATCTGATATGGTGGGACGCTGATGCTAATATTCACTTGACCACTTGTCTTTTATTTGTGTTTATTTTCCTTCGATGTCTTGCTCCAGGGTTGCCCGCAGTAAAACAGGACGTGTTTTTGTAATAAAAGATCTGTTCCTTGTCACGGTCGATTACTTGCTCTCTGCTCTTCGCTGTTTTATTATTAAAGGACTACATCTGATTAAAAAAACTCCCATTGCAAGTTTCACACACTACAGATTTGTAATACAACGCTCAGCAATTTCTGCCTGCCTGTCCATTAGTCCCAAAGATGCTGAAAACGTGCTTTTCGACTTTTACACACAGAAAAGTTAAATAAACGCATCATTGTGCCAGCTGACCGTCACTGACCAGACTGAGAGAAATAGAAGTCGATGGGAGATCAGTTTTATCTACACTCTAAAAAATTATGGGTTGTTTTAACCCAATTTTGGGTAAAATATGGACAAACCCAGCCATTGGGTTACATTTTTTAATAACATTTTTAACCCACCGTTTGGGTTTGTCCATATTTGACCCAAAATTGGGTTGAAACAACACAGCATTTTTTAGAGTGTCCGTTTATTTATTATGGAAAAATGTTTCAAATTTCTTAAGTCAGACTAAATGCATGTTTCTGGACTCTTATTTGTTGCATTTTACTGTGCTTAAGTGCATTTTACTGTTCCATTTTTATTAACCACACTCTAAAAACTGCTGGGTTGTTTTAACCCAACTTTGGGTCAAATATGGACAATCTTGGGTTACATTTTATAATTACACTTTTAACCCAACATTTGGGTTTGACCATACTGTATTTGACCCAGAATTGGGTTAAAACAACCCAGCATTTTTTAGAGTGTGTTAATTTTTTTTTTTTTATAAATACGGTAACAAGTGTATTGCTCATTGTTAATGCATTAACTAATGTTAACTAATGAGATCTTATTGTAAAGATTTACCATATGCTTTAATGTCCACTGGTTTGATGTTTAAATATACACTTGACATGAGAAAGTTGCAATGTAGTTTAAATGTAATATTGAATTACACACTAAACAGCTTTACATGTGCAAATCAAAATAAGTGAACTTTCTTAAAGTAGTACATATGATCATAAAAAGCAAAATTATTTAAAATGTACTTTAAAGTAAAACTTTTAATTTGACTTTATTACAAAGAGTACTTTTTTAAAGTGTACTTAAGAAACATTAAAGTGCACTCTCTTTAAACACACTTAAGTGGCCTTTTATTTCATTAATATTGTCTGAAAGGACAATTTTTAAAATCTACTTTTAAGATTTGAAGTAGCAAGTGCACATTTAGTAGAATTAAAGGAGTAGTTTACTTTAAGCTAGTTATTTTACTTTGTAACATGTTAAATATGAATATTTTTCTTACACAAACACTTCAGAAGGCGTGGAGTTCGTTTATGACGGATGAATGCACTTTTTTGAGCTGACCATTCGCAGGGCGCTTGATTGACAGGTGATCTGACCAATCATACTTCGCCATCCACCATTTTGTCTGACAAAGCAGTCAGGAGAGTTAGTAGATTAACGATGGAGGATTTGAGCTTGAGAAGCGGAGTGTACTGACGTCTTTCCGCGGTTAAAACAACATTCCTTCTGATGTTCATTCATGTTTATTTGATGCTATAAATGAACTAGAAGGAAGAGATGATCGGTTCACGAGCGGCTTTAACTGAGGCGACACCGTGATCTGTCACACACATTACAGAGCCACAAAACGCTATTTATTGTTTACATTTCTTTTAAAAAATGACCAAATTTGAAAGTTGAGACTTTGTTTAATATCAAAAGTAACCTGGTCTGTGTCTGTCAGTGTGTTGTCACTGTCTCTCTGATCCGCGATGTATTTTTCACTACGTGAGAACATGGTGTGGGGGTGTGTTTGTGTGAGAGCGGCGTAGCTTTTCGGACATAGCAACAGTAACTAAGGGGGGCGGGTCTATGCGAACGGTCAGTTCACTGCCATTATAAAGCTTGGAAGAGCCCGGATATTTTTTTAATATAACTCTGATTGTATTGGTCTGAAAGAAGAAAGTCATATACACCTACAGTAGGATGGCTTGAGGGCGAGTCAATTAAGGGCTACTTTTCATTTTAAAGTAAACTACTACTAAGTGCACTTCTCTCCGATACTGAAATGAAGCTTAACTGGGAACTGTACGAGGTCTCCGGAGATCTGACAGAGAAATCCAGCAGCACTTCTGTTCGAGGTCAGGATCTTCCTGATATCCGAATGTCCCGTTCTCAGCATCCGGCCACTCTGTGTTCTTCCAGGATCAATTCCCAGCTTCTCGTTACTGGCGAAACAGCTTTACCTCTCTTCTCCTTTGAAAATATCAGGCTTATTACTCCCGAGGTCACGCTGAGCGGTCAAAGCGCAAACCTGAGTCGATGCAGAGCCCATCGCACGGATCTGATCCCTATCTGGACACGTTTGATCAGTTCTCCCCTCAAGGTCTCCATTCCTCCCCAAATAACAGCGCGGCGGGAACAGTCCTCACCGGAGCGGATAGAGGTGCACAAGCACACGCTGGAGGGTTTTGATTATACTTTGAGGACTGAAGTCGCTGAAGCAGATCTCTGATTCAAGAATGATTGAAAATCAATCCAGCAGTGCTTATGAGCCGTGCTTGATTCTCATTTGTACCGCAATGACTGATTTAAGAGCCCGTTTGTTGACTGAAGACGGCGGGAATTAAAGGAAATTGTCAAAATGAAAACCTCACTCTCGTGTCGTTCCAAACAGCCCGGTCTCACCCCAAAACGTCATATACTGACGGGTCTTGACCATACGTCAACATACGACGAAAAGGGTACCCCTATAGAGCTGGTAAGTCCCGCCCCCTCCGTAAAACCCCGCTGGACCTCAAAGTTGAAAAACCGTCAATGCAAGTGAATGGGTGAAAATTATTATTTTCTGGTCCCGTTTGAATTGTGCCATGAATGTGAACATATGTTGTCTGTGAATTTTTTATATAATGACTTAATGACTTACCAGCTCTATAACGTCAATATGAGACGCAGACATAAGCGCACCAGCAGCGCCTCCTAGCGGTACACATAACTAACACATACCTAAACCCAACCATACCCGAATCGTCACACATGGACGTTAAAGGGTACCCTTTTCGTCGTATGTTGCCGTATGGTCAAGACCCGTCAGTATGTGACGTTTTGGGGTGAGACTGTGTTATTCCAAACCCATGTCTTTTCAATCATTTAAGAAGAAAAAAAGATATATATATATTTTTAATTATGCTTATACTGCACTTTTCCTGAACCTTTTCAGTGAATAGAGGCTCTCAAGCTAGAAATAGGACAAAAAATATATACATAAAACTAATCAATGTTATATAGTTCAACATGATGAAATGTTAGAATATGATCTGTATGTTATTCTAATGTTGATCTAGCTTGCTAGTAAGCAGCTAGTTTCATATAGCAAACAAACTAACACAGAATTAGAGCCCTGCACGAGCCTCAAATCTAGTCCCTAGCCCGGCCCGTGTCCGACAGCTCATCAGCATTATCAGCCCGAGTCCGACCCGAGCCCATTTTTTTTTTTCTCTCTACACAGTGGTAGCCTGCCCTAGGGCAAACTAGCTATTTGCAGCCATTAAAATATGTCCGTTTTGTTAGTTATGTTTCTTTTCATTTCTTTATTAATTTAGACAAATGTTCAGATTTTTTTCTTTTTTTATTATGACGACCAAGCAGCCGACAGCGAGTTAAACATGTTTGACCATTTAGCCTCTCAAATCAACACTTTACTTGGCTACAATAAAATCCATAGATAAAACACCTTAAGCATATCACACACAGACAGTTAGTTTAAACGTTTATTATCTTTTTTTTTTTTTTTTACAGTCGCACAGTCGCAACAGCGCTCGCAAACGAAATGAGCTATAGCCTACAATCTAAACAAATCAAATAAATGGCATTAAATTAAAAACAAACATGCAGATTATCTTACCTCAAAAATCAAGTCTTCACTACAGAACATGACCATTCTTATTTCCAATAGTTTCCAACAGACTAATGAAAATAAAGTCGTTTTCAAACGAAAAACAACAAGACAGCTCCCTAACATGGCTAAGAACAGTCTCTCACAGAGCATCGTGAAGAAAAATCACAGCATCCACAGTGGAAGGTTTTAATCCAGTCGTACTTTCTTCTTTAACTATTCCAGCCGCGCTGAAGTCACGCTCGCTATACTTCTGCTGCTGGCGGGGACACTAAAAACAGCGAGCCGGTCGTGCCGCCGGGAAACCTGTGTGTGTGTGTCATGTGTCAGTCATATGTCAGTGTGATAAGCTATAAAATGTCTTTCTATGTTTGTTTTTCCATCGTCAACTTCTCATATTTAATTTAATACATGTCTAAAATAGGCTATAAAAAGAAGGACAAGCCTTAAACAGGCCCGAGGCCCGGCCCGCGTGTGAACTATGACGTAAAAGCCCGGCCCTAGGGGCGTAAATAAATCGGGGCCCGTCTGGCTTGGGCTGAAATGCAGGGCTCTACACAGAATAACATTATAACTTTCAACACACTCAAATGCAGTTTAGTGTGATAGTGTAACGTTAGAGCGAGTGAGACAGGGCTGCGTTACCTCACAAGTTTAATTCGTCAAATAAACTGACCTGTGTGAGTATTAATTCAGCATTTGCGGGTAGTTCGGTAGAATCAAATCTCCTTTTTCCTTTATATCAGCGGGACTCGCGTGTGATATGTGTCTATTATTAGCAATCGTGTCCTGCTTCATACCACTGTAATGTAAAAAAAAAAGAATGTTTTAACTAATCTATTAAAGGAACACTCCGACTTTTTGGGACTTTAGCCTATTCAACTTATCCCCCAGAGTTAGATAAATCCATACATACCTTTTTCATCTCCGTGCGTGCTATAAGTCTGTTTGACGCACCCACCGCTAGCCTAGCTTAGCACAAAGACTGGATGTGAATGGTTGCAGCTAGCATACTAATCCAAATAAGTGACAAAATAACGCAAACATTTTCCTATTTACATGTTGTGATTTGTATAGTCACAGAGTGTACAAAAAACAAAGTCATATGAGACACAGACATATTTTAACCGTATAAATACTGGGAACTATATTCTCTGAAGGCGAAGCACTGCTACTTGGGCGGAGTGATAACCGCAGCACCTGAGACGCGCCGAGGTGAGGAGCAGAGAGTTCGTTCAGAGCGCGTCTCAGGTGCTGCGGTTATCACTCCGCCCTATATTCAGGGGATATAGTTCCCAGTATTTATACGGTTAAAATATGTCTGTCTCATGTGACTTTGTTTTTTGTACACTCTGTGACTATACAAATCACAACATGTAAATAGGAAAATGTTTGCGTTATTTTGTCACTTATTTGGATTAGTATGCTAGCTGCAACCATTTACATCCAGTCTTTGTGCTAAGCTAGGCTAGCGGTGGGTGCGTCAAACAGACTTATAGCGCGCACGGAGATGAAAAAGGTATGTATGGACTTATCTAACTCTGGGGGATAAGTTGAATAGGCTAAAGTCCCAAAAAGTCGGAGTGTTCCTTTAACATTATTAGATCCATCAGCTTGACAGCAAGTCCCATCATTCAGCTCGTCACATTCAGCGTCATAAACCTTCGCCTTTGTTATTATAAGAGGTTAGCGACCCCTAGCGGCGAAAATAATTACATATTGTAGTTTTAAAACTGCAGTGTCTGTCAACACTCGTGGGCGGGGCCTGTGGCTGTAGTGACGTCACACCGGCTGAACACAGGTCGTTGGGAGACACTGCTTATGATTCACGGGGATTAAAAAAACCACTCAACCAGTGTGTGGTTGTGTACACACACTGCCAACACGCATTTATATCCAAACACCATGCAAAAGTGAATTTTGCATAATAGGTCCCCTTTAAAATATATGTAGTATTTATATTTTATTGTATTACATCTCTATTTCAGAACAAAGACTACACAACAAAAACTAAGTGTAATAGATTTGCATTTAGTAGTTAAACCTGATATGATGTATTCTTTAGGGTGTACATGTGCAAAAAAAATTATATTTGTTTGCTGGTTGTCACATAAAGCTACCGTACGACTTCTGAAGACTTATTTGTGTGTGTTTGTTGGAGCTTGACAACCTCTGGTCACTCTTTGCTTTCATTATGAACATTTTGCTAAACATCCGCTGTGAATGTGAGTAAATGATGACGCAATGTTTGGATCAGTGATGCCTCTGAGGACTTCAATGAACTAATAAACACTTGAAACTTGTCAGATGTCAGAAAGTTACGGTTATTCCCATTGAACTCGGAGACTCTGTTTCAAGCTCATCTGACAATGTCACCTTTAGTTTAAAGACGTCAAGAAACCGTTTGAGATATCAAAAGAGTGCCGGTGTGAAGAGACTCGATTACTGCCGTTTGATGCTCGGGAAAAACATGTTTGAAGTTCGGAAAATGAAGACTTGGTCAGGATATCATAATAACTCTTCATTTGATGGCTGATATTATTACTAGTCTAATATGAAAGTTCAGGTGGAGTCACACAAATCCATACAGAACCTTCATGATGCATTAAAACTCAATATATGTATGAATCATATATAGTGAAAACAGTAAAATTGTGAAATATTATTTTAAAGTGTATTTTTTTTTTCAGCATCATTACTCTAGTCTTCAGTGTCACATGATCCTTCCGAAATCATTCTAATATGATGATTTGATGCTCAAGAAACATTTAATAATTATTATTAATGTGGAAAACAGTTGTGCTGCTTCATATTTTTTTTTATGGAAACTGTGAGACGCTGCAATTAAAAAAGTGTGGGGTAAGATTAAAATAATAAAATGATTTTGTCTTTTTTTAATTTAGAAAACTGATCAAAAGTGACAATTAATAATTTTGAATAAATGCTGTTTATTTTAACTTTCTATTAATGAAAGATTCCTGGGGAAAAAAATCCACAAAAATATGAAGCATCACAACTTTTTTCAATATTAATAACAATAAGAGCAACATTATTGTCTTTTTTAATTTAGAAAACGGATCAAAAGTGACAATTAATAATATTAAATAAATGCTGTTTATTTGAACTTTCTATTAATGTAAGATTACTGGGGAAAAAATTCCCATTTTCCACAAAAATATGAAGCATCACAACTGTTTTCAATATTAATAACAATAAGAGCAACATTATTGGTCACCAATACTAACTGACAAATGAGCATCAAATCATCATATAAAAAAAAAAAAAAAAAAAAAAAAAAACTCTATTTTTGAAAAATGAAATGTAGCTACATTTGGTGACTTCTTTCAAAATATTTAAATCAATAAATAAACCAAACTTTGACTGGTAGTGTATTATGTAATGTATTTTATATTATTTGTATATAATTACAGGATGTGGTCATTACACTTTTTTTTTTTTTTGCATTTTACATTTTGTAAATAGCAATATAAATCACATTTTCCCGGGCCTGTGTTTACGGTTACGCTGTTTTGAATGCGAGTGAAACCCACAGTGTGTGATCCGCGTGTCTCCCCCCCGTGTGTTTCAGAGATGTCCGGCACCGGGGCGCTCATCTCTCAGGTGCACTGGAAGCAGCAGTGGCTGGAGAACGGGACGCTGTTCTTCCACGTGTCCGTCAGCAGCTCCGAGCAACTGTCCCAGGTCACGCAGCCCACGGTTCGAGAACAGCCCCGGGTGCTACACGAGCACATGCACCTGCTGCACATCTCCGTCATGGTGAGTGCGGACTCCACACAGCACAGCTGGCTTCACTCAGATCTTCTGCTTCAAGTCAAGATGAAAACAGTGGGAAAACTAAATCCACCTATTCAACTTAGAAAGTTAAAGGGATACTTCACCCATTAGCATTAAGCTTTGTATCAGTAGAAACCCGGTAGTATTTATGAATGAACGTGCTTCCCTGTATTGTGCGTCTGGAAAAAAACCTCAGATGACGCAAAAATCGTCATTTAGCGAGCGTAATCGGAGGCTTTTTTTGGCCAGAGGCGAGAGACTACAGCCAGTAGTAGGAGCTAGTGCATGTTTTCAAGCCGCCCGTAGGGGGGGTTTTCGCAAAACGGATATAAATCCGATCAGTATTTAAATTCATTTATCAACTAAATCATCACGTAGACTCACGATAAAACTAGTAGCCTAGTTGTATCATTTATTCCGATACTGGCCTCTGCAACCGGTAGGCGTGGCTTAGGAGTGGCTTGGGCGTGGCCTCGTAGGGCAGCGAAGCAAGTGCATTATGGGAGTTGTTGTCTTACATCCACATGAGCCAAAAATACATTTCTGACTTTTCTCAGTCTAAAAGGCACCAACTTCTAAAATAATTTCATATTTTTACCCATAAAGTTCCCAATTTAAATACACATTCATCTTCCCAGCTATGAAATATTCCTTTAAGGCAGTGAATGAACTTAAGTACAATTAAATTGTTGTTTCCACTACTTTTTTTTTGGTTTAATCTATGATTCTCACATGACTTAAAATAATACATTTGAAATGTAAAGTAATGGAAATGCACATGAAGCCATGAATTATTGATCATAACTTTTTTTGTGTGTGGAACTTGCTAGTGTGCAACGTACAGTAAAATGTACACTTCAGTGAATTCTTATAATTAAAATTGGCTGAGCAGTCGTGACCACAATCAGAAGCAAGTGATTTAAAAATGTATTATGACAGAACACTACAGACAATATAAATTACTATAAGCTGTGTAGAGTAGAGTAGATTAGAGTAGAGTAGAATAGAGTAGAGTGGATTAGAGTAAAGTAGAGTAAAGTAGAGTGGATTATAGTAAAGTAGAATAGAGTAAAGTGGATTAGAGTAAAGTAAAGTAGAGTGGATTAGAGTAGATGAAAGTAGAATAGAGTAGAGTAGAGTAGAGTAGAGTGGATTAGAGTAGAGTGGAGTGGATTAGAGTAGAGTGGAGTAGAGTGGATAAGAGTAAAGTAGAGTAGAGTGGATTAGAGTAGATGAAAGTAGAATAGAGTAGAGTAGAGTGAATTAGAGTAAAGTAGGGTAGAGTAGAGTGGATTAGAGTAATCCACTCCACTCTACTCTAATCCACTCTACTCTACTCTAATCCACTCTACTCTACTCTAATTCTCTCTACTCTACCCTACTTTACTCCAATCCACTCTACTCTAATCCACTCTACTCTACTCTAATCCACTCTACTCTACTCTACTCTAATTCTCTCTACTCTACCCTACTTTACTCCAATCCACTCTACTCTACCCTACTTTACTCCAATCCACTCTACTCTAGAGTAGGGTAGAGTAGAGTGGATTAGAGTAGAGTAGAGTAGAGTGGATTAGAGTAGATGAAAGTAGAATAGAGTAGAGTAGAGTGAATTAGAGTAAAGTAGGGTAGAGTAGAGTGGATTAGAGTAATCCACTCCACTCTACTCTAGTCCACTCTACTCTACTCTAATCCACTCTACTCTACTCTACTCTAATTCTCTCTACTCTACCCTACTTTACTCTAATTCTCTCTACTCTACCCTACTTTACTCCAATCCACTCTACTCTACCCTACTTTACTCTAATCCACTCCACTCTACTCTAATCCACTCTACTCTACCCTACTCTAATCCACTCCACTCTACTCTAATCCACTCTACTCTAGAGTAGGGTAGAGTAGAGTGGATTAGAGTAGAGTGGAGTGGATTAGAGTAAAGTAGGGTAGAGTAGAGTGGATTAGAGTAGAGTAGAGTAGAGTAGAGTAGAGTAGAGTGGATTAGAGTAGGGTAGAGTAGAGTGGATTAGAGTAGAGTGGATTAGAGTAGAGTGGAGTGGATTAGAGTAGAGTAGAGTAGAGTGGATTAGAGTAGAGTAGAGTAGAGTGGATTGGAGTAAAGTAGAGTAGAGTGGATTAGAGTAGAGTAGAGTGGATTAGAGTAAAGTAGAGTAGAGTGGATTAGAGTAGATGAAAGTAGAATAGAGTAGAGTAGAGTGGATTAGAGTAAAGTAGGGTAGAGTAGAGTGGATTAGAGTAGAGTAGAGTAGAGTAGAGCAGAGTAGAGTAGAGTGGATTAGAGTAAACTAGAGTAGAGTAGAGTGGATTAGAGTAAACTAGAGTAGAGTAGAGTGGATTAGAGTAAACTAGAATAGAGGAGTGGATTGGAGTAGAGTAGAGGAAAGTAGAGGAAAGTAAAATAAAGTAGAGTAGAGTGGATTAGAGTAAAGTAGGGTAGAGTAGAGTGGATTAGAGTAAAGTAGAGTAGAGTGGATTAAAGCAAAGTAGAGTAGAGTAGAGTGGATTAGAGCAAAGTAGAATAGAGTAGAGTAGAGTGGATTAGAATAAAGTACAGTAGCGTGGATTAGAGTAAAGTACAGTAGAGTTGATTAGAGTAGAGTAAAGTAGAATAGAGTAAAGTAGAGTAGAGTAAAGTGGATTAGAGTAAAGTAGAGTAGAGTGGATTAGAGTAGAGGAAAGTAAAATAGAGTAGAGTAGAGTGGATTAGAGTAGAGTAAAGTAGAATAGAGTAAAGTAGAGTAGAGTAAAGTGGATTAGAGTAAAGTAGAGTAGAGTGGATTAGAGTAGAGGAAAGTAAAATAGAATAGAGTGGATTAGAGTAGAGTAAAGTAGAATAGAGTAAAGTAGAGTAGAGTAAAGTGAATTAGAGTAAAGTAGAGTAGAGTGGATTAGAGTAGAGGAAAGTAAAATAGAGTAGAGTAGAGGGGATTAGAGTAAAGGAAAGTAAAATAGAGTAGAGTAGAGTGGATTAGAGTAAAGTAGGGTAGAGTAGAGTGGATTAGAGTAGAAGAAAGTAAAATAGAGTAGAGTAGAGTGGATTAGAGTAAAGTAGGGTAGAGTAGAGTGGATTAGAGTAGAAGAAAGTAAAATAGAGTAGAGTAGAGTGGATTAGAGTAAAGTAGGGTAGAGTAGAGTGGATTAGAGTACATTTACATTTACATTTAGTCATTTAGCAGACGCCTTTATCCAAAGCGACTTACAACTGAGGACTACAGCAAGCGAGTCATCGTGAAGAAGCAAAAATAACGCAAGAAGTGCTCAAAATACAAAGTTCTGGAATTGCTCAGAGTAGCATAAGCCAAAACAAAGGAGGGTAAAGGAGAGGGGTTTTTTTTTTTTTTTTTTTTTTTTATGTCAAGTGCTCACGGAAGAGATGAGTTTTCAGTTGTCTTTTGAATGTGGTCAGGGATTCTGCATTCCGGACGAGGGTAGGGAGATCATTCCACCAGCAAGGAACCGTGAATGAGAATGTTCTGGAGAGTGATTTTGTGGCTCTCTGTGATGGTACCACGAGTCGTCGCTCATTGACCGATCGCAGGCTTCTGGTAGGGATGTAGACTCGTAGGAGCGAGTGAAAGTAGGAGGGAGCTGAGCCTGTGGTCGATCTGTAAGCAAGCGTCAATGCCTTGAACTTGATGCGAGCAGCGAGTGGTAGCCAGTGCAGAGAGATGAACAGAGGAGTGACGTGGGCCCTTTTGGGCTCGTTGAAGACAAGACGGGCAGCAGCATTCTGGATCATTTGTAGAGGTTTAATTGCACATGATGGAAGACCAGCCAGAAGAGCATTGCAGTAATCAAGCCTAGAGATAACCAAGGCCTGGGCGAGAAGTTGTGTTGCATGCTCAGTTAGGAAGGGCCTGATCTTCCTGATGTTGTGCAGTGCAAACCTGCATGATCGAGCTGTCTTTGTGATGTGGTCTGTGAAGGTCAGATGCTCATCAAATGTTACTCCAAGGTTTCTGTAGAGTAACATTTCTAGAGTAGAGTAGAGTAGAGTGGATTAGAGTAAAGCAGAGTAGAGTGGAGTGGATTAGAGTAAACTAGAGTAGAGTAGAGTGAATTAGAGTAAAGTAGAGTAGAGTGCATTAGAGTAGAGGAAAGTATAGTAGAATAGAGTAGAGTAGAGTGGATTAGAGTAAAGTAGAGGAGAGTAGAGTAAAGTAGAATAGAGTATAGTAGAGTGGATTAGAGTAAAGTAGAGTAGAGTAGAGTAGAGTAGAGTGGATAAGAGTAAAGTAGACTGGATTAGAGTAAAGTAGAATAGAGTATAGTAGAGTGGATTAGAGTGAAGTAGAGTTGAGTAGAGTAGAGTGGATTAGAGTAAAGTGGATTAGAGTAGAGTAGAGTAGCGTGGATTAGAGTAGAGTAGAGTAGAGTAGAGTAGAGTAGAATAGAGTAGAGTAGAATAGAGTAGAGTAGAGTAGAGTAACACTTTATTTGGATGCTCCTCATCCTTCTACTGACTATACGTAACTTTACAACTATGTATCAACTTATCTTTAACCTAACACTATACGAATACTCAAATGAGAGTTAGTTGACATGAAGTTGCAAAGTTACTTATAGTTAGTAGAATGTCTAAAGTGGAACATCAAAATAAGTAACTTAGAATAGAATAGAATAGAATAGAATAGAATAGAATAGAATAGAATAGAATAGAATAGAATAGAATAGAATAGAATCCACTTGCATTTGTGGTTTTATAATGCAAGTGTAACGGAGTCCAGCTAGTGAGAGCTGTGCAAGTAAACTCACTTCCCTGGCCTCAAGAAGTGCACTAGACTCTATAATACATATTAAATGGGTCAAACAGATGTTAACCTTCCGGGAGCATCCAGTTATGTAGCTTGATATTCATAAGCCAAGCATTTCTCATAGAAGGATTCTTTCTTTCTCCTGTTGATTATTGTGTAGTTAATTTGCTTCATTTTCATTGGCAAAGAAAAAACAATAGCAATCTAATGAGCCAGATTTACTAACAGATTTTTTGGAGTTATAAAGCTACTGTCAGGATTTCCTAAAGACACACAGTGAAAAATTAGAGATGAAAAGGTGTGGATTGTTTTTGTATTTATATTTGAGTTATTTTTTGCAGTTGATATTATTGCATATGCATGTGTAGGAGTTTCCCTTTCAGACGCAACATTTATTGGAGGAAGAGTATTTTAATGAATCATGCAAGGGGGTTTAATAATGCTTGTGGCAGTCAATTGACTGGTATTTGCACCATTATTGAACCAGAAAAAGCATGCCTTAACCTATTTTGCACCTTATATGTCATTAAGTTTGCACATTCTCTGTAGATCACCGCTAATTTATCCTGTTTAGTAAATCTGACCCTTTGTTAATTGGGTCACACTTCAGTTTAGGGTCCAATTCTCACTGTTAAATATGATTTTTGCCTCAATAAACTCCTAATTACTGTTTATTAATAGTTAGTAAGTTGTTAAATTTACGCATTGGGTGATTAAGGGATGCAGAATATGGTCATGCAGAAAAGGGCATGAATATGTGCTTTATAAGTACAAAAAAATAGCCAATATCCTGGTAATGTATGTTAATAGACCAGTTTCGAGCCGACGTCACAGTTACGTCACGGCGCTACCTGGAGGCCAAACAGAGTGAAAACTGGAGGCGGCCAATACAAACCAGCTCAGATTCGGCTACATAATAAGGAGTTTAAATTATTATTATCATTATCAAATGTCATGTTGTTGTGTTGTTTGGTGCTAGAATTGATGGAGTACAGGCTCCAATTTGAAATTTTATCACATAATGTTTTCTAAATGATTGTGATTATTTGTGAACCGTCTATGATTGTTGTTTTGATTGATTTGTGACTAGACTTTTTGAAGAACCTGGTAAGAAAGGGTAATCAAATACATAGTTAAAAAAAGAATATGCTGTATATGGAATTTTTATTTCTAGAAAATATTCACGTTATTAAAATTGCACCGTAATCTCACTCTTTACATTGTCGTCTTCTGGCCTTGGCGCTGGCTCGGCAGAACTGCGGATCGTACCACACAAGTCTTGTACGTGAGCATTGAGCACATAGTTATGTTCATCTAAAGATGTATGTGCCCTCAGTTTCTCTTTACGCTCGGTTTGTCTATCGGGTCGGTGTAGAAGTCAGCTTCTCAACCGAGGTAGCGTTAATCCTGTCAGATCGTCCATCATTGGCTGAGCGTGTACGGGTTGGCCAATCTAGTTCCGTCCGTTAAAATTAACTTTTGCAAATAACAATCGCGGTCCAGGACAGTGAGTGAGCTTGCACATTATAGATAAAATCGGATTTTCTCCAGTCATTGTTAAAAAACAAGCTAACAAAACTGGCAAAACTTGGGATCATTCTGCCTCCACCTAAGCTCCGCCCACAAAAAAACATCACCATGTTTACTAACACAAAATTGGTCTATAAGCAACTAGATAATATTGAGAATTGGACCCTTAAAAATAAAGTGTTACCGTTTTATTGAATTCTATATAAAGGCAATTTCACACTTACAGATGTGCTGTTGGTGTGAATATGAACACATCTGTGCTGATATCTGGAGCAACATCACTCCTGCTCATGTGATATTACTTCATTTTCACTGCTGCAAATCTCTGGGTGCACATAGTTTTGCAGTTTATCGCACTTTGCTTATGAACTTCAATGGATTCATCACACAGCGGTGCTGTGGCAGCCGATGGGACTACGACTGAGAGAGCAAAACACTGAAAACAACAGTCCTCAAAACAACAACAGTAGAAGACACTTTGAAATATTGTTAGGATTTTGCAGTATTTAATACTCATTTATTTATGTGTTCTGAATTTTTATGTAAAATCAGTAAATGCATGCATTAAAAAAAATATATATATATATATATATATATATATATATATATATATATATATATATATATATATATATGGCGCTGCTTTGTGGGATAATAGTGCAGGATTGTTTTATCATTATTATTTTGATTAATGTTCTCTTTCAAGGCAATGTTGTACTATGTTTACCTATTTATTATTTTTCCCAAACCAGTAATGTTAAAGAACATTGTTCAACACAACTGGTTGCAGTTTGTCACAAGGATAAAACAGCCATAACTTCTCCTGAAACATAATTTGCAACCTATAAAAAGTGTTTGCATTGCTGCTATCACATAGAGTGGGTAGACCCAGCATGATCTGTCGGCGATTTGATTTCGCCCTGTAGATCAGGCTGGAAACCTGCGTTCCAGTCCAAGATTGTCAAGCCCTTCACTCGCTAACTTCCCTCCGTCTCGTTCACTCGGATGTATGTCATTGCTTACGTTGCACGAGTGCCACTACAGGCGGACTCTGTGATGGGCTGAACTGGAACGGCCCTTGATCACTTGGAGTCAGCTGTGGAGTTGATGCATTATTTACATTTTTTTCCCTTTAATAATTTGTTCAATGCAGCATCTAAATGTATATAGGTGTGTTTGGGTTGTTTAAAAAAAAAATCAATATATCATAGAGTTTGTTGTGGTGGTGATTAGACGAGATCTGTGGTGACGTCACAATCATACTGCATTGTGGGACATATAGGTGCCTGAAGTGTACATATGAAGTAGATTTCAATTTTGACCGAGGGAGCGAGGGTCTGTCCATATAAACTTCCCTCGTCCACTTCACGAAGTGGAACGCATTTCAAAATAGGGGTGTGAACCTACACTGGTTTCACGGTTCGGTTCGGTTACGATTATCATGTCTGATAATCAGTTCAGTTCAATTCAATATCACGATGCACATTATCCTCAATTTTCAATTTGACTTTACCCAGCATATTTTATTTCTGCGTGACATGATTAACACACAGCGTGCGTCTTCAAGTCGTGCAAACTAGTTTGTTCATAAAAGCTGAAATGTGCCCAGATAATAATAATAATATGTATTATATACGGGCGCGGGCGGTAATGCACTCGTGTGTGTGCGGGTTGCTGGAGAATAAAATGATTCCCGGGACTCCCGCAAAATAGAAATATCTATGAATATAACATCTAAAATCACAGATAATAACAGAGATGTATGAGATCACGATGAACTGAGATGTCAGCTTTTTAGGAAGTAGGGAGCGCACTTTGCTCGCATTCACTCATGCCAAACCATGCACGCAGTCACTAGCTGCTCGCTTTTATGTTAAATTAACATTTGTGAATGTTAATGCTTTAATAAAAAATCATTTCTCGGGAGCATTTATGCTGATGTGTAGGTGGTGGTTACATGTAGGCTAACTTGAAAGTATTTCATGGAGGTATGCTACAGAAAAAAAATCTATTTAGACTTTTTTGTGGGCTGCCATTATATGCTACCACGACAAAACACGAACGCGGAATTACGTCAGAAAAGTGTCAGTCGCATTATAATCGGTCATGATCTATTACTAAAACCGATACCGAATCGTCCTCGTCTGCATCGCGATACATCGTAGAAACGATTAATTTCGACACCCCTACTTCAAAATGGCGGCAGGGATTCCCCGAGGGGAAGTGCTTAGGGAAGTTCGCAAGTGCGTGTCTAAAAGGGGACTGGAACGCAGCCCTGTACATGTATTTATCCTGCTTCCTTTCCAAATTTGCGGGAACCAATCACAAACTGGCTTATACACCTGGCGCGCTATTGGCGGGTTTAACCCAATGACAATAGAGAAGCGCACACTCTTTACCCGTCTCTCGCACGACCGTCAATCCGTCAAACAAATCGCTCGAGTGGGAGTAAATACCACTCACTCACTTTCATGTTTTTTCAAGAAACAAGCAGCTCAATATCCATAGCAAAAGCTTTACTGCACCAGAAACAAACCAGTTTCCACTTGCCACAATAATACACATTATCTTCTCCTCTCAGTCTGAAAACATTTTCTCTTTTCCTCCAGTAGTAGGCCATACGCTGTCAACATTAATAAGTTAAAATCCACTGGCTCAAACTAATGAAGGTCTCCATCCACAGGCGAGAGGGTCTGATGATCTGATGATATGAATATATGTGAATCATATGTTATGACCTTTTCAGTAAACAGATCTCAAACAAACTCAAGACTTGTGAGAGATTCTGTGCTGACGTATTAGACGTGTCCATTTAACCGATTTCAATTTCACTTTTTAAAGGGCACCTATTATGACATTTAAAATGTTCCTAATGTTGTTTAGGGAGTCCCCAACAACAGTTTTACATGCATGCAATGACAAAAAATAATTTTGTTGTCGTATAATATGCATTTATTTTTACCTGATTTGCTCACGACTCCCAAATGATTCGTTCAACGACTCATTTTTCCAAACCCCTCCTTTGCACGACGCTAATCTGCGTTGATTGGTCAGATGATCCCGCAGTGTTTACAGAGATAATACTTATTGTTTAACACAGAGTACGATGATGCTTTTATCAATTAAATTGTGTTATAATAATGATTATAGACCACTGCTTTGTAGTTTGTAGTAAAAAACTAAAAATAAGATAAAGAATTTAATGTTATGTTAGCGAGCATAGCCCAGAGTAAAAGCACAATCAGTCTTTGTTTGCATTAGCCCGATGCATAAACACGTTTGAAAAAAAAAAAAAAAAAAAAATTGCAGTTACGTTACTACGAGGTATTACTCTATTCTTTAAGACAACCCCGAAAACAACGACAAACACTTCACATATCTCAATACAATTGTCATTGAAGACCTAGAAGCTAAACGGTGCTTACACAACAAACAAAATAATTATTAAGCATGCTACATAAAACATAAAAGCAACAATTATTAATAACACTTACAGGTTGTGATACGGAGGAGGAAGCTGATGCAAATACACTTGGAACTGAACCTTCCTTCAATATCAGCCGGCTCGCGAATCCAAGTTTGATTGCATTTAAGTTGGTAAAGCAATCGTCTTCAAAATGGCGCAAGCACAAGCTCGGACTATACTTCTGTGGTATAGTTGTATATATGAATTGTAGCCACTTAGTCTTCAAATGCTCCTCCTTGGGCAGATGAATAAAGTTTGCTTTTGAGTCGCACTTCAGAACACAGCGTCTCGTCGCCATGATATTTTCCCTGCTGGCCTTGGAGCGCAATAAGTGGGCGCATCGTATTCAAATAACTTGACAAGTTGACGTCATCTAGTCAGAGAAAAAGCTTCGGTCTTCTAACGATTCATAAAAATGACTCAGAGTCGACTCTTACTTTTGAAAGACAATAACTTTATATACGGTGCACTTTCATATTTCAAACTTTGCAGGATGTTTTTGTTCACTTAGATCTATGTTACACACTACATGAAAGGTAAATTTCAAAATTCCATAATAGGTGCCCTTTAAGTTATTAAAGCCAACTCAATTGTTTCGACTCAGCTTAACATAATTTCATAAAAAAATTGAAATTACTTGAACAGCCAATCTGATAATACTTTTATTTAAAATACTTTTAAGGCAGCAGTTTTTAAGTTGAAGTGAAAATGTTTTACAGTGTAAATAAGAAAACAATGGTAACACTGTATAATACGGTTCTATTAACGTTAACTAAACTAACAATACATTTATTACAGTATTTATGGCCACACTTTAATTTAGTATCAAATTCTTACTATTAACTAACTATTAACTATGACTTTTGCCTCAATAAACCCCTAATTACTGCTTATTAATAGTTAGTAAAGTATTAATAGTTAATAAGGCATTACAATGTGATTTATAAGTATTAACCAGTCAATATTCTACATGCTAATTAGCAACTAGTTAATAGTGAGAATTGGACCCCAAACTAAAGTGTTATTGTATTTATTTATTTCGATTGACATTAGTAATTAATTAGTATTAGTTCATTAAAAACAACAACAACACACGTTAATTGTGACAGCTCAGGTCCATTAAATATTATTTACAGATACATTGTTTTGTATTGTAATAATGTACTAGTAAATGTTGAAATCAACATGAACAAAGATTGATGTATATTTTCATTGTTAATTTATTTTTATAACTAATATAGTTGATTAACGTAAACAAATGGAACCTTATTGTAAAGTGTTACCGATGGAATGTGTAATGATATTACTATCACTAATAAAAACAACAATAACATTAATAATATTTAATACATGAATATTTTAATCTTTTTATATAAATCTATTTAAATATTTAAAGCATGTATTACGTATTTCCAGATTAAATATATTTTGCTCTTGGTGAGGTCATAATGTAATAAATTTTTCATAATATAAGAATATGTTACTAAATGGAACTCAATATTTACATTTACATTGCACTTTTTTTCACAATATGAGTGTTTATTACATTAATAATGCAACACATTATGGCCCCTATTGTAACGTTCTGAAACGCAAGTATCAAACGCGAAATGCAAGTAACTTTGTGGGCGGATCCCGGGCGCTGTTGCTATTATACCGGCGGGATAAACGACTCTTGCGCCCGACGCAAATCTAAAAGGGGTTGGTCTGAAGTCGCTTCATTATTCATAGGTGTGGTTTGGGCGTAACGTGAAATAAACCAATCAGAGCGTCCTCTCATATTCCCTTTAAGAGCCGGCGCGCTTGTTCCACGGCGGATCGCTATTATAACGGCGGGTTTGCCAGCGCACGCCAGAAGCGGTTCACAGCCGAGGAGACCGACGCTCTCGTCAGGGCCGTAAAACACAGAGAAGTGACATTGTATGAGGATGATGGAGAAACACACCCAAATTAGCTTCGGTTAAACAGGCGTATAATAATTTGGGTAAATGTGTAATCTAGATTTATGCCTATTTTTTTCACATCTTCACGGACACAACAATGATTTCCCTCGTGTGTTAATATTTTTCCTTGTAATAATGTATGATTTGCAAAAATGAAAACTGCTGCGTCTGTGTAGATTAGAGAATCAAAGTGTGTGTGTTGTTCACACTCTACATAATGGCCAAGCATGCACCCTTAAAATAGCATATGACTAACGCACCACTGACTTTAGACTGGGTTTTTCATGGTCAGTGGTGGAATTGTTTTCTGAAACTGCAAAATATCACCAGGGAACGTTTGCAGCGAAAAATGCTCCTCTTTTCACTGAACCACAAGTTCATTCTCTAATTTACCGACGTGCGTCTATGGAGGGCAAAGTCCGCTGTGTGCGGGTGCAAAATAGGAATGACACATGCGTCGGTGTACAAAGTCAATTGCGCTGGGTGCAAGATAGGGCCCGATGAGTTCTAAGGGTAATTTTCTAGAAATGGCTCCATATCAGTTCGATTTCAGTTATTTCAAAAGCCGCAGAGTAAAAGAAGCAGAGAATCTCAAAGACAATAAACCATAGGATATAAATGACAATTTGATTGATTTTTCCAAAATTACTTGTAATTTCTAGGGACAGCACACTCTCTCTTTCTCTCTCCCTCTCCAACAGAGAAAGACTCACACAAACAGAAGCTTGTCATCAACTGTCCCGTTACGGCATCAATAAGAAGAGCTTTGATACTGTAAAGCAGCATTACACTTCTCAGCTGTGAGCTGGTAATATTGCTATAGTTTACGTTAAATGAAGAGCATTGATATGTTTGAGATCCCACAGAGAGCCATGTAAGAAGAAGGATCTTTCTATTTTCTATTCAACACGGCGAACCAGTGGCGTTATGTGGAAGCTCGTTTCCAGCACGGAATACAAATAATACATAAATTCATTAAAAAAATGGCACGTTTATATCTCATAATTGTGAGTAAAATAAGTCAGAATCCTTATTCTGAGGTAACAGTCAGAATTGTGAGATACAGTACAAACTTACTGAGAGTTTTTATTCCACAATTCTGACTTTATAACTAACATTTGTGAGTTTATATTTCACAATTTGGACCATATTTTTCACAATTCAGAGGATTGTATCCCACAATGTTGACTTATTTTCTGAGAACTGGGAGTGTTTAGCTTTTATTTATGCACAATTCAGAGTTTATATCTCACCATTCTAGTAAAATAAGTCATTATTTTATTTACTGAGATAAAAGTAATACATTTGGAGATATTAACTCTAAATGTAAAGTTTTATATCCTAATATCTCACATTTTGGACCATTTTTTTCTCACAATTCTGAGAAAATAAGTCATAATTGTGAAATATAAACTTGAAAAAAAAGAAAGAAAAGAATTTCAAGTTTATATCTCACAACACTGACTTATTTTCTGAGAATTGTGAGTTTATATCCTGCAGTTCAGTCTTTTTTCTCAAAATTGATATACACATATATAAATTCGCAGTTATAATGTCTAAATTGCGAGATAAAAAAATATATAATTCTTTTTTTTACAAAAAAAGAATTGTAAGAAGAAATTTTCAGTCCAGTAAAGTTCAACAGTCAGGCGCAAAACAAGTCCACAAACTGTGGCATCTGCTGTAAGACACATCATCTCCAGTGGAGTGTGTTTTCCAGAAGACATACACACACACACACACATCCTCAATCCGCCTCCATACTCAATGACATTTACACTTTGGTCTGAGAGACTGATATCATTCATAAGCAGGAGGACAGATCTGGAGCGGCTACAGATGAGCAACCGTAGAGAGAAGTGTGTTCCCCTCTTCATGCGAAAACAAGGTGTATCTGTCGGTGTGTGTGAGCGGAGAGCGGCGCGCTGGCATTTTCAATGAGCATCATTAACTGTAATTCTGTCAAGGAAGTGACAGATTGAAGGCGTCGAGCAGTGCACTTCTCCAGCGAGCTGTCGCTCACCCTCTGCTCACGCTCACTTGTTTGTTATCTCAGGTTTGATCCCTCGTTCTGAAGATGAAAGATGACTGGGCTGGAGGATTTAGGTTGTGGTATTGCAGTTGAGTATTTATCAAAACTGATGGTCAGTACATGTCTACAGTCATCAATACGGACACACTTGTTGTTTTTCTGTTGTTACTGTCATGCACACTGTTGAGAATGTTACATTTGCTTGTGCATTTTGCCCCATCTTTTCCACTTAGCATTTGTTTTATAGGACAATTAAAATCTTAAACACATCTGCATTCAAAAGTTTGGGCTCGTTTACATGTTTTTGAAAGGAGTTGCATAGTGTATAGAACGTCATTTAGGACACAACTTATGATTAACATGGAAAAAATACATTTTACTGTGCGTCACGTTGCATCTGGTTAGGACTAGTGCTGCATGATATTGGAAAAAACTGACATTGTGAAGTTTTGTTTTTCTGCAATATATATACAATATGAAAAAAAATCACAAAATGACTTGAATAGCTCTATTTGGAAAGAATTAATCATTCATGATTGAATTATTCTGTATGTGACTGAATCTGCAAATTACAAGCATAGATAAATACAATAGTACAAAGATACTAATTAAATAAACAGCGCTTTATGTTTTTTCAGGAAAGTCTTACTCCGGTAATACAAATGCAATGGTGAAATGTAAAATAACACTGCATAGTCTTCACAAATCACATGATTAATCTTTGGTACAGCTACAAAAGTGATTTTCTCTTTGTATTTAGTAGTTTGATGACATTAATGACTCAGACAGTAGCAATATTAGGCTGCTATCACTTTAAGACTGAATGCATGGATCCAATATAATGATTCGCATCTGTTTTCTTTCTCAACTATTTCTGTTCACGTAAGCTATAAGCGACTGTTTAAGAGGACACTCGTCGAGAAAGGCATTTCTTTAAAATAATTGTGTGTTTATGTGTTCGTTCAAGCACAAATAAATGAGAAAGAGGAGTGACTTCAGTTATTCGCCGGTTTAAACGTGTGTCAGTTTAAACCTACTGGACCTAAAACATGTGCAAATTATAAACTTTTGCTCTATGATGGTTAAACTTTGCTGTTAAAGGAATGGTTCGGAGTAATTTGAACCTAGGGTCCTTTGCACCTTGGCTCGAGGTCATGGTGCTTTTGGTTCCCTTTGTCGAACATTATTAAAGTTAGAGTTTATTTAGAGATATCAGCCGAATGGTTTAGTGCAGGCGCTATTGGATCCAAGGTTGTATCTGGTAAATTACCGCACTAATAATGCCCTGAATGGTACCAAACTTCTAGAGTAGTACAAATAGGTTCTGTACTCATGAAATGAGGCATTGGAAAGTTTGTAAGTACATCAGGAGTTTATTTAAATAACACTTTGCCTGACGGCTTATGCTAACGCTAACCCGGACGTCTAGGTCACTTTCGTGATTTGGGAAAAGCATGTAAAAGTCCTGGCAGAAAGCAATGCATAAGGATGTAGTGTAACGACACTCAGTTCCAGGAATGCACTAATATTTTGTTGGTTGTACCAGTTTGCAACAATTATTAGTTAACACTAAGTTGTCAACACTTTGGAAAAAAACAATAAAACAATTTGAATATACCAAAAAACTTTTGATCGCGCGAGATCCCTCTGATCTCACAGAAGTGACCTTGATGTCCGGGTTAGCATAGCACCAAGTTTTTTGGTATATTCAAATTGTTTTATTATTTTTTCCGAAGTGTTGACAACTTAGTGTTAACTAATAATTGTTGCAAACTGGTACAACCAACAAAATATTAGTGCATTCCTGGAACTGAGTGTCGTTACACTACATCCTTATGCATCGCTTTCTGCCAGGACTTTTACATGCTTTTCCCAAATCACGGAAGTGACCTAGACGTCCAGGTTAGCATTAGCATAAGCCGTCAGGCAAGTGTTATTTAAATAAACTGCTGATGTACTAACACACTTTACAATGCCTCGTTTTATGAGTACAGAACCTATTTGTACTACTCTAGAAGTTTGGTACCATTCAGGGCATTATTAGTGCGGTAATTTACCAGATACAACCTTGGATCCATTAGCGCCTGCACTAAACCATTCGGCTGATATCTCTAAATAAACTCTCACTTTAATAATGTTCGACCAAGGAAAAAAAGCTTCTGGGGGATGTTTGGCTCGAGGTCATGGTGCAAAGTAGCCTGGCTCCGCCCTCCTACGTACTTCCGTTCAATCCTTCAGAACTACGTCTGGGATTGCGGTGTATTCTTGGGTTTTCTCCAGTCAATTTTTTAGCGGTCCAATCAGCGAACAGAGGGAGTGTCTGAGAACGATGACGTTGAGGTCGTGCGCTAGCATGAGTCGTCATATGTCACGACCAAACGTTAGCGATTGGTTATGGCAGATCCAGAGCGGCTCTGGGCAGATCCAATAGTTTTAAACTTCAACAGAGGACCCGCCTTCAAGGAAGTTAACGCTTGTCAATGGAGAGAGGCCAGACTCTCTGTACAAATTAAATGTGTGAGAGTCTGGTAGAACCAGGCTAGGTGCAAAGGACCCTAGGTTGAAATTACTCCGAACCATCCCTTTAATCCGAGAGTCATGTGAGCTTCGAAGCGTGGTGCCTGGTCTTTACAGATCAACTATCCCTATACTTGGCATCGCACATCCTGTGATGTGAATATCGCACACATCCTACATCGATGCTAAAACGATATATCATGCAGCTTAGTTAGGACACACTTATATAGTCCAACAGACTGTAGATCCCAGTTTAAAGTCAAGGCGAGAGCTTTCTTATCAGCAGTTATCCAAGTGTACAGAAGAATAAAATAATATCTCCCTAAGGCTCATGGAGCTACAAATGGGCAGTGCAAATCAAAGGCATTATAAAGCGCACCAAAAAGACAATAACATGCTATAAATGCGCGAGTAAAGAGGCACACTAATGCTATCTAATGAGTTTGGCTTTTGTAGCCTTTCCAGTGAACTCTCAAGTTCAAGTCCTTCTTCAGTCTTACATGATCCTTTTACTGTGAATATATGAAGGGAAGTCACTGTTCTTGAATAGCTTTGATCTATATTTTCTCATGATATTCTCAGTGTTGTGTAAATGTTTTATATTCATGCCTCGTCGTGGTCATTGTCTCTCTGACGGCGGCTCCAGCATTATTAGTAAAGCACACACTAAAAGCAGTGCGCTGCGTAAAAACTACAAATCTGCTTCAGGTTTTCTTTGATCAGCTCGTTTTATGAAGCGTTCAGGTTAAAGGGCGGCCATGAAAGAATGAGAGACTTCAGCTTTCATATGCTTTATTGATTTCTGTGTAGCA
>NC_136878.1:46069624-46087124 GCF_949152265.1 Phoxinus phoxinus | reverse complement strand
TAATGCGGTTAAGACCTGCCTGGAACAACTTTCGCCAAATTTAGAACGTTTGTCAACCAGTCAGATTCAAGCATTCAAAAGCCCCTTGGTATATTATATAATAAACACTACAATACTTTTAGAATTGTCAACTTTGGTGAATTTACGGTGACTTTAAGAAGATTTTCGGGAATCCAGCCCCAGCATATTTGGCATTGGCCTATTCTGCCTTGGACCAGTAAGAAACTAACTAGCAACCTCTGTGTTAACCGCATAGCAACACCCTGGCAACCACCCACAGCCCTGTGGCATGTTTTGCATTGACAAGCACCAATTACATTTTCTTCAGTTGCACATTGAGCATTTTAATGCATGGCCTGCTGAACCCAAAGGGATCTGCTAGCATCCCTAATCCATTTGCTTGTCGGCATCTGTCTTGTTTTAACTTCGCTTTATTAAAGATCTCCTTTCCCATTTTACAGAGCACAAACATAGTGCAGAAGCTGTTGTTTACATCTGTTGCTCATTAGCTCCTGCACACCCATCACAGCCCAGAGATCTCCTGCCTGACCGGACCCAGCGGGTCACAGCGCTGAATCTGCATGCTCCGCGCATCCCCTCGCCTTTGCATAATCATTTAGAGTGAACACTCTCGCTGCATGTGAAATGTTGAGTCTGTTTCTGGGAACTGCCTTCGGGGCACTAACAGACCACCATTGACTCGTCTTTTCATCCTCGTGTGCTGTTTATCAAACCAGCGGCTATAGAATCAGGTGTCCCACTGGAGGTGGTCTCCCTCTGTCAGTGTTTTCACACTGGGTTTTACCTTCTACCTCAGGGCTTCATTTGGTACACTGTGTGTCTGGAATACAGATAGAGAACCGGCGACCCCTTACACAAACACTCGCCTGAATGTACCCTATACATTATTAATGACTCTGTCCTAATATGACACTTAGTGGTGTTTGCTAAGGCAGGCATCACTATTACTATTGCTCATGCACATTTTTATCTTAAGTGTTCAAATTTGGCATGCTTTTGGTCGCACACTTCATGAAAGATTCCTCAATTGATATGTCTTGTTGAAGAGATACTTACGCTTTTGTAAGCGTTCCCTGGTTTAAGATAAAAATGGTTAAACATTTATATACACCTACTCTACCAGTCAAAGGTAACAATTTTAAAATTAATACTTGTATTCAGAAAAAAAATACATTAAATTCAAAAGTGACAGTGAAGAAATGTAAGGATGTTACATCACAATGTCACATTCGCTTTGATGTGTTCATGACCTGTCTAAACCGTGAAGGTCTAAAATAAGTGAATGTTGCCTTGCACTTCTGTTACAGAAGCTGAATGTCTTTCCCCATGTCCCGCACCAGTCATTGTCCCACAGCGGCTAAACAACACCTTGCTCCGCCTACTACAGTAGCCACGCCCCAAACCCTCAGCATGCTACAGTAGCCACGCCCCAAACCCTCAGCCTGCTACAGTAGCCACTCCCCAAACTCTCAGCCTGCTACAGTAGCCACGCCCCAAACCCTCAGCCTGCTACAGTAGCCACGCCCCAAACCCTCAGCATGCTACAGTAGCCACGCCCCAAACCCTCAGCATGCTACAGTAGCCACGCCCCAAACCCTCAGCATGCTACAGTAGCCACGCCCCAAACCCTCAGCATGCTACAGTAGCCACGCCCCAAACCCTCAGCATGCTACAGTAGCCACGCCCCAAACCCTCAGCATGCTACAGTAGCCACGCCCCAAACCCTCAGCATGCTACAGTAGCCACGCCCCAAACCCTCAGGGCCGTATCTTACACCCAGCGCAATTGACTTTGTACACCGACGCATGTATCATTCCTATTCTGCACCCGCGCACAGCAGACTTTTCCCTCCACAGACGCACGTCGGTAAATTAGGGAATGAACTTGCGCTCGCGGGGGCGGTTCAGTGAAAAGAGGAGTGTGTTCCGGCGCAAAAGTTCCCTGGTGATATTTTCCAGTTTTAGAAAGCAATTGCGCCACTGACCAGGAAAAACCGAGTCTAAAGACAGTGGCGCTGCGCTTTAGTCATATGCTATTTTAAGGGCGCGTGCTTGGCCATTATGTAGCGTGTGAACAACACACACACACTTTGATTCTCTAATCTACACAGACGCAGCAGTTTTCATTTTTGCAAATCATACATTATTACAAGGAAAAATATTAACACACGAGGAAAATCATTGTTGTGTCCGTGAAGATGTGAAAAAATCGATCTAGATTTAAAAAAAAAAATCTAGATTAGGCTACATATTTACCCAAATTATACGCCTGTTTAACCGAAGCTCATTTGTGTGTGTTTCTCCCATCATCCTCATACAATGTCACTTCTCTGTGTTTTACGGTCCTGATGAGAACGTCAGTCTCCTCGGCTGTGAACCGCTCCTGGCGTGCGCAAACTCGCCGTTATAATAGCAATCCGCCGTGGAACAAGCGCGCCGGCTCTTAAAGGGAATGTGAGAGGATGCTCTGATTGGTTTATTTCACGTTACGCCCAAACCACACCTATGAGTAATGAAGCTACTTCAGACACACACATTTTAGATTTGCGCCGGGCGCAAGAGGCATTTATCCCGCCGGGAAAATAGCAACAGCGCCGGGATCCGCCCACAAAGTTACTTGCGCTTTGACACTTGCGTTTCAGAGTGTTAAAATAGGGCCCTCAGCATGCTACAGTAGCCACACCCCAAACTCTCAGTCTGCAACCCCAACCTTACCAACCCCATAGCAACACCATAGCAAACACCCATAACACCCTACCATTGAATTTTGCATGCAAACATCTCTCATATTTGAAAACGGTTAATTGTGCGAAAATATATATATACATAAGTGTTATATAAACCTATCAACTGATGAAATCAAATCAAATCATTGCAACTTGACTTACCCTCTATGCTGCAGTGTAGGAACACTTACATTTACTTCTTTTGTTTGTTCTCGCAGAAATTTGACAGAATGCAAGATTTAATAAGCAATAACCAAACAATCCTTGCGTTATTTCTCTTTCTGATGATGATGATGATGATGATGATGGGTTATATGAAGCCCCTTGGGCTTACAACAGGTCACATTTAGAGATAGACTTAAATGGTTATTAACACTTATTTCTAACTATTAACTGTCACAGATGAAAGCCACACTGATGGTGACATGTATTAAACAAAACTTCCTGAGAGAGGATACCAAACATAATTACCTCATCTCACTGAGAGAACGACACGTCTGGGGAACTCTAGTGAAAACTGTGTGATTGTGTGTTAGCTCCTGTACATCCGCCGGTAACAACGCGAATCATAGACAAAAGCTGCTCACATGAAACAACAGAGGATATTGATTTACAAACAATAGTTATGCTGTACTTGTGGAAATAATGACACGAATTGGAGTTCACTCAGAGGACAAGCAGCGTTCCAGAAAAATATGGCTGCTAATAGCCTTCAATCTGTCACAAACAGTGGCGTAATCTCTCTTCATCCCAAGCGATATTCTTTTACATGTTGTCAAATGAAGACAAGGACGCTGTCAGTCACAGCAGAGTCTGCACAGGTCACTTCATTCCCGCTGATGAGTCTTTTGTCATGTCAGTCATCACTCGGTTGACACGGCGCAAGTATGACAGGAAATAGGTCTGGCAACACCACACACACACATACACACACACACACACACACACACACACACACACACACACACACACACACAAACACACACACACACACACACACACACACACACACACACACACACACACACAGAGAAAAGCGCTACTTCTATTCACCAAAACACATTTGTCCCATTTTTCTATTTCTTTCAGCATCTCACCCCATGAGTGTTACATTTTTAAGATGAAATGTCAAGTTAAAATGCATCTCAACCCTTGTGCTCTGTTCTCTAGATGTTTTTACATTTTGTGAATGCCACTTAAAACCGGATCCGATCTGTGTCTGGTGCACATGACCCTGGACCAGCGTTACTAGAGCAATGCTGTGGCATCTGTTATTTATGGATACAGGACCCAGAGATATGGCAGATATGGTTGACCGCACCTGTCTGGAGTGAACCGAAGCTCTATCAGTTTGGATGTTCTTACAGTTTTTTTCGATTGCTAAACGACAGTGAGCACAACTGGAGCTACATGTGCAAAACTCTAACTACAGTCTGCACTACCAACAGTCACCTGAGCTAAACAGTTCATATCATCTGCAAAACTCACTCCAAGCAACACAACTCTTAACACATGGCTCAAAACAGGCTCAGTGCAGCCAAACACTATGCACAACCCTCACTGAGATAACACACACTGTCACTCAGAACACACTGAGAGTAAAAACACTAGCATCAAACACCAATACAGAAAATACAAACTTTTCATCTTTACAGTTTGAACAATTTCAGTGACTTCATGCAAAGTAATATTTTCTTCAAAGAAAAGAGTGACATTCTTTCACATGATTTTATTTAAATTTTTACATAACAATTCTTTAAGGTAAATGAAAATGAGCAGTTTGCTTCAATAGTCTGTAGTAATTTACGGAATTACAGTAATGAGAAAAAAAAAGGTAGAAACTAAAAGTACATACTGTAATTCGAACAAATAATTGAGGGGCTAATTCTGCCTCTCTCTAGCATCAGGCTACAGGTTTTCATCAACATCACATCTAATGTTCTCTCTTGCCATGCACCTGCGGAAGAACCTTCTGGAGTGCCTTATCCATCCCTGCAGTCCTCTGGACTCGTGTCCTCACATCCGGCACGCATGGCTTCCAAAAGAGACATTTGGTCATGTGGGTGGTGACCAAACACTTTCTACCTCCAGGCAGAGAAAAACTCCTCTATTGGGTTGAGGAAGGGTGAATATGCAGGCAGGTACAAAACCATAAATCTGCGATGTGCTGCAAACCAGTCTGTGACAGCTGCAGATTGGTGAAAAGCAACGTTATCGCAAACTATGATAAAAACTTGGGGGTTTCTTACTGGCTCCCCTGTTCTGCTGTGTATGTAACCTCAGACGTCTTACCTGGACATATTGGTATCTTTGCTCTTTTATTCGTTCACTGATTCTCTCGAACGGTACAGTGTATAACTGTTACATTGTAACTTGGTGTTTCTGTAGGACTCGAGCAATAGTTGTTGTGCTGACAGAATCAAATTTTTCAAATATATCATTCAGCCAGCACTCTATCTTGAATCTCCTGCAGTTTTATTGCATTGTTGACAACAACCATGTCAACAATAGCATTTTCCTGCGCATCTGAAAATATTTTTCCTCTTCCTCCTGTTGGGGCCAGCCTTGGGGTCCTGTTGTATATTACTGTATATACTGTAATAAAAATATATTTTACAGTCAAACTTACTGTAATATATATCTCTGTAAATATCCTATAATTGCAATACAAAATATATTCCGTAATGTTCTCATTTACTGTAAGGATGTAAATCTCACCTGTTTCAGCTGAAGTTGCCATCAGCAGTGTTTGAAAGACACAATAAGGCTGAAATCTATTCTGTTTTGAATGTGTGGTTCACAGTTTTGACACCAGTGTGTTAGCATTTGAACAAAGTGCTGTAAATCCACAGTGTTGTGCAGGTTGTAGTTAAAGTCATGGGATAAGTGTGTAGAGTTTTGAAAACTGTGTTCAAGCAATGAAAAACGAACTAGAGTTTGGTCCACATGAACTGCTGCTGTGCAGACTGTAGTTAGAGTTTTGCACATGTAGCTCCAGTTGTGCTCACTGTCGTTTAGCAATCGAAAAAAACTGTAAATGAACTTTCTTAAGGTCTAGCCTTACACAGACTTTTAGCCCAATTTAATTTTTAAATAGTTCACGAATGTCACTGAGCCCAATGAAATCCATATTTCAGCTAACACGGCTATTCTGAGTAAAAGGCATTTATTTTTATGTTTATGAATAGCTTACAACCTAAACAGAGTGCAGTCTTACAGAATAGATGGCCATATCAGTTCATTATTTCTACTATAGCATCGTCTATAAGATGAATCTCACAAAACATGGGTCAGTAATGATATAATAATAGCCTTAATTTGACCAGATTAGTCTCTAGATATCCAATAAAAGAAGCTGTTGTGTTGCATTGTGCAGTGTAGATGAAACTACTCATGCAGATGCATCTTGGGTAAGGCACAGATAAGCACACAGAGCCTATTAAACTGAAGGTCTGGCTCAGAAGCAAAGGCTCAGAGATTAATGCGCTGCCTGGCATGAGGTGAACTAATGCACTGCATGGACACCTTTAATTATTCTATTAAAGTTTGAGCCAATTACACTTTAATTGTCCTCCATGTAATAGTTTCTGTGCCTTACCGTGTGTTCCGTCTTATGAATGTGCTATATCATCATGAATATCAAGCAGTGTCTAATGAGTCATGCATGTAGCCAGCGGCAGATATGAACATGAGAGCATAATAACCATGCACATATGTAATGTGCACGAATCAAATCTACATATTTGAAATATGTTGTAATAATAAATAATTACGGTAATATATGAAGTCTATTAGACATTTTAACCATTGTATATATTGACATAGTGTATATACAGTATCTATCCTATACAGATATGCATGTTTATTTATGTAATACATGTTTGACACAGATCATTATTTATATACATATGACTTTTGATATACATGCATATATTATTTACATAAATGTGACACAGTTGACACACTCTTGATATAGGGCAATATATGCCATATATTACATTTCTGTATGGATATCATCACTTTTACAAGCACTACAGTCTGTGGGGGAAAAAAATCCCACGTTGAGGCAATTTATTTATTTACAATCATAATTTGATACATTATAGTTTTGACATCTTAAAGTCCCCCTCTAGTCAATAATTGTATCCCTTAAAACTCATATTTGATCACCAAAATGACATATTTAAACTTATTTTTTTCCTTGAAAAATAATTATTCCTGCTTAAATGTGTATTGTGAAAAGCGCTATACAAATAAACTTGAATTAAAATAGCTTGAATGTAACTCTACACCCTTGCCTCATTTAGTATGCGTGGTCCTATGAATATGCAAATTATCCCCGCCTCCACTCACTCACTCAGCTCAGAGATCCACTGGTTGACGATCACACGTTGATCTGATTGGTTACAAGGTAGTTTGTGACGTCAGAAACACCAGCGATTTCAAAACCTGTCTTTATTCACTGCAGTTTTAAGGAGAAAATACTCAGCAATGGATTAGCAAATGCTTTGTCTTAAAGTCCCTGTAAAGTCAAAATTAAGTATATGTTCTGAGTTTGTCATATCACAGAAAAATGTGTTATTAGCCACCCAGCCAAATTTGAATGATAAAAAAGCCGGCAAGTACATAAAATAAGCTATCAAAATCTTGAAAAAATGAGCAGTGGTCTCCGCTCTCAAACGCTGGGGGCGTGTCCGCTGGGGGCGTGTCCGCTGGGGGCGTGTCCGCTGGGGGCGTGTCCGCTGGGGGCGTGTCCGCTGGGGGCGTGTCCGCTGGGGGCGTGTCCGCTGGGGGCGTGTCCGCCGGCTGCGCTGAAACCTGTCCGACTGACATCCAACTTCTCCAGTGACTTTATGCATGAAAGACTCGGTCTCTTTTTTGTGAACCGATAATAGTTTAAATTACTTGGCTAAGGAATCATATTGATCATATAAATAAACAAAAAAAACGTTAGAGGGTTGCAGAATTTAGTAGGCTACTTACTGTGGACTACGGCTACCTACTATTATAACATAAGCACACAGCCTACCCTCATTGGTGGGCACGCACTGCCGAGGATGGCACCAGGTGTCGGCGCGACGGGAGGATGAAGGCCGAGGCGGGAGATAGTCGGTTCGGCCCCATTCACCAGTAACAGCGGATTATCAGAGCATCCCAGTTGTCTCCGACGAAAGTTTATAAAACTATCCTGTGTAAAATGATCACTACAGAGGCGGGTTTTGGTGGTGATCCTCAGCTCTCCATCAAGGTGGCTCTTCACAAAATTAATCCACCTCTTCTTGATGTGATCGTTTTTCGGAAATTTAAATAAGGACACCGATCTGTTTCGTACATGATCGCATCCAGGTAGTACGCATTTCAGTGACGAAGGCATAGCTAACTAGCTAACTGTAGGCTGTAGTAATAATTACTGACAGTAACTCGCGATTGAGCGCCAAACTGATGCGAATGTGCTCTATTTATATTGTTAGTGAGCGGCCAGCCTCAGGGGCTCCAGTGCGTCATCAAGTAGGGGCGTGTCCAGGAACTCAGGGGCTCCAGTGCGTCATCAAGTAGGGGCGTGTCCAGGAGCTCAGGGGCTCCAGTGCGTCATCAAGTAGGGGCGTGTCCAGGAGCTCAGGGGCTCCAGTGCGTCATCAAGTAGGGGCGTGTCCAGGAGCTCAGGGGCTCCAGTGCGTCATCAAGTAGGGGCGTGTCCAGGAGCTCAGGGGCTCCAGTGCGTCATCAAGTAGGGGCGTGTCCAGGAGCTCAGGGGCTCCAGTGCGTCATCAAGTAGGGGCGTGTCCAGGAGCTCAGGGGCTCCAGTGCGTCATCGAGCCCCCGTTTTAGCCCCGCCCAAAAAATCCGGAAAATAGCAATGGTGAAAAACTGTTTAACGGTCTAACTCCACAATTCAGTACTTCGCAGTTAACAGTCTTTGTAATATGTTTTAGCAATACATTTCTAACATTTATAATGTGTTTAGATTTTTTTTTTTAGAATTGCCTTTACAGGGACTTTAAAGCGTATTAAAAACACCACATAGACATATAAAAACATTAAAAGCTGGATTTTCACCACAGGCGAACTTTAAGACTGAATGTGATCATACTACACATCTGGTCTCCAGATCAGTTACATCTTAAATATGTAAGTTGCATTACACTTTCTGCCAGTGAGGTAGAGTTGCTGTTTTTAATCGTGACCTGGATTCAGTTGCTTTAATGCTACAGGGGTGCTTTCAGCATCTAATCCCAATATTGCAAGCCGGTGTTTACATTGCATCAGAGCTTGATTACACGGCCTGTTTCTGTACTGACAGACACACATGAGATGTGGGAGATACTCACTGGGGCTGCGGTACAAACACAGTAGCATGGATGTTCATCTTATGGTCAAATCTGTGTAGCGAAACAAGTCAAGTTTTAGTGCAAAGCAAGAACAATTGTGTCTTATGCCCCTCAAACCAGTTTATACATGCAGGTGCCTTCATGAATCAACAGTGATACATTTGTGTTACGTTAAATAATGTGAACTGAAATAAAATATTTAAAAAATAATTATGAAACAATATTTTATTGAATTTGCCAAGGACTTAGTTGAACTTGATGTGGTAAAATAACTAAAATCAAATTTAGAATAAAAAATAATAATAAAAAACTACAAGTCAAGTCAAGAATATTTAAATAGCGCTTTTCACAATACAGATTATATCAAAGTAGCTTCACAGTATTAAATTAAAATAATAATAAAACGTCCATGTTTGGTAATGCTAATCAATAGTATTATTCATTGATTATTAAATTGAATATCCCCTACAAACTTACTAGTACTTTAATATCCCTGTTTAGTCAATTGTATCGCTTAAAACTCATCTTTGATCACCAAAATGACATATAAAAAAAAACATTTCGAAAAAAAAAAAATGTATGCCTTTAAATATCTTGAATGTAACTTGACACTCTTGCCTCATTTAGTACGTGGTTCTATGAATATGCAAATGAGCCCTGCCTCCACTCACTCACTCACTCACTCATAGATCCACTGGTTGATGATCACACGTTGATCTGATTGGTTACAAGGTAGTGTGTGACGTCAGAAACACCAGCGATTTCAAACCGTGTTTTTGAGACTGTCTTTGGTTCACTGCAGTTTTAAGCAGAAAATACTCAGCAATGCTGTCGACTTATGAACTTACATATTAAAAACACCACATAGACATATAAACAACACTACAAGCTTGATTTCCACCACAGGGAAATCTTTAAAATGAAATGGAAAATGTTGCAACACAAATTGCATTGGATCCTTTTGTTTTCACTGTTACCTGATTTAATGTCTATTATATCAGGTGTTAAAATCACGCACCGAGTATGTCTAAATGAACTGATGGGCACAGTTCAATCATTAGTGTTCAGTAGTTCAATGTCACGATTGTTGTATTGCTGACACATGGTTCCCTTGAGGTGTTTCAATCCCTTCTTTAATCTTGACACTAATTTGAGGCTGATATTGAGACTGGATGAACAAAACAATTGGCTCCACAATGACACTTTGGCATGAATATCTTATTGGCAACAGGAAAGGACAATTCAAAGGAAGCGTTCTTGGAAGGAGAGAGTAATTTATTAGCGTGCTGTTGGATGGTTATTGATCTGCACTTATTGATGTGTCAATTGGATTGAACGTTATTACATTGCCCGAGAGCAATACTGCCCAACCGTTTAGTGAGCTTTGCAATAAAGCATTGAGATTACAAACCATTAATAATTGCACATGCAAATCTAAACCATCGTGTATTGCAGAAGATCAGAGTGAAAACTCAAGCGATTCATCTTCAGATCTGCCCCGAAGCACTTCAGGGAACAACCCAAACGAGTTCACTAATTGTTAATTACTCTTCAGCGTTGTATTACTGAAGAGGTTTCAAAAGTTTAAAATTCAGCTTTCAAATATTAGGAGGATTCATATCGGTATATGTCTAGGTTATGTTTTTAACATCTGCCAAATATAGCACCATCCAGCCTAATGTTTACTGGTCTTGACTGGTTTGAGCAGGTTTTCCCTGGTCTCGCAGTCTGACCAAACCTCACTAAGGCCCTGTTTACACGAGAACACTTCACTTTTTCACTCTCTCTTTCATTTTCAGTGCTCCACATCGCCATCTAGCCACCTGGAGTGCACACTACATCCAATTTCACACACTTTTTGCGTCACCATATGCACACAGATTTCACCCCATAACGCTTGTCTAAACACAGAATAAAAAGTGATAATGCAACGCCACTTTTGTGTTTTCTCTTCAGATCGTTTCCGTGTAAACATAGCCTAAAACTATCAAATCTGATTGACCAGAGGAAACCGGTCTGGTGTCCATCAGACACCATCAAACAACTAATCTGGTTCACGGTGCTGTTTTCAATAAGGTTAGCGAGATTTGAAAACTCAAAAGCATCTTCACTTGAAGACTTTATGTAGTAAGGTATTCATAATTTACATTGTAATGCACTATGACTCTTTTCATCAATAATTGTAACCAAAGTTTAAATGCATTATAATATTTCCAAATTGCCCTAATCGGTTGTTTGTCATGTGTTTTAATGCATTGTCTTTCTAAAGGTGTGACAATGAATCGATAATTATTATAACTGATGTTAACATTATTCATGAGCACATGCAATGCATTCAATGGTACATTACAAGGCATAATTAACACTTTAAAAATACTTGTAAAATGCATTATATATAAAGGCTTCAAGTAAAGTGTCTCTCTCAAATTAACCACCTTGTTAACAAGTAGGCATTCGTGAATATTGATGATAAAGCTGCTGGTCAATGAGCCGTGTTCAGTATATAAACTGAGAGAGGAAGTGTTTCGAGCTGGTCTGTGCCGTGAGAGACGGATCCATCATGACACACACAGACAGATGCGTTCCTGTCTTTATTTTCCTTCAACTATTTCTAGAGCGGTTTACTCTCTATCGAGATGTTATTACGCTCATGACATGTCCAGAATGGTGTGCGTCATTAAATGTTTATTTTACAATACAGTATTGACAACCAATAGCGTACGGGATGAGTGCTCATTTACTCAAAATAATCTGCAAGGGTTACATAAAACTTCATGATTATTATGAGAAGATTAATTTACACCACATTTAAACTACCATTCAGAAGTTTTGCTCAATTGGTACTAAGGAGCCAAAAGTGTGCCAAGAAGATATCCAATACACCATTGCACCGCTGTGAGGGACCAAGCAGTCACGGGCAAATAATGCAGGATTTCCAAACAAAGAACATACTTATTAAATGCCAAACTAATCATTTAACTCTAACTAACAAATTAAATTGTGTTATTGGCAAGTTATTGAGACTGTTGGCCCTGACTTGTTGTCTGTAATCAACAAATGTCTCCATACTGGTACGGTACCTTTTGATTTTAAACTGGCCACAGTGCGACCCCATCTTAAAAAATCTAGTCTGGACTCCAAACTACTGGCTAACTTTCGACCTATTTCAAATCTACCTTTTTTATCCAAGATTCTAGAGAAAACTGTTTTAAATCAACTTCAGTCTTATCTGACCATCAGTTTTATTCATGAAAAATTTCAATCTGGCTTTAAATCCCGCCATAGTACTGAGACAGTTTTAAATGATATCATGCTAACCACTGACTCTGGGCTGTCTATGGCGCTGGTTTTGTTAGACCTTAGCTCTGCCTTCGATTTAGTTAACCATGACATTCTTATATCACGCCTTGAAACATGTGTTGGTCTTCGTGGCACAGTACTACAGTGGTTTCGGTCGTACCTCTCTGACAGGAGGTATGTTGTTAATATTGGACACCATTCTTCCTCTGAAACAACTTTAAATTCCGGTGTCCCCCAGGGTTCAATTCTTGGTCCTGTACTGTTCTCCCTATTTATGCTTCCACTAGGGTCTATTTTTAATAAGTATGGGGTCTCCTTTCACTTGTATGCTGATGACACCCAGATTTATATCCCTCTGAAGCGTGATGATAGGCAGGCATTACATCCTATCATGGATTGTTTGAAAGAGCTAAAACTCTGGCTTGCGTCTAACTTCCTGAGTCTGAATGAGAGTAAAACCGAATTTATTGTGTTTGGTTCAAATGGACAATATTTACATGATCCTGATTTTGCATCTTTGTCGCTTTATAGTACCACGTGTGTCAGAAACTTGGGTGTTTGGTTTGATACTAATCTTAAATTTGATAAGCAGATAAGTAATGTGACAAAGTCGTGTTTTTATCATCTTCGTCTTCTGTCAAAGGTGAAGCCTTTTCTTTCCCTTAAGAAATTCGAAACGGTCATGCATGCTTTTGTTACATCACGACTCGATTATTGTAACTCACTGTACATTGGTGATTCACAGGCCTGTGTTGCACATTTACAGTTAGTTCAGAATGCAGAGGCTCGGCTTCTTTTTTGGGAAGCGTAAATATGAACCTATCACACCGACCTTGATCTCTCTACATTGGCTCTCTACATTGGCATCAATATAGAATTGATTTTAAAGTTCTATTGTTTGTTTTTAAATCCGTTCATAATGATGCACCACAGTATTTGTCTGACCTGTTACACCCTTACTCTCAGTCAAGGTCATTCAGATCAGCTAACTCTGGTCTGTTGCAAGTTCCGAGAACTATAATAGAGGAGATCGTGCCTTCTCTGCCATTGGCCCTAAATTATGGAATAGTCTCCCGGTCCATATCAGAACTGCCCCAACCCTATCGACCTTTAAGTCTACTCTTAAGACTTATCTCTTTTCTTTGGCGTTTAACTTACCTTGACTCTTTATTTTATGATTTTACTTTTGTGTGTTATACCCATTTTACAACTGGTGTTTGTCTGTAAATTGTAAAATTGTTTACTTTTACATCTTATCATTATTACTCTTTTTTATCATTTTCTTCTCTTGTGTGTACAGCACTTTGGTCAACCTCGGTTGTTTTTAAATTGTGCTTTATAAATAAACATTGTATTGTATTGTATTGTAAATTGTGTGTTCAGAGATGCTCTTCTGCTTCAAGGTTGGACGTGTTGTGTGTTCAGAGATGCTCTTCTGCTTCAAGGTTGGATGTGTTGTGTGTTCAGAGATGCTCTTCTGCTTCAAGGTTGGACGTGTTGTGTGTTCAGAGATGCTCTTCTGCTTCAAGGTTGGACGTGTTGTGTGTTCAGAGATGCTCTTCTGCTTCAAGGTTGGACGTGTTGTGTGTTCAGAGATGCTCTTCTGCTTCAAGGTTGGACGTGTTGTGTGTTCAGAGATGCTCTTCTGCTTCAAGGTTGGACGTGTTGTGTGTTCAGAGATGCTCTTCTGCTTCAAGGTTGGACGTGTTGTGTGTTCAGAGATGCTCTTCTGCTTCAAGGTTGGACGTGTTGTGTGTTCAGAGATGCTCTTCTGCTTCAAGGTTGGACGTGTTGTGTGTTCAGAGATGCTCTTCTGCTTCAAGGTTGGACGTGTTGTGTGTTCAGAGATGCTCTTCTGCTTCAAGGTTGGACGTGTTGTGTGTTCAGAGATGCTCTTCTGCTTCAAGGTTGGACGTGTTGTGTGTTCAGAGATGCTCTTCTGCTTCAAGGTTGGATGTGTTGTGTGTTCAGAGATGCTCTTCTGCTTCAAGGTTGGACGTGTTGTGTGTTCAGAGATGCTCTTCTGCTTCAAGGTTGGACGTGTTGTGTGTTCAGAGATGCTCTTCTGCTTCAAGGTTGGACGTGTTGTGTGTTCAGAGATGCTCTTCTGCTTCAAGGTTGGACGTGTTGTGTGTTCAGAGATGCTCTTCTGCTTCAAGGTTGGACGTGTTGTGTGTTCAGAGATGCTCTTCTGCTTCAAGGTTGGACGTGTTGTGTGTTCAGAGATGCTCTTCTGCTTCAAGGTTGGACGTGTTGTGTGTTCAGAGATGCTCTTCTGCTTCAAGGTTGGACGTGTTGTGTGTTCAGAGATGCTCTTCTGCTTCAAGGTTGGACGTGTTGTGTGTTCAGAGATACTCTTCTGCTTCAAGGTTGGACGTGTTGTGTGTTCAGAGATGCTCTTCTGCTTCAAGGTTGGACGTGTTGTGTGTTCAGAGATGCTCTTCTGTAGACCTCAGTTGTAACCAGTGCTTATTTGAGTTACTGTTGCCTTTCTATCAGCTGAACCAATCTGGTCACTCTCCTCTGACTTATGACATCAACAAGGCATTTTTACTCACTGGATTTTTTTTTTTTTGAACCATTCTCTGTAAACCCTAGAGATGGTTGTGTGTGAAAATCCCAGTAGATCAGCAGTTTCTGAAATACTCAGACCAGCCCGTCTGGCACCAACAACCATGCACCATGCTCAAAGTCACTTAAATAACCTTTATAAAGACAAATTTTAGCTCACAGAATCTTTTTCTTTCTGCAAACTCGCAATATCAGCTGTATACCCTGTATGCAGGAGTGTGTCAATGGCACAGAAGGGACAAACAGGTGTAACTGCCTAATTAAACATAATTAGCATGTACTGGGCCCGAGAAAGAGCTTGATAGAGCGGATCTCTTTACACAATGGTCCACCATATGTAGAGAGGACAGCGGGACCCGTATAGCCTGACATTACACACCGAAGCCCTGCGGCGGGACAGAACAGGCCTGGCTTGGCTTACATATACCTGGATCTCTCCAAAGGGACTGAGAAACGGGATGTCTGGAGCTCAGGTTTCAGCAAAACTGCTACTACTGTGGATGTATGTGTTTTGTGGAGGTGACGGCGTGGAGGCGAAAGCCAAACAAGTTAAATTGCAAATGAGCTTAATTATTATGCAGGACCATTATTGGATGGTCGGATAAATATGTCGTATCGAGTCCGGAGTAATTTGCAAGTGTTAAGATTCTCTGTTCGAATGCCAAGTACTTCATTTTTATTTACTTATTGATAGGCAAATTACTTTTAGGAAGTGTGTATTATGATGATTCTGGAAATAAATGTACAGTGCACTTTTTTAACTGTGTGTTTGGATCAACTCAAACAGTGTCGGGCTGGTTTTGGCTCAAGGTGTTTCGGGAAACGAGTCCCTCGTGGTGTCCTGGTGTTTTTAATTGGTTTACTTCAATAGTTTTTTCCCCCCTCACTCTTTAACAAACACTCCTTTATAAAACCCTGTGTGAATATAGTTAAAGCACAGTGATTATATATGTGCAATATCTAAGGGGCAAATTAATATTTAACTGGATTTACAGCTAATCATTGCAGTATGAAATATTAATTTTAATCCTGATGGCAGGGGCTTTGTACTAGTTCACATACTACACATCAAGTATTTTATATTCTGTAATAGGTTTATCTGTTTCTCACATTTGATGGTTGATATTAAATGGTTAGTTAAGCCAAAATATGTATGATTTTCTCACGTAGAACACAAAAGATCTGCTCATGCTTTTTTTTTTTTTTTTACAATGAAAGCGAATGATTCTGTTATGCTCAGAAAAGGACAAAGGATAGAGTAGCTTTGTACAAAGGGAGATTTAAGTCGTCATCTAATAAAGTCATATGGTTAAATATGCAAACACAAATGAGATTGTGAGCTATGGATAAATGACTTCGATGTCAGCATATTATGATGACAGTCCCTCTTGGATTTTGAGATCGTGTGAACGTAAGCATTAATGCAAATTACACCAATTTGCACATTATATGCAACACTTTGAATACCGTCTTATTTATTTATTTTTTTCTATTTAAAATATATATATATATATATATATATATATATATATATATATATATATATATATATATATATATATCTGAGGGGGGAAAGCCACCAAAAGGGATTTTCTCATCCGAATCATCTGTGAATATTTATCTGATTTCAAAGATTTAAATCGTGTAATTACATTATTTTACTGGATGTGCACTTTTTAATATTCACAATCAATTGCAGTAAAAACAAACGAAGATAACTTAAAACTTTATAACAGACAATTGCGTGTTTATATCATGCAAATCTGACTTTTATATGTATATTTCTCAGAATTGCGAGATGTAAACTCGCAATTGTGAGAAAAAAAGTCATACTTATCTTTTAAAATGTTTTATTCTGTGGCGGAAACATGCTTCCATAATATTGAGCCCTTAATAGAGTAAAATACTTTTATGATGCTTTTACAGGGCGTTTTGCACATTTTTGGAGCTTGAAAGCTTTTGTTTTATGGAAAAGATCTGCATGAACATGCATGAGGGTGACGAATGATGACAGAATGCACAGTTTTTAGTGAACTAACCCTTTGAAGTTTATTTTTTCATAGTTTATAGCTTTGTTGTTTTATGCCTGGACCGTAACAATCAGGGATCAGCGCAGTGTTCGGTGGATTCAGAAGTGAAGGTGAGCACCAGAAGTGGCTTTAGTAATGCTTCAGAGGGCTTTGATTGATTGTCAACCTTCTCCTGCTTTTGAATTTCTCATTTCCTATTCAGAAGCTTTATTCATCGCACAGGGCTTGACAGTTTTCGATATGAGACCTTCGTAGCTCCACACATCAACAGAATATAATGGAGTTTGTTCCTTCTCTCCATTTCTTCCCAGGCAATATTTCAGCACGGCTGTGTTGAACTGTAAACAAACCATAAAAAAATATGAGTCAATTATAATATCTCCGTGTCACAATCTTTGATTTAACCGTCGCTCGTATGCGTCGTCTTGTACGCTCATAGATTTTTGCCCATACTATCTTAATGAAATATTAATTAAATCACTGATTTGCTTTGCCGCTATGTTCCTTTGTCTCTGTTTTGTGGA
>NC_136878.1:46047124-46064624 GCF_949152265.1 Phoxinus phoxinus | reverse complement strand
TGACTGCATATTGTTTGAAAACGACATGAAATGTGTGAATGGTATGGCCACAAAAGACCGATGCTGTGCTAATTGTGTTTAGAGTTTTGAAAATGTGACAACTGGCTGGACAAACGCTTGTTAGCGACTGAAAAAAACTGTAAAATAATGTAATTCATTTGAATTATCAAAAAAAAAATTGAGTGAATGATTCAATGACTCACTCATAAAGACTTCACTTGTTTCATTACTGGATTAATCAGCGGATTTGAATGAATCTCTTTGAGTGAATGATTCAATGACTCACTCATAAAGTCTTCACTTGTTTCTTCGCTGGATTAATCGGCGTGTTTGAACAAATCTCTGGAATGAATGATTCAATGACTCACTCATAAAGTCTTCTTGTTTCTTCGCTGGATTAATCAGCGTGTTTGAACAAATCTCTGGAATGAATGATTCAATGACTCACTCATAAAGACTTCAGTTGTTTCATTACTGGATTAATCAGCGGATTTGAATGAACCTCTTTGAGTGAATGATTCAATGACTCACTCATAATGACTTCGTTTGTTTCATTACTGGATTACAGTAATCAGCGGATTTGAATGAGTCTCTTGAGTGAATGATTCAATGACTCACTCATAAAGACTTCACTTGTTTCTTCACTGGATTAATCTGCGTTTTTGAATGAATGTCTTGAGTGAATGATTCAATGACTCACTCATAAAGACTTCACTTGTTTCTTCACTGGATTAATCGGCGTGTTTGAATGAATCTCTTGAGTGAATGATTCAATGACTCACTCATAAAGACTTCACTTGTTTCTTCACTGGATTAATCGGCGTGTTTGAATGAATCTCTTGAGTGAATGATTCAATGACTCACTCATAAAGACTTCACTTGTTTCTTCACTGGATACATCAGTGTATTTTAACAAATCTCTTGAACGAATGATTCAATTGCAAATACATATTTTTTAACACCCACTTGTCGCCAACTACTGGTGTAACGGTGTAATGACACAATCTTTATTTCAAGCTTTTAAAAGGTAATTTGCTCTATTTTGTTCGCTACCGTAGACATCAGTGTTTATATCTGAACTATAAACTTTTTTGAGTACTTTTTTGAGTACTTATGTGATAACATGATATTGTGTGGTTGAAAACGGTGGTTTCATACATATTTGAATTGTTTCGCTGTGATTCTATAGTCAAAGGTTTAATAGAGAGAGCCAAATCGTTGTAATTTAGGAATAAGATCACGTGGGTGTTTGAATCCAGATCTTTTAACGATTAACAGTGCAGGTCTAATATGTGTGTATTTGATGTGGGAAAATTACAGTAGCCTACTTACCTTAGCTTACCTACTTGCCTTGTCTGTGTTACGTTCAACTTTTGCATGATATGTGCAAGATTGCCAGAAAGGGATGAGTCATATGCACTATATCTTTATGTTTTACATGGATCAAATTCAGTTCTAAGATAAAAATGATGTGCCATATAATTAGTATTTTAATTTGTCTTTTACCTTTTGAAGGCATGGAAGGTTTTGTCAGGTTTAGCTTACCTCTGTCTGAACATATTTTAATGCTCACATTAGCACATTAATGATATTATTGTTTAGACCCAGCCATGTTTGAGCCTAAAGTATTAATCGGCCCTCCTCTTGTTGTCTGGCTTCTATAATTGATGTCCATAGGCAGCACACAGGCAATCCTGTCCCGGCGCTCCGCCACAGATTAAAATGTGACAAAAATGAACGCCGGCCACATTGATCATATGGACAGGACTGTTGGTGGGAGGGTTGGAGACCCGATCCGGCTCTCCGACGAGAGATTGATGCACAAGGCCATTGTGTGTCACTCTGGAGAATACACTCAGCTGCTTTGATTTTGTGGTTTATCCCAGATGTTCCTTATTGGTAAAGTTTGTGTGTGTGTTTTGCACTGTTTAAAACTCGAAAGAGAATGTCAAGAGGGCAGCTGTCTCTCTCCGAACAATAATGTCTGAAGCACATAGCTTCTAATATATTCTCCTCAGTGGAACAAGTGTTGTGGTAGATGGCTTATGCAGTATTTATGAAATGTTTTTTTCAGTTCATAGTATGATTGTCAGTTGTTGTAGTACTTGACCGGATGAGTCTTGTCTGCTTCAGGTATCAGTCCTGTCTCAAGTACTATAATGCTGCAGATAACGTGTTGTAGTCTGTGCATATGCTATGGAGGTTTGCATGACATTGACACAACACAAGGCTTCATTCACCCCAAAGGAAAGCATATACACTGTGTGAATTGTCCAGACTAGATAGATAGATCGATAGACAGCAGACAGACAGACAACACTCAGCCATTGACCACTAACAGCCTGTTTACTGTCTGATGCATATTGCACACAACACTGGTAATGACTTGTGAAAATAAGCTCCAGTCAGATTGCCCGACTGCAATGCAATTTCTCAGAGTCTGGCTGTACAGGCTTTTTATCAGTCCACTGGGGAAAGGCATTTAAAAGCACTTGAGAGGAAGAACTAAACAATGGGTTTGCCCACGTGTGCCAGGTTTGTGGCTTCAGATCTTCAGAGATTGGGTTTTGAGACATTAAGTAGCAAGTAAACTAGACATCCATTCTGCGGTTTTCTGCTACGATATGATGTAATGCGGGCCAGACTTCAAGCCACGAGTCAACGTCTGGCTTTTGTGTGACACTTCAAAAGGTGCCATTTCCCAAAGAACCAAGTAAAATGTAATAGGTGCTTTGCATGTAATTGGCAGATGTCAAATTAAGAAGAGTGTTTCTAACCTTCAATCCTGTTAAGGAAATTCAGCATTATATCTGCTCATTAACATAGTTGCACCTCCTCGCTCTCCGAGGATTCTGACAAGCTCTGCAGATATTCGTAGGATCCCGCTAATGGCTTTTTTGTAGATTGTCTCACGTCTTAATTACTTTGCTTTACCTGCTAGACAAGTTCTCTCCCATAATCCCCTTTACATAACTCTGACTCCAAAAGATTAGCCAAAATAAGTTCCATATCTAATTAACCCTAATGCTCCCCTCAGTGGTTTTCAACTCCCATTCTTGCTTTGCATTCGAGACCCTATAAAGCCCCTTCCAAATTGTTTCCTGTTGCCATATCGATTCATTCAAATTGGGCGACTTAAAGGCCTTGAGATGCTGTGCAGATTATGTGGGAGACTCTTTTTACCCCCTAAAACTCTAATGACGGTAGACACGAGGACCATGCATTAATGACTGTGGTGTCAACTGACAACATCTGTGCACTCTTAAAGCTCTTAGCTGCCGGGAATCTCTAGACGCCAGAGCCAATTCAGAGCCATTAGCCCCGCTTTATCAGAGCGTCTCTCCACCGGAGTGGGTGGGCTTTCCAGGCCTCCATAACGTTCACTCAAGCATGGGAAGAGGGGGTGATGTTAAATACAAAAGGGAAATATCCCTGGCAGTGCCAGAAAAGTAGTTTGAACAGACAAATTACTTACTAAAAAAAGTAAACAAATGTGCACATAAAAAAAACACATTTGATGAAGCAACTATGCCATTTTAGCTGGTTCTACAAGTCTTTGTGCTCTTTTTTCGTGACTTGGGACTCATACCCGAGCGCTTCACATCACGAGTGCAGTGCTGTATCAGATGAGCTTCAGAGCAAGTTTACTACAGCAGAAAATAGCTGCTTATGTGATGCAAAATGTATTAGTTTCCAAGTCATGCACGATGGTTACAGTCTTTTGAGATCATAACATACTGTTCAGAACCGTGCAAAAATAAGTATTTATTAATCAATAATCAATGGAATCTTATTGTTTCAGAATTACGTGAAATAACGTCACAATTGTGTGTTATGAAGTCTGAATTGCGTGATATTTTTCTCAAAATTGCATGTTTATATTTCACAATTCTGACTTTATAACACACAATTGGGAGATATAAAGTCAGCATTGCATGATATAAAGTCACAATTGTGGAGAAAAAAAGTCAGAATTGCAAGTTTATTTCTTGCAATTGCAAGTTTAAAAAGTTTCAATTATCTTTTAAATAGTTTTATTCTGTGGTGGAAACAAGCTCCCATAATAATATGGCCATGTAATTATAATTACAGTGAAAAGGAATACAAGTTGTTGGTGTTTTACTGCCACTAGTGTTCATTTCAGCTGTAAACTACAGTTCATTGTTTGCATAAGTAGGTTTTGGGAGTTGTGCTGTCAAGTTCTTGTCAAGATGGGAGGGCTGTAATTGTCAAAAAGAAGCTCGGACTTGTCTTGAGACTCTTGGTTGTGCCCTTGGTGAACCCTCACTAGCTTATACTTACACATTCTTGTTGTAGAAGGACCTGCAAACTTGAACTTTGGCTTAGTGATAATCCTTTAGTATACTTTCCTCTCTGTGGCTCTGTGAGACTGACTAAGCATTTGTGACAGAACTTTTTTTTTCTCTCTCCATGGGATGTCCAACAGCCGTTGGATGTCTGAGCCTGGCAGAGTTTTGTGAGATGAGGACTTTGGCGAATGGTGTAGCTATCAGATGAGAGCCCAACTCACTGACTTCTTGGGAAATGCTTCGAGATTTTTCTCCCAGGCTGCCATGTTTCTATACAGTGAATGTTTAGCCAGAAGCACTGGCAGACATTTAAAGTAAAAAAGGAAGCATTTCTGCCATAGTTACTAGCAGAGAAATATGCTGTTGAAAAGAAGGGAAATCCGTGAGGATTTAAGACGTTTGTTCTGTCAGTCATGGGTTGTCATTCACCAAGTGAAGAACACACTGTAATTTTAGGTTACTATTAAGGCCTTTTGATGCCATAACAATCCCAACATTATCTACTTTTTGCCATGGGATGCCTGACTAAACAATTCAGTGCCGGATTGACCTCTTGCGTTATTGCCACTCATAGCAGGCCCGGCACAGTAATTACAGTCCATCTCAAAATGTCAGCGAGAAGGGCAGAGCTCAGCGAGGCTTTACTCCCGCAACTGTTAACTATTTCTCTCTCTTACAAGAGCTTATTTAAAGAAATGTGCCACAAGGTGTGAGCGACTTCACCCACCAGTGCTAATTTACCACTGTAATGAGCATGCAGTGATGCATGATTATCAGGCAATTATATTTGGTTACCATGCAAACAGGGTGCATCATGGGACATCATTAAAGACAGAGAAAAACAGCATCACAGAAAGAGAGCTCTGTTTTCCAAATGGCAGCCATTACCGTAACACCGGCCCGTTTGTTTCCGATTTCCATGAATATTTAAAGGTGCTGTGTTCTTATGCCTGCAGTGTCATCTGGCATGACAAATTCAGATTCAATTGTGCTTCCAGTCAAAAATAATTGATGCTTAGCATCAGATAAAGTTTTTGGAGTTTGAGTAAGAGCTGATTTAATTGTTCAGATGTATCCGAGCTCTCATAAATAACTGAGACGGCGGGTTATTAGGTGAGAGATAAATGATCGATGACCAATAATCAACCACATTCCCTCCACTAGTATCAGTGTCATTTACATTGGCAATCATGCTGATCCACATTAGTAGACAGCAGTGCAGTATTTAACACCTCTGTGGTATTGGCGCTTGAAGTACACAAAGAAAAGCGACGCTAACACTAGCTATAGAACAACTGATTGAAAGTGTAATTACTCATTTTATTTTTATTTTTTATTTGTATTATTCAGCTACTGCGCTATGTACAGCACTTTGGTCAGCGCAAACTGTGTTAAAATGTGCTGTAAAAATAAATGTTACTTACTTACTTACTAACTGAATACCTCTTTAAATGATTCACAGAAATGTGACATCATTGTAGTGCATCCAGGAAATATCTAGTCCCCAATTTGTAATTTGTAATATCCAATACCCGGAAATCTCTTTGACATGTGACTCATTACTCTTCATTACCGCAGAGCATCTCCATGTATCCCAGTGTGATGCTTCTTTTATCAAGTTTATTGTTACCGTAAACTTGATTACATTAAGGATAATGGGAATAAATTACTGTGAAAACTATGAACTCTATTCTCTAGTAGTGAGCTTGAGCCTTTAACGCTCACTCTCCCTCCCTATTGTCCAGTGTGTGTAATGAGGTCACATCTGTCGGACTGATGTCCGTGTCTCTGGGGTGTTGTGGGACTCTCACTAACTCTTCACTAATACCCCGCCGCAAGTCCAAGGGACGGCCAAATTGCTGGACAAATCTCCCCCATGTGCAACGTCAGAGCCGAGCAGCAGACAGAACGATAGAGAGAGTGAGGGGTGGAGGGAGGGTGGACAGATCGACTGGACATATTGTGCTCTGTGTGTGTCGGGAGGGGGTGGACACACAGCCTGAGTCATTACTAAAGGCCACGCTGACACCTGCATGGAAGATTATTATTCAATTTTCTTAGGCTAAATGAAAAGGAGTTAGTCTTTACATCATTATAAACTGTTTCTGAACTGCCTCAATTGTAGTCTTGAGTTTTCTTCCAGGAACGAACACTTCACAATATCTTATCCCTAGTTTAAATAATTTAAACTCAAAGCAAAAAAGGGTTGCATTAGTGTGAAAAAAACATACAGTTATGGTAAGGGGGGCAGGACATTTCCCGAACAAGCTCGAAGCACTTGACCAATCACAAAACAACGCTCCTGCCGACCAATCAGAGCACAGTGTGCTTTTTAGAAGGAGAGGCTTCATAGAGACAGGGACTAAACAGAGCGTTACTGACAGACTGGGAAGAGAGGAACCGCATCAATGGAGAATATGGAGTTTTTTTTTTTTTTTTTTTTTCATTCAAGCATGAAAACATAAAAACGTTGTAAAGGGACATAATATGGCTTTTTTAAAATTAAAAAGATAAATGTTTAGAATATCTAGTTTGATTATGAACAATAATTCTGCATTATCATGGCCTCACAAACAAAGACAGCTTTGTTCCAAAACCTTGTGAGAAGCATATCAACTCAGCATTTCTAGTTTTGGTACAGAGCTTTGTTTCTTCTGCTCTTTGAAGGACATAATTGGACAAAGCTTGGGTTGAGTATCACTGGGGTTCCTCTCCTCACTCTCTCTTCAGATCTGTCAGTCTGAGAGACAGTGTCTCAAAGCCCAAGGAAAACAGCCTCTATGGTCAAATAAAACCCTCCCCTGGGAGGGAATGAAGAAGAGAGGAAACAGAGACAGCGACGGCAGGCGGGGTATCCGACTCTCTGATCCGCACTTGGACTGAAGTGGGAGGAGGCAGCTGGCACAACACATGGCTCTTAAACATCATACTGTGCGAAGAGACGGCGGCACGCAGCTCTCGGCACAGGCGTCCACTCCGACTCTAATAAGCTCGCTCGCATGTCAGAGCTGCCCATAGATCCCTGTGGGCAACAGAGCTTCCCATCTACCCACATCCCAACACCCCAGGAGTCCCAGACTGAACAGATGCTGGAACGTCTGCATGTATCATTCTGTCCTTAACTCTGTTCCAAAACCTAGTCAGCTACCCACATAGACAGCTGCTTTCTGTCAAAGTAACGCAATCAAAATGGAGCCTCAACCTTGCTGGACAAATATATGTAGTATGTTCACGCAAAGCGCACAGGACACTCAACCAAAGTCCATTTTAAGGAAAGTCAGTTCGCTCCACGGCCATATTTGCAACGCCTATTTCAGGAATGCAAGACCAATGAAAAACAACCGAAATCTCAAAAACTGCATATTGCAGATCAGCAATAAAATCCGACATGAACTTTCACATTATGTGCAGTCCTAAGCATGTGACTCAGGTTTCTGTGGCTGGGGCATCTAAAAGTAGCTGTAGTGATGCAATGAATTTACCAAGTGCTGATTGGTTCTTTTATTTACTTGCTTTATTAGAGCCGCCATATTGTGTATTGCAGTTTCTCCCATTCATAGCAACACGAGTGAACTGTCTTTACAGTTGTATAGCCTTTGACTCGACTTGCAGTTGATTGCAATAGAGTTTGTCATCAGCATTTTTGCTAAACTGACACTGCAATACTCTAAATAGCATAAACATATAGCTTTAAAGATACAGTTTTTAATTAGAGAACCATTCTTCGATATTATAAGGATGTTTTTTTTTTAATCAAAATGTATCATGCTTTATCTGCCATCTTATATGTTTTTTTTATGCAGTTCTACCTTTGAGTTTGGCCAATATAATCGGTCTGCATGCTGTTTGGAAAAACCTTCTTGGCTGTAGTCATAGTCAGCTCACTCGATTTTGTCATATTATGAGCTCGCAAGATGTGTCCTTTTACTTATGCGGCATGTGTTTTGTATGCCCGTGTCTGTGTATGTTTCATGTGATTTTTGCCAGAGAGATAAATGTAGTCTGTGCCTCTACTGTTGACGTCGACGTTGCCAGCTCTGGGATTTTTCGCTGGGCGCAGATGGTAGGAACAGAGAGAAGCAGGTGCTGGGTGAGGTTCATCTGTGTTGTGTTGTTTTTATCCTAGAGTTTGTCCTAAAGGCATGGCTTCCTCTGCTGTGATCACCCGGTGAACAGATGACAGGGATGATTTTCACTGGCCATCCATGTTGCCGGAGGTGTGATTTACTTTATATGCCCTACTGTGAGGCACTTTACTCTGGTAAATGTCTCATTAATACAAACTAATGAGAACTAGATTTGGAGAACTAGATAGATCACCTTCATTATTCACCAGGTGGATATTGTTTTGAAGTATACTTCAGTGGCTAGGTTGAAAATTGTGTTTTTAGAAGACATAGTACATATTAACCTTTTAAGACTACATTCTGTTCATATTCTGTTATTTTTTGCTTTTATCTGAGTTGTCCTCAGACTGTAATTTGATTGTTTGAGCTGCTTGTTCTGTGCAATGGAACACCTTCAAAAGTTATTACTAATATGCCAGATGGTCTCAGAAGTCTGTCATGCATTCTGGGTTTGTTTATTCATCATTATCTTTTAAACAGAATATTACTGGATGTCTGGAGGCCTCTTGTTTCTTGGCCAGATGTTTGCCTGGGTAATGACATGTCTGGTGCGTGGAATTAAAAACAAAAACAAAACAGAAAAACATCACTCATGATGTTTAAAGATATTAATCTCCCTTACACAAAGTTGTGGTAGTAACATGGTGCAGTTATAGTAATACAATTTGCACGTGCCATTGTTTTACTTAGTACTCCAAAGTACAACAAAGAATGCAACGGTTTACCATGGTACCAAATGGCGCAAATTTTCACGGTAGGACCATGAGGTTATAGATGTCTCAAGCTCACTTTAAATTGGGCAACATAAAAAGTCCCATTTGGTCAGCATTATTGTGCAATACAGTTGCTCTTCCTTCGTTCATATATTTTTTAAAAAGGTGTAGGTGTTTCCTGACAGCTTGATTCTTTTATCAGGATGCAGCATTTACATTTCCATTCATAACATTTGCCAACCTGCTCCATTGTTTTCAAGCTTAAGACAACAGACAGTGTGCACAAAGACTCCCAGGAGTGCATGGAAGTTTAAAGAATGGCTTAGCCTCTCTCATTTTTCTGCATTTAACTTTGAGGGAAGTTTACTTTCAGTGGCTGAGCTCCTGCTGGAGATTAATGAACACATTTGGTCGGGGCTGCATTGTTCCCATCGAAAATGCCCATCTACAGCACTATGATTTATGGACAGCCGGCAGTGCATGAGCTGTAATTTGAGAGGGGTTTGTTTTTCCTCATGAAGATGGAATTTAAAAATTCTGAGATTAATAACACCACTCTAGTCATTTTATATCGTTCTGCAGAGAGAAGAAAAGAGGTTAGATGGGAGCGGAAGGTACACAGCACAGTTTTTTATCCTGGCTGCCACGTGCGATAGTCGCGAGACCAGTGTGTGTGTGTGTGTGTGTGTGGTAGTCATTGATGCCACTTTATGCACTACTTGTGACAATGTATTGAATCTGTACCTTTAGCATGAACTGTACTGGAGTATTATATCAAAATATTTGAAGAGCAGTAGCTGAATATTCATCTTGAGTAGGTCAGTGTCGGATCCTCATTTGCTTCCTCTGCTCTGATCTGCTGCGTGGTTCAAATAGTTGAATTAATGCAGTGTACATTCTCATGGGATAGAAAAATCTCAAATGAGACCTCTATGATATCTTGATTTTGTTCTCCAATTAAAATAATGCTGGGAAAAGGAAGACTTTTACTGAACTCTCTGGCTTCTTAGATGTTCCTTGTGAGAAACAAGTCCTACATCTCTTTCCTTTAGCATTTCAGAATTTCTCAATGTCTTAAAATGAGCCAAATGGTCCCCAGGAGTAAATGTTAGGGATTTAGACATTGGATGGACCCTGTCAGCCCCTTGGGGGCATTTGTGGAGTCATGAGTCTGGTTTGTAATTATTAAGAAAAGATCATCCTGTGAGGAACATTTCATATGCACTTCCATGTCACACTGTGGCTTTTGGGAGGAAGTCTAATGAAAATGCATGGCACAGAGCAGAATGCAGTATTGTTTATAATTTGGTTTCATTCTTTCAAATAATGTTTCATGTTTAAGGCAATTAAAAATATTACACTGCTCACTTTATCTGTCAGCTCAGTACCGCTCTCTTTAAGAACAACTGCAGATTTAAGAGTATTACACACAAACGGCTCAAGAGAGAGAGAGAAGGAATCTTTGATGTCCCTGACACGCCATGAAATGAGACAAACCATGGAGAAATTAATCTTCAGCTGTTTTATGTGTATTGCACCTTTAGGCCAGACACTCAAGCTGAAGAAGTAGCAAGCAAAGCTCAATGGCTCCTTACAAGATACTAAAAACATGAACAACGTTTGAAGTCTGTGGTCGTGCATCATGTATTACTCAAGCTTACCCAAATACATGCTTAATTCTATGCCCCTTGCTTAATTGTCAAGAGAGACTTAGCAAAGCCCCTTTTAAAGCATGCCAGTTCATTTTATGGTCAGCTATTGTTTTAATCATACAAGCTCCTGTTTATCTGAATGAAAACTTCCAAAACAGTTTTGCATGTCAATTGTCAAATCACCATAAAATCTGACAAAACGAGATCATAAAAACCAGGTTTATCCAGGTAATGCCAACATGCACTCTAGAGTAAGTGCTGGTGTGAAGAAGATCAGTTTATTGGGACTTTCTTTAGTTCAGAAAGCATCCTTGTTCAGAAAGCGACTAGTCCTGCTCCTGAAGGGCCACTCATTTAGCTTTAATCCTAACCGAACACACCTGAACCAGCTAAACAAGGTCTTCAGGATTACCAGAGACCTCCAGGCAAGTGTGCTGGGGCAAGTTGAAGCTAAACTCTGCATGAAATTATCCCTCCTGGAGCCCAATTATGCATCCCCTGTCCTTGTTGGTCCAAACACAGGGGTGCCTAATCCTGCTTCTGAAAGGTCAACACCCTGCAGAGTTTAGCTCTATCCTCCACCAACACACCTGTCTGCACACCTTTAGCCCTCCTCAATAACTGGTTCAGGTGTGTTTTAGTAGGGTTGGAGCTAAACTTCAGGAGCAGGATTTGGGCACCTCTGTCCCAGTAGAACATTGATAATCTTGTTACTAAACGTGATTAGATTTAGATTTAAATATAAGGCTAAGCTTGTCTTCAACAACATTCTTGTCAACCTATTTCTGCCCTCTGATTTCAGTGGAAATTAATGGATAGGATTAGGACAGAAATGTTGTTCCAGGACCAACAAAATAATTTATGAGACATCCCAGTGACAAATACTATCCTGTTCAGCTTTAATATTAACCAAACACAACTAAACCAGGAAATGGTTTATCCAAGGTCTTCTGGATTACTGGAAACCAGACAAGTACAGTCAATGACTATGCCAATTAATTGTCTCAATAATTAAGTGTCTCCTCATTGAGTCTTGAGCAGTTGTACTTTCACAATTCAATTCAAAATTCAAAATCCCCACATGGGTAGAAACATGTCTTTAGACAAGGGCTCAACAAGCAATACAAGAGACAAACACTAAACAAAAATTTAAGATAATAATAAAATAAAATAAATACTTGGCCTTTTTAACCAAAGGTACTTTATATCATCTACCAGATGGAAGTATGTGAAATGAACTATACAGGGGATGGGAAGAATGTCACAATAACGGAGGCTTTCCTTTTTACTGCCACAGTGTAAAGATCAGACAGAGTTACTTGTTTCTAACCAATCATTTTACCAGCCATGTTTATAATCCTTAAAAGTCTCTTTTTGCATTTAACAGAAAGGGGTTGCACCAGGATACAATGTTGAAAGTGAGCACAGATTCAATGCACAGATTCAACTATCAGAATGTCCTTTTCAATATTAAAACTCCTCAATTTCCTAGACGTTGATAAGCCTTTTAAAAAATACTTTCTGAATGCTTATCAAATCTAAACTGGGAGTCAATCTCTGGGACCCAAGTATTTAAAAGATCACACCTGCCCAACTTCCTCTACATTAGGGGTGGTGATGGCGCAATGGATAAGACACATGCCTTTGGTGTGAGAGACCCGGGTTCGGATCCACTGTGAGACACCAATGTGTCCCTGAGCAAGACACTTAACCCCTAGTTGCTCCAGAGGCGTGCGACCTCTGACATATATAGCAATTGTAAGTCGCTTTGGATAAAAGCGTCAGCTAAAATGAATGAAAAATGAATGAATACATTAAGTAACAAAGGCTTAAAAAATGTACGTGCAGTATTAGCCCCACAACACATTTCTTTGGTTTTGTTCATATTTAGCTCCAACTAATTCTTCAGTATAAGCCGCGTTTCCACCGCGGGAACTTTCCCCAGGAACTAGGAACTGTGGGCTGGTACTCGGTGTGTTTACACCGCAGGAATCAGGGTCTAAATGAAGTTCCTGGTAAATATTTCCCCCTCCGAAAGTCCCTGCTGGCGAGGTAGTACTTTTTCAAAGTTCAGGAACTTTCGGGGTTTGGACTTGTAGGCTGAACATGCTGATTGGTTGTGTTCACGCCACATTTTAATTGGATGACTCCACGCAGCATTCTATTTTAACCGGCATTTAAAAAAAATCTATTGCGGTTCGTGGCTTCATGCAGTAAGAGTTGTCTCTCTGCAAATATGGAATTTAATAAATAAAAAAAACACACAGCTGGACCGACGACGAGGTTGAGGCTTTATTAAGCGTATTTGTGTAACAGGAAATTTTCTGCGCGTTCGTCCCAGCCATCTCACGGTCAATGTCCGCATCGTCTAATTTTACAGCATTACGAGCTTTCTGAACACGCTTTAGTATCAGTGCTCGTCTCTTTTCTGCCGTTTTGTTAATTACCTCGTTAGTAAACCAATACATCACAGTTTGAATCTCCTCCATACTCCATGTTATCATAAAAGTGGCGCTCAAAACTGATTTCTGTCCGTCGCAGACTGGGAGGCGCCGTCGCGCGCAGTTATAATCTTCCCGGTACTTTAGACCGTGGTGTAAACGCAAAAAGCAACCGATCTGGGGCGAAAAAGTTCCTGGGAAAAAAGTTCCTGGGACAAATTGTTCCGGGTAATTTCGGTGGAAACGCGGCTTTAGTTCACGATGGGAAACTAGTTTGGACCGTGATTATTTGGATTTCTGACATTTCTCTCTGGTTCATTCTCATACAGGGTGGTCTGATTGCTCTTCTGTTACTCATCCTACTCTTCACGCTGGTGCTCTACACCCGCCAGCGCTGGTGCCGGCGTCGCCGGGCGCCTCAGAAGAGTGCCAGCACCGAGGCCACGCATGAGATTCACTACATCCCTTCAGTTCTCCTGGGTCCTCAGAGCCGGGACAGCTTCCGAGGGCCCAGACCCCTCCAGCACACCTCCGTCATCGGCATGCCCATCCGCGAGACGCCCATCCTCGACGACTGCGATTGCGAGGAGGACGAGCAGCCGGGACATCTGCTGGATGGGAAAGCACATTTGGAAGATGATTTTTGCAGCCAGGGGACACACAGCGTGGACAGTCTGGGGAAAGTGATGGGAGAAGCCAACCACAAACACAGTCTGGATAACAGAGGTAAGAGCTTCAGCATCACTGTGTCACTGTCAACCGCACTGTCTGTTTTCTATCCCAGGAAGCAATAGCCTTCATTTCAGCATCTAGGTTAACTATAGACCCGGTATAGTGTGGCTATGAGTAACCCACTTCTAGCCAAAATAACCTTGAGTTTGGTTGCATGTCGTTTTTGCCAAAATAACATGCGAGGTTTATGATATTCCACCATGTATAGTAGTAAGCAAAGTCAACAGTGAATACAAGTGTTTAGTTTAATTTCTTTGACATGTTATCTAATTGATGACTAGTCTATTCTTGGGCTATGGTTAGACGTCTATTAGATTTTCACTGACAGCCCAAATTTTGCCTGGTTTTAGCCTAGACGTCTGGGCTGAGTTTGGACGAATATTAGACGTCTTTTAAATGCAAAATTGCTTGTTAGGATTAGATCCAACTGATCAATTCTGAGAATACATGTAGACATTGAGATATCTGGATCTGATTGCAAAGAGAGTGCTTGTAAGGCTATCCTGAAGTTTCTCTTGGAGAACAGTGAGGTTTTATCTGCCATTACATTCATCACTTAACATGATTGTCCAAGCAGAAATCTCTGGAACAACATTCAGATTTTTGGGTTGGCGGTAGAAAGGAGTTAGAAACTTGAGTTTTACAGTCAACCTATCATTTTCTTATGATTTTCGAGGGTGTGTTCAAAGTATTATGCTCATGCTTGTATGGTGAGTAGCATCCCTTCATCATCACAGTTAAAGTTCACTCTTAATCCTTGAAGCCACACTCAGACCTGTATCCGGTGAACATTAAATCAAAATTCATATTATCTTCTGAGTGATGGTAAAGTGCTTTCTCCATTGTTCAGCATGCTAATGATAGCTGTGATGGGAAAGGGTATTTTTTTTCCCCTCTCATCTCTTTCTAGTGACACTGATGTGGCACATTTGAGCACATCTGGGGGTTTGATGTGAAGTCACCTGCCAACCGCAGGCTAATTATAGCCATTGACCTGAATTCATTGTAAGACATAGACTGAGAGAACCAGGCGAGAGAGAGAGAGAGAGAGAGAGAGAGAGAGAGAGAGAGAGAGAGAGAGAGAGAGAGAGAGAGAGAGAGAGAGAGAGAGAGAGAGAGAGAGAGAGAGAGAGAGAGAGAGAGAGAGAGAGAGAGAGAGAGAGAGAGAGAGAGAGAGAGAGAGAGAGAATGACTCTTAGTTGATGAGTTGGTTAGATCGCGCTCCCATGAGAGAACACTCAAGGCCAAAGTGTCTGATTACAAGACATATATTCAATATGAACTTAACAAGATCCATCCATCCTATTGACAATCAGCCTACAGTGATTTTTTTTTTTTGATGGTAAAGCAAAACATGTATTTATTACTGTAAAGCAAACCATTTTTATCTTGTTTATACATTTATCTGTTTCCGAGAATCATTCGCATACTCGTTTTGACTTGTCAATAACAGAGACATATGAGTTGCTTAACAATGTAGATTAGATGTGTTTTGCATTTGATTTAGTCATTAGTTGTGAGTACAGTCCTGATGCACTGTAATTCATAAGAGAGCCTTCAGTGTCATTGAAAAATAAATGAAAATGAACTGAGACCTGATTAAAGATGATGAGGGTGCTTCAATCAACAAATGTAGCCTCATGTTAAGTAGATCGCAAGTGGTATAAAGGTCACATTGATCAATGTTGCTGAAATGCCTTCAGCTCTATATTGGTCTTAAGTATGAAATTATTAGAGAAACACGACAATTTGTGCAGTAAAATGTATAAAATGTTTTTTGTAAAATTCAAATGTTTTGTCATTTATAATTTTAGGGTAAAAAAAATAAAAATAAAAGCACTGACTTCACATTTGATTTGATTTTATTGAAGTCGTAATGTTTATTTGTATATGTTGTTTAGCTAATATTTATCACGTTGTGGTCATTACTGATTGTGTGTAAGCAAGACTCTGTGTGTGTTTATTAGTCATGATGATTATAGAAAGGCCATTACGGATCAACTTTATATTCTTTTGATTAACCTGTATTATCATGGTGGTTATCATTATATTTCGATGTGCAAAGCAGGTTTTGAATATGTTGGTATATTAACATAAGACCAGCTAAAATGATTTGTCTGACTGAGCGTGTCTTTAATTACCCGCGGATACAACAGAATTTTAGTAAAGGAAGATGATTGTATTTGTCTTTTTGCATTAAAGTGTAGTCTATAACGTAATGTTTTGGATAAGATCTATTGTTTACTTTATTTAAGTGTGCGGCACAGTTTAATTGGCTCCTGCAGTCTGGAGCCCATGGCGCTGATATTGGCGCGTGTCTGTGGATGAAGGATGGGGATCCATCTGAGTGATGTTGACAAACAGAAGGAGGTAGAGGCCTGAATAAATAATGAAGCACATTTTCCTGGCGTCAGGCCCACACTTGCTCCAGGACTTCCGTATCGGATACAGCTCTCCAGCATGCATTATTATTTCAGATAATATGAGCGTACACATCACAATGTTGCCCATTTAAATCATTCATTCACTCTAAAAAATGCTGGGTTGTTTCAACCTAATTTTGGGTCAAATATGGACAAACCCAGCCGTTTGGTTACATTTTTGAATTACATTTTTAACCAAACGTTTGGGGTTTGTCCATATTTGACCCAAAATTGCATTTTTTAGACTGTATGCAGAATAAAGAGGCGGGTTGAGTAGAGTTAGTAAAAATAATAGTTTTTTTTTTAACATTCAAGCCTGAAAACCTATTCTAGGAGAGTCCAAAAACAAAATAAAGACTGTAAAAGGGAATAATATGGCCTATTTAAGTTAAAGTGTTAGTTCACCCAAAAATGTAAACTCTGTCAGTAATTACTCTCCTTCATGTTATTCCCTGTCAGACATTCCTTCATCTTCTGAACACAAATGAAGATATTTGTGATTAAATCTGAGCGCTCACTCCTCCATAGGCTTCTGTTGTTCTGTTCTGTAAAGTTAGTAAAGACAATCTTTAAAATAGTCCAAGTGACTACAGCGGCTCAACATTAAGTTTATCAAGCGACGAGAATATTTTCTGAGTGAAAAAACAAAACAAAAACAAAATAAGGACTTTATTCAACTCTTGATTTTCTGCTGTGTGTTCCTCCGAGTGAGTTCACGTCAGAACGCAGGCTCACTATTGGCCGACACTGGTCATGTGTGTGATGCGTGTGATGCTGGCCAATAGTGAGCCTCCGTTCTGACATACAACCCAGAAACCCTACTATGGTGGTGGTGAGTTTTGCATGGACAAGCTCCACACTTTTTCTTCACAAAATATAAATCTGATATCATGGGGTGCAAAATGTAAAGTTGTGGTCTGGTCATCTTGTTGGCCCCTCATGACAGTGACAATATTTCTGCTTTCATAAAGAAGTCTTTCAGTTAATCACTCCACATGAATTATTGTCCACTAAACAATAACTAGACACGCCACACTGTATGGTTGAGGACTGGACTCCCTCAGACTGGGGCTCTCTCTGCTATGTGCTTTTCACAGCTTCA